>NW_027256887.1:75013436-75193436 GCF_029215685.1 Pituophis catenifer annectens
CTTGGGCACCGCTTCCCCATTTTAGAAGAAAGAAGACCATGAAGAATATCCCAGATGAAGGAGACAGAATGAGACAACTTGCCATGGCCAACTTGCTGCAGTCATCTCGCCACTGCTAACTCACCATGGGACAAATCGTTGCAACCAATTCACCATAGGATAATTCCATGTGGGACATACTCAATGTGGTAAGTGTTATCCGCCACCGTTTCTTTGAAATTATTTCCATTTTTGTGGAAATGGACAAAAATGAAAATGTTGTTGAAGAAACAGTGATGGATAACATTGAGTTTATTGTGTGGTGAGTTGTTCCCATGATGAATTGGCCGTGGCGAGTTGGCCTGCGATGAGTTGGCCATGGCGAGATAGCGGTGAGTTGGCCATGGTGAAATGGCCGTGATACGTTGGCCTCAGCAAGTTGTCCTAGACCCCAGGGAAAGGGCCAGGAATATCACTCTCCTTTCCCTTCAAAGATAAAGCAATCCTATAAACCACAGGCCCAAAGATAAAGCAATCCTGTAAACCCCAAGCCTAAACTCTTATTAACTCATGAAAAAGAAATAGATGCTTTCAGTTTAGAGCTGCTTAGGAGAGCAGTTAAAAGTCTATCAGTCCCACCTTCATCTCAAAAGTTTTAACAGCAGCAAATTGCAGCATGTGCTTTTGCCCCACAGACAAATAAGTTCAAGCAATCTGTCAGAAGGGGTAGAACATCCCCCTCCCACTGTTGGCTTTCTACTCTTTTCATTTTCAGATTTAAAAACAGCTTCTTCACCTCCTCTTTGAAGTCTGAGTAAGTGCAATCAAAAAGTTGACGGTTAAAAAATCCCCTGAGAAAATATAATCAAGGTTCCTTCTTTCCTTCCATTAAGCAATTGGTTATTATACTAATTAATGTTTATCACATTTTGATTACTCCTTGAGCCTGATTTCCAGGTGCTGAGTTGCTAGTAGTCAGTCCCACTTTGGGAGGTGCAAAATTGCCTTGCAGGAAAAGTAAAGATCAAAGCTATCAGGTTCTACGTGGGTAGGCCTATGCACAGCACAGAATCTCTTATGCACAGACCTCGTGGAGCATGTACCACATGTTCTTGCCCTATAAAATCTCTTTATAAGGAGGAGCTGCTTTGCAAGCAGCATTTTGTATCTTGAAGCTAACCAGGAAAGTAGTCAGGGAATGGTGCCCTTCAACTGAATACAATATCCATTCTGTAGGACAGTGTATCTCAGGCTCGTCTGTTTGAAGATGCATGGACGTCAACTCATGCTGGCTGGGGAATTCTGGGAATTGAAGTCTGCACATCTTGATACAGACACAGAAAAAGGATTTTAAAGTACTCCAAAAATGCCAGTTAGAGAGTCCATGAAAAGGAGCTAGATAAGAAAATGTTTCTAAGGCAGGACTGAGTTAATGAACTGGAGCCACACTGGAAGAGGAGGTGTGTTTAAACTAATTTCAACTCAGTCTCTGACCAATGACATGAGGATAACCCATTCAATTGACTCTCTAAGCAGCGCAATGGAGAATGGAAGTTTCATTCAGTTCTAAGGACATCTTTCTCTGACCACTTTCCCTGTCAGCTTCGAAATACAAGTGCTGCTTGCAAAACAGCTCCTTCTTATAAAGAAATTTCAAAAGCCCAAAGCTACTTAAAATGAACTCTTTGTATGATCTGCCCTACAAAAATCCTGTTTCAGTTTCTGAGGGCAGCATAGAGGGATTCCCTCATAACATTGGCTGTCCTTGAATAAGTTTAAGGGTTCAAGGGATTTGCCTGAAAGAAGCAGGGCCACAAGCTTTCTAGTGTATTTTTTTTCCCTGATCTCATTTGCTTAACAGACATAGTAATGAGCAAGTTCAGCTAAACTTTACCAGAATAGTCAAACAGTTTTAGTTCCTCAGCTAATGTTTTGCATTCTTTGGTGAATAATTCTCCCCCTCAGGTTCCAAAGTGTGGGCGACAATCGTTTCTTTTCTAAGGCGCTCTAACATTTAGCTGAAAGCTATTCTAAACATGAATCACTTATTAGAATATGCATTTAAGATATGTGGGTATCAAGTGTGCCTGCACCAGTCAATGTTGCTAAATAGTAGAACTATTTCTATCTGAATTAAGACAGGAGAATCTATTAGCAATTTTCCATCTCTCTCAATTGCTATTCTGGCAGTTGGCCTGGATCCCATTGGTGACCCTCCGATTGGGAAATCTTGATCTTCTTATCTACCGTCTGTCTTCTGGCATCTAACATGCCATTTGCTTTGGTTACTGATTAGTCTTAAAGTGCTTTTCCTCTTCACAGAGTCTTTTCCCAACTTCCCCCCATTTAGGATCAAATGAACCACCAGAAGTACCAAAAACCACCACTTGGGAATCACCAGCCACTCTTTCTCAGTTAGCAGTCCCTTTTCAACAACCAATAAATTCTGTAAGTCTTCATGAGCCAATTTACCATATTTTTTGGAGTATAAGATGCACTTTTCCCCCCTCCTAAAAGAGGCTGAAAATTTGGGTGCGTTTTATAATCCGAACGTAGCCACGCCCACCCACCGGCCCCCACCTTTCGGCCTCCGCGCGTCCTCTTCCTGGCTGCAGAGATTGCCACCAAAAATGGCTTGTGTTTTTGGGCTCCGTGCATCGCATTTTCAACCTCCAAATGTTCTGTTTGAGAGCCCTTCAAGGCTGCGGGGATCGCCAAAGCACATCACTGCTGATGGCCGTCCAAAACGCGACACGTTTGGAGGCTGAAAACTCAACGTGCAGTGCCCAAAATGGCTCCCCGGAACAGCTGCTGCCTTCTCTTACCCCTTCTGCACTTCGCCTGCTTTAGTCATTCGAGCTCCCTCTGATGACCAGCTGTGCTTTTGAAGCTGTTTTTCAGCCCCAATGCGAGCGAAGTGATCTTCCACACTTTGCCTGCTTTTCTAATTGCTGCTCCCTCCGACGATCAGCTGTGCTTTAGAAGCTGTTTTTTAGCCCCAACCAGCCCCAACCTCAAAACCAGCGGGCGAACTAATGTGCTGAAGCTGACCAGGCTAAGGACGCTAGCCAGATGAATACCTAGTAGGCAGAATTTTTTCCTCCTATTTTCCTCCCCAAAAACTAAGGTGCATGTTATACTCCGAAAAATATGGGTAACTGATTTGCTGTCATTTAATTTTCAAACTTCTCGTCTCCAGGCTTGTCCCAAAGGGGCTTTTTCCAAAAGGCCACAGAACTTTCTTGCTTTTTCCTTTGAAAATGTTTAGCTTCTCATCCATTATAACCCCTGGTGGGGTTTCCAAACCCCACCAGTCAGTGAGAACTAAAGAAGCTTCTCGGAACAGAAGCTTCTTGGGACAACCGCGACTTGGATGATTGAGCAACTCCACAGACATCTCTCCAGTCTTGTATTTCCCAGAATCCTCTCTGTTTTGATTTTAATGCCAGTGTGGTATTTGATACCGGCACACTTGCAGCTCCTCCCGCCCCTTTTCCTACAAAAGCTTTCCTAAATTAACCAAGCTAATCCCTACTCTCAGCTCCTTATCTGGAAGAGAATACAAGCTGGATTGGGAGTCTACACAGAATACCACAAAGAGCCCTTCAAATGCTATGGTGGAGGGCAGACATGTCACAGAGTCTTTCTGTGTGACTCAGGGCTTCATTCTGACATTTCTAAGTAACGCAGAACAGAGTTGACAGGTTAGTTATCATTTGGAGCCGCAGATGCTACAATGAAAGTCCATTAATACTTCCTTTAAAAGCTGTCTGTCAATCATGTTTCAATTCTGAGAAATACAGAATACATATTAAAATTGGTTTGCAAGTAACTGGAAGGACTTCAGAGGAAAATGACTGATGGGGATGATTAAGCTGAGACAACTTATAGCACCACGAAGGCAGCCATCAGCAGACTATGACCGGATTAATGATTTTCTGAGTTCAGCAGCTGGTATTAAAAAAAGAGAATACTAAACATAAGAGCTGATATAAACCATCCAGTTGAATGATCCAATACTGTCCAATTATGAGCCAGTTAACTGAAGACTATTTGTAATATATTCCAAGAATGTCACTGAGTAGGTGTTTGCAGTTTTCTTCAATATGGCACCCAGGCAATTCTAATAACACAGTTAAGTTAGAAAATGTTATGCTACCGGAGGCTGCACAGCCCTTTCCACATGTAATTCTCTGTGCCAAAAATAAATTTCTAAGATGTAGCTAAAATAAGAGCCTGAGTTGATCTGGGAGAGAAACTGAAGAGGTTTCTCACTACTGTTAGCAATTCAGCTCATAACCTTGAGTGTCACTTCTGTATTGATGCAACCAGTGCAGCAAAACAAGGAAAGATCCCATCTGACTGTTTGACGAATTAAAGCCCATAAAATTGACTTGGAAATATCGAGCAGGTAGTTATATAAATGCACAAAATCTATCATTCTGGGGGGGGGGGGGTGGAAATGATCTCACGCTGCTATAGATCTACCACGAAAGGTATCTCAATATAGCATTTCATGAACAATCTGATTTAAGAAGCCCCGCAAACGTTTACTCCTCTTTTATTATAAGCACATTTAGTAGCATGTGATTGTAACACTACGATTGAGTTAAGGGAACTTTAACTTTTCACATATTCTCCACTTGTATGGAAAAGGTTAACAGAACATTTAGATAGTCATTACAAGTCCAAGCGAGCTTGTGGTGCGCAGTCCCCAAATGCTTTGAGTGTAATCAAATTGCAATTTTTGAAGTGACAGAAGGGGAGAAATGGTTAAATATACGACTGGAAAGTAATTATATTCATTTTTAATTAAAAGTAAATGAAATTAATTTTAACTGTTAACTAGATCCTACCCACTGTTCTTTGGAATGCAGTCCTGCCACAGATGTATACAATGTTGAAATTCTGCAGTTATAACTGCTGGAATGCTTGAGTCCTCTTTGTTTATCCTTCCCCAAGCTTGCCTTGTCCTCCTGTGCAAATTTTTGCAACCTTTTCCTTCATGAAGTCTACAACCCTTCTAGATTACAGGAAGTCCTCAATTTACAACACTTCCTTTAGTGACTGTTCAATGTTACAATGTCACTGAAAAAAGTGACTAAAAAGATTATAAGTTTCACACTTACAACTTGTTGCAGCATTCCCATGGTCACGTGAATTCAGAGGTTGGCAACCGACTTGTATTTATGACGGCTGCATTGTCCTAGGGCAGCGATGGCTAACCTTTTCCGGACTGAGTGCCCAAAGTCCGTGCATGCGTGTGCGCCCAAACCCCCAAATGCAATGTGCGTGTGGCCCCCGTGCATGCCCCCTCCCCCCGTGCATGTGCCTTGCCCCCCGCGCATGTGTGCATAGGTCACTGTATGCGCCCTGCCCCCCCGTATGTGCACCCTGCCCGCGCCCCCTGCATGCGTCCCCCACATGAACACGTGCCCCCCACACTCCCCCCACCCATGCACGGACCCGAAGACCAGGTGTCTGGCGGGAGGCGCGCATGCATGCACAGCAGAGCTGAACTGGGGTGACAGCACGTGTGTCATCAGAGAGCGCGCTGTGTGCCACCTCTAGCACATGTGCCATAGGTTCACCATCACGGTCCTAGGGTGACGTGATCATCTTTTGGGACCTTCCGACAAGCAAAGTCAATGGGGAAGCCAGATTCATTTAACAGCCATGTTACTAACTTTAACAACTGCAATGATTCACTTAACAACTGTGGCAAGAAAGGTCGTAAAATGGGGCAAAGCTCACTTAACAACTGCCTCGCTTAGCAACAGAAATGTAGGGCCCAGTTGTGGTCATACGTTGAGGACTAACTGTACTGCAATGTCCTTTTTTCTTGATTTATCTCCCTCTAATCTTCCAGGTTCTTATTTTGCTGTTTGACGTTGTTTCTGCCTGCTGATCTGCCTACATGTTTTGCTTTCTGCATTTTAACTAGCTTCCTTATTCTTTGCGCATTCCCACTTTTTTAATTCATTCTAAAACTTAAAAGGATGTAATACTTGTCTACATGGCACTCTATAATTTAACATTAAAAAAAGCCTGAATGCAGTCAAGGCAACTTTTTTTGTTTTTGTTTTGGAGGTTTTGTTATCTGAAACCAACCACTGGAGTTTGCAAACCTTGCTTCATGGCTTAGAATATTGGGTAAACCCAGATAACTATAGTTTATTAGGAACACATAGACCATAGTTTAGCATAATATTTTGGGTTTCGTTGACATATTCTTAAAACTGAACTGTCTTCATATTTTACAAGCCAGCTAGAAAAAAGTAGAGCTAATCCATTTCTCTTCAGACACATGACAGATTTTATTTACCTCAAAGTACTGAGTTTTTGCTTTTTTTCAATTACTTAGCCAACAAAAGACTTTTCACCACCACCATCTCTCTCAAGACTTTCTAATTTCAAGCAAAACTAATTAACTAAAGTAAATTTAGTCCAAGAAAGAAAGACGGCAGAGAGAAGTTGTAATCTACCAGCCAAGTGTGAAGAGCAGATCTTTCTCTCTTCCACTTTATTGCTAGCAGTTCTCAGCAATAGATATTTCAAGCCATCGAGTGTGATATCTCAAGACAGTTCACACACCACTAAATCTCTGACTGAAATCATGCTTGTAAAGTGAAGTGACTTCTCTGAATCTCTTCCTTCAGGGCTGAATGAATGGCAAAATAATAAATACTAAACCATACCAACAGAGCGTAAGATTAACTATGGTGGGGAAGCCCGGTTGTTGTTGCAATATAAATAGGCAAACAGTCCTTAATTTTTTTTTTACTTTTTTTTTTAAAAAAAAAAAAACCTGTCATAGCAGCCTGCAAGTAGAACTTTTTTTTTGAAGGATGTGACAGAAGTACCAAGAGACTGGTAGTTGCCATACGATAATTTCTGGTGAAAGTTACCATCTCTTGTAATTTTCTTCCTTTTATTTTTTTCCCTCTCCTTTCTAACAGCAGTTTCAATCCAATAAGAACAGAGCTGGAAGGGACCTTGGAGGTCTTCGAGTCCAACCCCCTGCTCAAGGAGGAGACTCTATATCCATGATGGTGAACCTATGGCACGCGTGCCACAGGTGGCACACGTAGCCATATCAGTGGGCACGCCAGCTTAGCTCTGGCGCATGCGTGCGCCAGCCAACTGATTTTTGGGCCTTCTGCACCCACTAAAAGTAGGGAAACAGGCTGTTTCCTGCCTCTGGAGGGCCTGTGGGGGATGGGGAAGGCCTGTTTTTCTTTCTCACCTGGCTCCAGATCCTCTCTATGCATCTGGGGAGGGCGAAAACAGTCTTCCCCACCACCTCGGAGGCCCTCTGGAGGCCTGAAATGGAGTCTCTAGGAATCTCTGGAGGCTGAGGACAGCAAAAAAGTCACTTCCTGTCCCTGGGGAGTTAGGAAATGGGCCGTTTCAGGCCTCCGGAGGGCCTCCGAGGGAGTGGGGAAGGCTGTTTTCACTCTCCCCAGATGCACAGAGAGGATCTGGAGCCAGGTGAGAAAGAAAAATGGGCCTACCGGGCCATCGTGTGCCAGGAGTGGGGGGGAGGGGGTTAGCAAATAGGATCACTTACAATACATTTAGTTATTTCCTACAAGAAAAGTTGCAACTGGCAAAAATTTTGGACAAGTCTGGAGGCCACATGTAAGGGTTTTAGAGACAACTCAAGACTCTTATCATCTCAGAAGTTCAACCCGCCATATTTTTTCCCTGATACCCTTTCTGTTGACAATTTTCATTAATTAGTTTACAATTAAAATGAACGACCAACTAAAATGAAATATTGTTTTTGCGATTGGGGTCAAAAGCACTTTGTTTATCACATCATTGGGGGGGGGGGCTGTCCATCATTGACTGACATATTGCGTCTCCCCCCCCAAAAGGAGGATAAATTTAATTTCTCAATGTTGAAGAACATTTGTCCTAAACAAGATGTGGAATCAGAATGGATTAAAGGACCAAGGAAAAAGAGGCCAAAACCCAAGATAAGCAATGCAAAGCAAGGTTTTAAAAATAATTACAATTGGAAATGTATGTTGGTATTAACGTTCTGGAAATAATTGAGTTGAGTCCTCCACATACTAGAGGGTGGGGGGTAGGCATCTCAGCAGATGTAAAGGGAAGAGCCTACAGGGAACATTGTTGTCTATGAGTCACATTGGTGCCCACAGGCACCATGTTGGAGATCTGGGACAGAGAAATTTTGTTTTTAAAATGAAAGCAGAAAGCCTTGGGATACTCGCTGCTCGCACTCACAGGAATAAGATTCTACATTAACGAAATTTTAGAACACAGGGGAAAAAAAACTCTTCTCACTGCACATTTGTTCCAAAGAGCTGTTGTGTCAGTTTGATATTAGGCCCAAGTTCTTTCGGCATATTCAGTGAACATGTTTCACCACAGGCACTCCCGATCCATGATCTCAGGAAGCAAATTCTCACTCTAATACCTCAAACGGAATGTTTTCCTCTGATAAGATGAAGCTTTTTTTTTTTTACAAAGACAAAAAAATGTGAGATCTAGACACCTTATCTCAAGAAAACAGGAAGAAAAGGTCATTCTCTACTAAATGGCAAGTCCCTCACCTTGAAAGTTTCCCCCTGTGATTGGCACGGAACACCCAAGGTTGCGAAACTTTTAAAACAGAGGCCTGCATAATTACCAAATCATTATTAATTATATCACAAAGCTCCAGGGCAAGGCAAAGGAAACAAAAGACCTGATGGAGTCTCTTCTATTGTTGGAAAGAATTAATAATTACAGTCATACGTGTACTCAAGAGTGAGAGCAGAACCGAGCTGGTGTTCCAAGGTTTGATTATGACAGGCATGTTAAGAGAAGTACAAGAATGGAAGATTGCTAAAATGCCAAGAAATTAAAACACTCCAACCTGGTTATCTTTATATGGATAAAGTATATGAAAATTTTATGGAAGTTAACAGCCTGTTGTAGAAACCAGACCATGTCTAACAGCTTATAGCTATTGATAAAGAGTTTTGCAATCTTCTTAGAGGTTTCTGAAGAATGGTGACCCAAGAGAAGGGTGACGCTCTCTGGATTGCAACAACAGTTAGAATTATTAACATTTGGGAGGTTATTATTTAATAAGATTTTTAATTATTTTTATTGCACAGACTAGAACAGGATTTAAAATTTGTGCTTACATTTACCTCTGGGTCACAAAATTAATTGCTTTTTGCCCCTAGGAGGCATTAACCAGAAGGGTAATCTTATCTATACATTGGAATATCATAGTCATTATTTCCTCTGAATTTTAACATTTTGCATTTTGGTGTTTTATAAGACAACTTGCCCAAGTAAGGAGAACATTCTAAAAGTCAATTTGCTTTCTCCTAAATGTTATAGAAATGTATCTATATGGTTTATTTACATCTGACATTAAGCTCCTTGTTTTTAAGGAGAAAAAAAGGGGACAATATTTTTTAAAATGTAAAGGCCACCTAGAAAACTAAGTTTTATAATTGTGTGGCGCTAAAGGTCACATGCCATTTCAACTGTATATGAGTTGGCGTGTAAATGGGCTTCCACTATAGTAAGAAGATTAAAAGTACTGGATGTAACAAAATAACCTAATTTTACCAAATACCACTCCAAGGGACAGCAAAACCAACTACAACCAAACAAGAGAACCAATGCAGGAACGGTCCATGCTCATGCCAGTAACCCAAGACCCTTTGAGATAGGTAGGTCTTAATGGCTTTCTGAAACCTTAGCAGAATTGTTCTACAGAAAAGGGGGCAATGAAGAGAAAGGCCACTCCATTGGTCCTTGATAATAACACTCCCCAGAGGTGCCCTCCTATTTGGATATTATCAGATGATGATACTGGGCCTAGGCAGTTCCACAGAAACCTAGGTCATGGAGGACTTTAAAGGTAACAACCTAACTCTTGAAGTTACCAAGTAACTCTAGTCCAGCTTCTGAACCAACACTGTTTTGCTGATGAAAGGAGGAGGTCTTTAATAAGTAAGCCCACCATATTCTGGACCAGATATAGCTTCTAAAGGATTTTCAAGGGGAGCCCCATGTATTGCAACAGTCTATCTAAGAGGTGGCCATGGCATGACAGACTTGAAGAAAGAGCCTCTTGAATACAAAACATAACACAGCCAAAACACAAGACGGAACTGTACAAAGATTCTCACTGCCATGGTTGCCAGCTGCTCCTTGAACAGTAGTTGTACATCCATGGGACTCCCAGATTACAAACCAGTTCGGCATGAATATTCAAAATGGAATATTACTGGTTTTGTATCATTTCTGAACCCTACTGCCTTTCCATCATGCTATGACTGAACCTAAATCTGTTCCAGACCCTAACAGTACCTTGACTTTGTTCAACCTGAAGTCAAGCTTAGTACTGACATACTAATGACACGTGACACTATACTCTCCCAATTGTGATGAAATGTGGTAAGGAGCTGGATTCCCAAGAGAAGGGGGTGCATTCCAGAAGAGGTAACTCATCCTGATGTTATATTTGAAAGAAAGGGTGAAGACGGTCCTTCCCTAATAGTTCAGAGTATATTGTAGATGCAGACAGGAAACTGCTTGGTCTGGCAGGATTTTGTCTGTAGGTATGAAAACAGTAAATAACTCAGCTTGAAAGAATCACCATGTGTCGTTCTTGGTTTTGGGCCTGGTACCAATGGTTTTGTGTGGATATTAAGTAGGAAAGAGAATCAAGACCTGTAGCATAGCAGAAGATCCTTCAGAGCAGGGGTGCCAAACTCGATTTCAATGAGGGCTGCAACAGGGTTATGTTTGACCTCGGAGGGCCGGGGTGTGGGTGGGTGTGGCTGGGATGGGCGTGGCCATGGTGGGCATTTGACACAGGCTCGAGATGCATTTTTCCCCCTTCTCTTCTTTCTTTCCACAGTTCTTTACTATAATCATTTTTCTATCTCTTCTACCAGATATTACTGGCAAACATTTATTACTTATTCTTCATACTCTACTAAACTTTTTATTTCTAAATTTATACCCCATTGTTTAATAGTAAATTGGTTTTCCAGGCATAAATTACATGATAATACAAAATCTAACAGCAGAGGTAAATTTCCAGGATAGTAAATAGAAATGGCTGTCAATTACAGATTGCTGATTGTAGATTAAATGGACCTACAGTATGTAAAATCTGGCATTAAACCGTAGTATTAACATAGGATATTGCTTGTTTTTTATCCACATCAAGCACTTACTTCATTGTAATCCGGGCCTCCTGCAACACTCTGCCGGCCAGAAACAGGACAGCAGAAGCACTGTGGGCCGGTCCTTTGATATTTCCAGGCCAGCCCCACGGGCCAGGTTTAAGCACCCCTGAATACTGTACTGGAATCTTTCCTTGGGTTCCTAGCTTCCTAGTCATGCTGGCTACCCCTTTCTGAATAATTTTCAGCCTATCTGTAGCTCCAAGGTTGCAACTGTGGTTTGCATGCAGCTGTAGACACAATATGATAATAAACCACCCAATAGTTGCTAGTGCAACAGTAATATATCATAGCCTCAATCTAATGGTTAAACCTGCCCCCAATACTAACAAAGCATATATCAAATCTAAATTACATCCCTCTTTCCAAAGTCAGCTATATTTGGAAAATTGCACTCTTACCATCAACACCCATGAGAATTCTTTCAAGATTCTCGTACTTAAGACAAATGAGAACTCACAGAGCTACTTTCAAAGCTACTGATCCACTACTGGAGACAAGAAAAAAAAAACAAAAAACCAGACCAACTGACTATGCAGTTTTCTTCATGTCCTGAAGAAAAACACACAAACATGTCATTTTTCTCCTTCTGGGGTTCTAATATAAGCGACCCTTACCTGTTGAAGATGTCACCTGAGATTTTTTGCAGATATTGAAGGGTGTCTGCTATCTGATGAATAGCTTCTTCCCTGCGGAGGTCAGGTTGGATGAGGGGAACAGAATATGTTTGACCTTCCAGGAAATACTTCTGGGTCATAGTGGACATCTTCACCTGCAAAGAAACCAACAGTCCATTTGATTCCAGGAACTCACATTTCTTTCATTTTTAAATTAGAAGGGAACACAGATTGTTCTACCAAGTATTTGCAACAAGAAAACCTTCAAAACAGGTATCTCCAGAACAGAGACAAAGTGTGCTTCTCCAGATGATGGGTCCCTGATGCTCTCTGAGCTGGGTTGTTTTCTTGCAGATGTTTCATTACCCAAACTAGGTAACATCATCAATGGTAGTGACTATGGTACTGGAGATGTTATCTAGTTTGGGTAATGAAACATCTGCACGAAAACAACCCAGCTCAGAGAGCACCAGGGACCCATTGTTTTAACCCTGAGCTACAAATGTTCTCCTTGATTGGCTTCTCCAGATGTTGACCAACCCCCATTAATCTCATATAATTCAATGTGAAGGCCATCTGGGATAGTTCCTTATTGTCCACAAGCAATTTCTCCTATTATTGGTAATGACTACCCATGTAGTCAACATCAAAGACTAGAAGACCTATTTTTGTTTCGTTGCCTTTAAAAATCTGATTTGCCCATGTAATTTTCTTTATTCTTCGTTGCATCAAATAAAATATAACATTGTTGGCACCACGTCAGAATCACACAATTCTTATTCTCTTCGTTGAAATTATTCTGGCCAGGCAAAGTCAGTGGGGAAGCCAGATTCACTTAGCAACCGTGTTACTAATTTAATAACTGCAGTGATTCACTTAGCAACTTTGGCAAGGAAGGTCGTAAAAATGGAACAAAACTCACTTAACAAATGTGTCACTTGGCAACCGAAATTTTGGGCTCAATTGTGGTCATAGGTCGAGGACTACCTGCATTGTATCTCATCTCAAGCAAAATGTTTTCAAGGAAAAAGAACCCAAGAAAGTCCAGTTGCCTTCTGGAAAGCACCTTTGAGGCTATAATGACCTTGATGATTGAGAACATAGACACATCCTTCCAGTGGTGGAATTCAATTTTTTTTACTGCCGGTTCTGTGGGCGTGGCTTGGTGGGCATGGCAGGGGAAGGCTATTGCAAA
This sequence comes from Pituophis catenifer annectens, assembly GCF_029215685.1. Taxonomy (NCBI): domain Eukaryota; kingdom Metazoa; phylum Chordata; class Lepidosauria; order Squamata; family Colubridae; genus Pituophis; species Pituophis catenifer. Next base: position 75,026,456 of record NW_027256887.1, read on the forward strand.
ATCCCCATTCCCTCCCCACTCCTGGGGGAAGGATTTTGCAAAATCCCCATTCCCTCCCCACTCCTGGGGGAAGGATTTTGCAAAATCCTCATTTCCACCCCACTCTGGGGCCAGCCAGAGGTGGTATTTGCCGGTTCTCTGAACTACTCAAAATTTCCACTACTGGTTCTCCAGAACCTGTCAGAACCTGCTGAATAGCACCCCTGCATCCTTCATATATATTATGTCTACTGATAACAGCATTATGCATTGGGCTTTGGAACAGAAATCAGACTATCTTGCAAAAGAGCAGAATAAGCTCTGATTTAGCAGTTCTCCATGGTAAGGATGTGCCAGTCTCCAAGGCAGGCAAGCAAGCAAGATGTATTTATTTTGTGTAAGCGAGGCAGCAGCAGATACTCAGGTATGTCAGACGAAGAAGAGAGAGATAAAGCCTATTTTTATCCTCCTTTAATTAAACTATGTTCAGTGGTGTTATTAAGCAGTAATCAAAAATGCAGATGATATTGATTTGATTGGCATAAGGTGCAGTGCACTGAATAGTAAAAACCAGTGCCCCTATAAATAGGGCTAATCATCATCTTGATGGGAGAAAAGGAAGTGAGGAAAAAAAGCAGCATAACTCGAGGTGTAATTAGACCCTCCAGCAACCTGCACTTCAGGGCTGTTCTCATTACTTGGCACTTGTCTAAACGCAGCTTCTCAATGCTGATGAGTTGAGGCTGGAGAAAAATCTTAAGCACACCAAACGACTTCATCCAAAGAGCCTTTGGCCACATTTACAGTCAAAATGCATCGCTCGGGGACAAGGGAGGCCAGGTGGAGTTCAGTCTCCCAAGATCAGAAATGAGAAAATGCCCCAACAGAGCTTCTACCTCCAGCTGGGTATTCTTTGGCTAGTCTTAAAGTGAGACAATTAAACTGGGCAGCCACTGTTCCTGTACAAAACCGTTTGTAGAGTGTTGTGGGTCAGTTTTGCAAGATGGTATTTACCTTTAAAGGGACGAGGTGGCTCAGTAGCTAAGATGCTGAGCTTGTCTATTGAAAGGTCAGCAGTTCAAATCCCTAGTGCCACGTAACGGGGTGAACTCCGTTACTTGTCCCAGCTTCTGCCAACCTAGCAGTTTGAAAGCATGTAAAAAATGCAAGTAGAAAAATAGGGACCATTTTTGGTGGGAAGGTCACAGCGTTCCGTGCATCATTGGTGTTTAGTCATGCCGGTCACATGACCACAGAGATGTCTTCGGACAGCGCTGGGTCTTCGGCTTTGAAATGGACATGAGCACCGCCCCCTAGAGTCAGAAATAAATAGCACATATGTGCGAGGGGAACCTTTACCTTTATATTTACCTTTAAAAGGACATGATTTGTCCTGCTCCAACCTATTTCTCATGTATCAATGAACAAGCAGAACGATGAATTTTCTGAACCAATGCATACAATCTCCGCTCACAAGTGAAATAACAATATCAAAACCTGTGAACCAGTTAGTATTGAACGAGGTCCTCATCTAGTTTTTTTTTTTTTCCAGGTTCACAGGATGACAGCACACATAATTAAACTAAATGAAGAAGGCTACATGCTGATCACGTGGGATAGGGCAGCCTAAGCACATAGATCTCAAAAATAAACCACTGTCCTTTTATCTTCATGCCAATGCCTCACCTTCGGTCTTGGGACTTTGGCTCAAATACTCCCCAATTTCTTCATTGACAGATTCAGGTAAGCATTGCCTTTTCCACACCCTAAAAACAGTGGACTACAAACTTTGGGTCATACACAGCTCTTAAACCTCTATATTGTGTTCCCCCTCATATAAATCTATTAAAAGTCAGAAATAAGTGATCAAATCACAAAGGTAGTATGGTATGTAAGCCTTCTGTTAAGATTTATATGACCAAGTTTGTTTTTTTAAAAAAACAGATTCTTCCCAAAATTTTGAGGAATACTGTATCTATTTGATAAAGCAATGTCATCCACCAAGATGTTGAGCGTTTCCAGCATATTCTGTTGACATGTTTTGCTTTTTCTGCTGGAAAATGGCAAAAGATGTCACAAACTGAACTCACATGACCATGACAGTCATAAATGCAAGCCATTTGCAAGTGCCCAAAATGCTATCATGTGACCAGAGGCATGTGCAACATGTACTTCAAGGATGGTGTTGAAAGAAATATCCATCTGGTTCCGTTCTAAGTCGGGACAAAAAAACATTAGAAACATGGAAAGATGATTTAATGGTGAAGCAGAACCACCAAGCACATGGTTCTGGGCAGCTGAGTTGAGAGGGGGTTATTTATACCTTCTCTTGGGCCTTGCCCTTGAGCTTCCTGTTCCTATTCAAGAACATGTGTTCTATTGGCTGTTGTAGGGGTAACCCTGTAGGTTGTCTGAGAAGTTTGGTTGAAGCCTGGAGGGTGATGCATTGTCCCCAGATGATTTTGCAATGTGATGAGCTCTGCTGCTAGATTATGTCCTGGAGGGTCATGTCTTAATCCCATCACCCTGGAGCTGAAGGTCTTTTGTTTTGTAGATAGGCTGGCCCAGTCCTACTTAATGGGCACCAAATATCTGCTGGGGGCAGGGAGCTGGTTTCTGTCTTTAGAAACACGTTTCTCCTCTAGGGAAATATAATGTTCTGCCTTTTTAAATATTTCTCAAAATATTTCATTCTTCTAGGAGGCTTTTTTTTTATTAAAGTCCAGGCATTAAGCAAAGAATATCTATAAGACTGGGCAATGGATCTCATTTGATTTACAAAAGGTACTTTGGAGTACACTAAGACTATTTTCAACTCTTTAAACATGTCATTAATTGATTTCAGATTTGCAGAGAATGCTTTCTAACCACAGAGAATTCAACTACCCAGGAGTTCAAAAAAGTTAAATAAGCCCTTTCATACTTTCACTAGGGATTGAGGTGAAAAAAATTATTCGATCCACACAGTGGCGATAAGCACAAAAAGACATGGCCACACATATATGACAAGATATTCAAATTGCCTTTGGCTTTCTAGTGTGATACCTTAGGTTGGCATTTCATATTTTATGCAGAGAGAAAGGAGCTAGGTAACGATGAATCTCTGCAAATTTGCAAAAAATAAACAAGGCTCTTCAATTCTGAACAGGTATCCTTTAGTTGTAAACTAAGAACCAATGTCCAAATGTTGAATTATGCATGCAGATCATGGCTGGACTGTCAGGGATAACTAGTGGCCCCTTGGAATAATTCATTGCACCTCACTTCAGTTGCCGATCTCAATATTCTAAGAAATTAAAAAACATAAAATGAATGCTAACTCCTACTAGCTTAACTTCCCAGCAATACTTGTAGTCTTAGCCATATATTGCATTAAGCCATGGTATGGTTTGCTTGCTTGTGGGTTAGCATAATATATGAAGCCAGCACATTTGGTAAGCCATGATTTATGTTTCGTGCAATGTAAGAAGCAGTATAAATTCTACAGAGGCAACCCAAAGCTACTGCACTAAGCATTTGGCAGCAGAAAGAGTAATTGTGACTCTTAAAAATAACAGATGTTCCAGGAGTTACCGTAATGCACAAATACATCCACAAAAGCAGCAAAAAAAGTAATATTCAAAAGCACCCTGTGATCAAAAGGAGGAACTGGGGGGGGGGGAGTGTCCTATTTCTTTAGGCCCAGTAAGAAATCAATAAGCTGGAAAAAAACGGCAAACCGGGTTGCACTTGGCCATAAATTATTCCGTGAAGGGTCAGCATAGAGGTTATTAAGAGACAAGATTGCTTTTCTGCAATAAAAAGGGCTTGCTCCAAAGTCTCAGTCTCTAACCACAGAACACAACTTTGCTCTACAGACTTAACAACTACTTTCGGGAGCACTTATTAGACTTACTCACCATCTTTAATCAACTGGAAGCGTGTGCTTTCTAGTTTAACAAATCCCAACAGAAAATAATAAACTTACAAAAACTTTCTTTTTTTAAAGGGGCATCTGTTCAAATATGCCCTCTTTCATCATTTCTGTCAAGGATTCCTACCAAAAGGCAAACCCAAACTGTAAATCCCTATCCAGGTTCACAAACACAGGGGAAAGATTTGGGAATCCCTTATATCAAGGGTCTCCAATCTTGGCAACTTTAAGACCTGTGGACTTCAACTCCCAGAATTCCTCAACCAGCAAAGTAAAGCTGGCTGAGGAATTCTGGGAGTTGAAGTCCACAGGTCTTAAAGTTGCCATGGTTGTAGACCCTGCCTTATACCCTTTCTCTTTTCCAAATGTATGAATGGAAATAAATTAGGCTGGTATACCTAGAATGCAGTGGTGGGTTCCTCCCAGTTCGGTCCGGTTCAGCAGAGCCGGTAGCGGTGACGATATGACATCACCGAACCGGTTCTCTCCCTCCGCCCTCCTACCCCCCACCCACCCACGTTATTCTTACCTTTTATTTGGTCCCACCCCCAATCTATTGCTGCCTCCTGAGTCCCAGCTGATGACTAGAGGGAAAAAAACTGTTTATAAACTCTTGCCGCAGGGCTTCAAAGGGCCGTCCTACAGCTGATCAGTGTTAAAAGCAAACAAATGAGTCGGGTCATAACTGCGAGGACTGGTCGTAAGTGCGAGGACCTTCCAGAAATGACTTTGACCAGCTAGCCACGCCCACCTAGTCACATGACTGCCAAGCCACACCCACAAAATAAGCCACACCCACAGAACCGGTAGTAAAAAAAATTATCATGAAGATAATTTCACTACCCAGGGTGGATTTGATTTAAATCAAGTTGATTTAAATCACAATTTAAATCATGATTTAAATCACTAGTAAAAAGGCTTGATTTAAATCAACTCGATTTAAATCATAATTTTTAAAGAGCAACTGTCATCTCTGCTACTCCTTTGACCCCACTGTTGACTTACCGATAGTCCCAGTGTTGCAGAATATAGTCTCATGCTACATAACTAAGCTCCATTTCATGCTGAATAAACTAAATTATTTATGTATCTTAAATAGAAAACTATCTTACGATAGATTTTTACCCCAAAAGTTTTTTATTAAAATAAATTTGATAAAAATAAAAAAAATCCGATTTAAATCAATAAAATCCAATTTAAATAAAAAAAAATCTGATTTTTTTTAATTTATTTTTTTAAAAAAATCATTGATTTTTATCCACCCTGCCACTACCTTATCTTTATTCTGATGGTTATGGATTACAAGAGGTTCAAATATGGTATATAATAAACCCAGCCTCTGTGGCTTATAAATCATGAATTATGTATGGTATGTTGTGGTGTCCCAGTCAGGTGGGTTTTATTCAATAAACTAAACCATGGTTAAGCAATCTTAGCTTTAGGATTAGCTATGACCTAATGCCTAGCATATTTGGAGAACAACTTGAGAAATACTACTATACTGATCCCTAGTAGAACACAGAATAACTGGGTTGGAAGAGACCTTGGAGGTCTTCTAATCAACCCCCCTGCTTGAGCAGGAGACCCTATACCAGTGGTGACGAACCTATGGCACGTGTGCCAGAGGGGACACTCACAGATCTCTCTGTGGGCACACTTGCCGTCGTCCCAGCACAGAGTTCGCCAATTGGGGCAGCCCCAGTGGGATCAGGTGTCTTGCGGGGCAGCCTAGGAGGCAGGCTCTTCACCCTGGCAGAAAGTGAGGGTGGGAGAGAAGAGCTTAACGGAGCTGGAGCTGCAGAAGCAGAGACTGAAAAGGAAAAGAAGGAAAGACTAACGTGAAGTGCTCGGTTAGAAAGAACTGGAGCCTTTCTCCGTGGCGGACGGGAGAGGCATCGAGGTTGCGGGCACATCAGGCAGTGCCATAGACAGCCCTCACTCGGCGGGTCCTGAATTAACAGTCTTAATTTGGCTACTGTGGTAAAGTTACCCCCTGAATCCTGATTTAATTTGTAAATAAGTACAACTACAAGCCTCATCCATATAGCACTCTAAGTCATAAAGGGATTTTTTGGCTTGGCAAAGTCAACAAATTTGAGCAAATCAGTTATTCAAATATGACCTATGTTGTATGAACATGACATTAAACATATTCATTGATGCAAGTTCTACATTGGGATCATACTTCATATTAAGGTGCAATAGGATTTGTGCTGGCTGTGTTTCTTCAGACAGGTTTGATGAAGCTGTTAACACAACCTGCCAAATAGGGTCTTCTATGTGCCCAGCATGTTGTACAAACTAAGCATTTTGCCAAGTCAGAATATCAACAAAGTATATTAGAATCATAATTTACTCTCTGAAAAAAAAGGAGGATGGATGGATTACTTCAGTTATCATCAATGACTCTGTGTAATTTGTAGAGTTTAAAACAACTGTTGAATGTTGTTTTAATATAATATAAAACAAGCTAGAAATGAGGATAGAAAAATTCCCTCACCTTCCCCAAAGAAACTCAAGATATATTCTAATGGTTGTAGCACTTACAATTAAGACTCTTTTTGCCAAAAGGGCTAATAAACACATTAGCTTTTAATTGCTTTAAATCATCCTAAATCCATAAATTCTCAATCAAGTGGCTAAATTGATAGGGATGTTAGCCATTGTTAGACCATATGTAAAAGAATCTGAAAATATTGGTCTGATTGTGTTATGCAACAGACTTCTTTGACAGTCCACAATTACTAGCAGACGACTGTTTTGGCTGTTCACCGCCCTGATTCCTTCGGGAGGAGGGCGGTATATAAATTCAATAAATAATAATAATAATAATAATAATAATAATAATAATAATAATAATAATAATAATAATAATAACTTGAATATAATTTTCTATCTTTACCTAGATCTTTCCAACCCCCCTGCCCCCAAGATTCAGGAACAAGCATCATTTATAAATCAAAACCATACACCATCCTGAGGTACAGTTTCTGAATATTTCAATATTGTTATATTGTAAGTATATGGAAGGTTCAACCATACTCAAGTGATGACTCTGAAGGCCCATCTGCCCACTCTGAAGCGCCATTGCTTGGCCCATCTGCCAAACAATGGCGCTTCTCCTCAGAACTAATTCAAATTCAACTGAGGAGGAGAGAGTTAAGTTTCAACAAATATACCTGACAAGTGTTAAATATTTTGCTGCAGCTGAATAGTTTTTAAAAAATCATGTTGATGCATGAAATGAAGTGTCAAAGCTTTTGAAGTTTTTATTAATTCCTCTAATTTAGGAAATGTAAATGTAGCAGTGACAGGCAATTAACTAGGCGGCGGCAGTTGTCTAGCAGAAGTATCCTCTCAGCAAGGTACTCTGATATAGCTCTTCTCTCCAGAAATATTGTATCTGAGGAAAAAGCCTTGATGTCAAATAATTCCACCAATGCTTATTCTGTTCAATTTGAACAGAGGTTCATGTAATAACAAGGTTAAGACCAAACATCCCTTTGGATGCTACTGAGCTCCAAATCCCATAAAATCTAGTCAGACTGGCCAATGGTGAGGGAAAATGGGAGCTCTAGTCATCAACATCTGGAGAACTAGTGGTTACTCATTCCTGAAAGAATGAAATATGAATTTCCCCTAGTCAGCAAAAAATTTGGTTTGGCCATTCATGTTGTATTATAGTGAGAAGAAAGAAAGCACTGTCATTTACTGTAGACAGTCTCAGGAAATAATTCAAGAAAGAAAATAAGACGGATATATCAAACAAAAACTTAGTGCCATCAAATTTTAAAATGTAACTAGATATATCAGCAGTAAGAACATTTATGATTTACTTACATTTTGCTCTCAGGTAAAATAAAAGATTACTTAAAAGAAAGACAATTTATTGTTTAACACTTTGAATAGACAATCTGTGGAACTTCAAATGCTGCCAAACTACAATTCCCAACATTACTCACTATTACCCATGGTTCATGGGGTTGAGGCTCATTTTCAATGTTTCTGTGGTTCAGTTCTCCAGTCTTGTAATACACCATCCCCATTCCTTACAACATTATTAAACAACTTATGATTTCAAGGCAATTATGCCCTTCAGACTAATTTCATGCAGTCTTTGGTCTAATTTCAAAACTCCTCTGCAAGTGCTGAATTCAGACATCTGTTAAATTCTGCCAGTCTCTAATCTCTGATGGCTTCCTACTGAGGATAGATAAAAACACAAGGAACTTTACTTTTTTACTTATTCTTCTCTTGCTTCAGCACCCTCTCCATTGCAATGTAATCCCCAGTAAATTAACCAAGAGAGAGATGGAAAAGGTTACTTTGCTCAATACTTAGCATATGGTCACTGATTTATTTAACGAAAGATTCAAGGATGCATCTATCGATCCTTGACTCTGTAGGCCAAATCTGAAGAGAATGGCATTATGTAGTAGGCTGTGCTTCTTTCTTGCACTTTTTGTTGATAGCTGATTTTGCAAGAACCGGATGGCCCCTGCAGGCTGTGGTTTGTTCATCACATAGAGAGTTGCAAAATCTGTTGTGATGGTTAGAGAAAATGTAAACTCAGGGCCTAACCCTAATGGAGTCCTTGTCTTTCTGACTTAGCTCGTTGGAGAGCTATCTCCCTCTTGTAGCGCTTCACAGGACTTGGAAAACAATTGAGAGCATTTACACAGGATATTTCCATAAAGTAACAGAAGAAGAAAAAAATAAACAATATCTGGTAACTTATTAAAATCATAAAATGGAGAAAAATGAAAGCAGAGAGAAATGGGATGACTGGGGGCGGGAAGGGGGGATACCAGTGGTGGAATTCAAATTTTTTTACTACTTGGTGGGTGTGGCTTGGGAAGGATACTGCAAAATCTCCATTCCTACCCCCTCTGGGGCCAGCCAGAGGTGGTATTTGCTGGTTCTCCAAACAACTCAAAATTTCCACTACCAATTCTCCAGAACCTGTCAAAACCTGCTGAATTTTACCCCTGGGGGACACAGTATGCTGTGATTCTCCTAAATTGAGTTTTCCAAGATCGCCTTTTGTGACCTTCCGACAAGCAAAGTCAATGGGGAAACCAGATTCATGTAACAACCATGTTACTATCTTAACAAGTGCAATAATTCACTTGACAATTGTGGCAAGAAAGGTTGTAAAATAGGGCAAAATTCATCTAACAAATGTCTTACTCAGCAACATAAATTTTGGGCTCAATTGTGGCCGTAAATCGAGGACTATCCATAGTTACATATCACAATTCTTCAGATATGTTTATCCCACAGAATATGACTCATGTGCTTACTGCAATCATCATTAAATAAAGAGTGGGGGTTTTTTTTGCAAGTGTAATAGCAAAGGAAGAATGCAAGCAGTAGCAATAAGAGAGATTAAGCTCCACAAATTGCGACAGGAAAGTCCCCTTTTATACCTAGTGATGACATACCAGTCCACCCCCCCAAAAAAAAATTATATGTGGCAGCAAGAGAACCAGTTAGGATTGCCAGCTTGCCAAAGGCTACACAACGGCAGTAAAGCAAAACAGATTTGACGTAACCTGGGAAATTGGCTGACAAGTATAAAGTAACCCCAAGGAGCCAAAGTCATCAGAATAAGTATAGCACAAGAAACAAATACGAACAGACAAACAGAACTCGGGAGCAGGAGTTTACACTCAGGGACTCCAGGAGATAAAAGCAAGCAAAGAGGGAAAAAGGCCAAAGAAAGTGTTGGTGTCAAATTTTATTGCAATCAACCTTAGGAATTGTGTTTTTCAACTCTGGCAATTTTTAAGTTGTATGGACTTCAACTCCCAGAATTCCCTAACCAGCAAAGCCAAATTCTGGGAGTTGAAGTCCACACATCTTAAAGTTGTGAGGTTGAAAAACACCGCTATAGAACTCAATGGAAGAAAAGATTCCTTAGTCTTTAAGGGATGAGGGGGAGAGTAGCTAATGCTAGAAGGCAAACAATTTGGGCAAGAGATCCTTTCTCTATCTTCATAACTGCTGAATGATTTCCCTTGATAATTGGGGTAGCTCTAGCGAACGCTAGGAGGCCACAGGTGACAAGAAATGCATAGCAAATTCTGTGTGCTTCTTTTACACACTGCATCTTCACTACGAAGGAGTAACAGCTAGTTACTGCTAGAAAAATGGCAGTAGGAGATTGTAAAGGAACACATGTTCCGCATGTGACACTGCCTCAAAAGGGTGACAATAAGAAGGCAAGAGTAAATTATAAGTACAAATAGTATATAGGTAGTCCTTGACTTACAAGAGTTTGTTTAGTGAATGTTTGAAGTTACAACGGCACTAAAAAAAGTGACTTATGACCCCTTTTCATACTTATGGCATCCCCATAGTCACGTGATCAAAATTCAGACGCTTGGCATATTTGTAATTTTGTTTTTACAAATAAAAACAAAAGTAGCATAGATATAAATTATAATTTCCCCTTGAAGCGAGGAGAAAATGCTGGAGAAGTTCCCAGGTAAGCCGTAGCTAGCTGAAGTGGGTCATCTGAGCCCACCCTTAAAATAATAGAACATAGCAGAAGCGGTTAGTTTGGCATAAAATACACAAAGTCACTAATGAAAATGAATATACATGTCCCAGGATAGTGTTGCAGGATCCAATCTGGGTCAGTCACCAGGACCAGAGGTTTTGTCTTCTGACTTGTGCTGGAGCCCATCCTCAGGGAACTTCTCTCTAGCATGGGAAGATGAAGATGGGCTCCAGCACAAGTCTGAAAGCTTGGAAGACAAAACCTCTGGTCCCCATGACCGACTCAGATTGGATCCTGCAACTACAAGGCCACCGCGGAAATCTTCCCATATTTCAAAAATGTAATTTATAATATAAAGTTACTCATGCAAATGGAAATGGGTCATTTTTAGAAGGCATAAAGGAGCAAGTAAATAGATCTGATGGGTCCTTTCAAAAAATATTTACCACTAATAGCATCCACTCATCTCAAGGATATTTATACTGTAATATTAAACTGGCCTCTTTGGGGCATTCTTCAGCAGCTCAGCCTTTCCCATATATTATAAAAATCTCATCAACACAGGTGTTTGGGTCAGCACTAAAACGTTAACTGAGCCCACTTTTGCTGATGTGGACTGTCTAATAATACTTTCCTTCCACAGAACCTCTTCCTTCCAGCAATCCCCTTCCGAGCACTGCACTAAATTTTAACATCGCTGCAAAAGTTATTAGTAACAGTTTGCAGACTTTTGTGTGTGTGTTAATTTTTGAGCAGATGAGAATTTCTATCACAACAAAGCCATTCATCACAACAGCTGTTTATGCTTTAGGAAAATTAGCAAGGAAAGAATGGGAAGCGGAAATTGACACAGAAGATTGCCAATTCCCGTTGGAAAAAAAACAAATCTTGGGCTATGATTTCACTTGATTACAGGTAGTTCTCGGCTTAAAATGGCAATTGATCCTGCAATTTTGATTATAAGTTATGACGGTTGTTAAGGTCACCACATGACCAGCCCAATTTTATGACTTTTTTGTGGCAGTCATAAAGCAAGCCTGTTGTTCACTATGGCATGTTATTTTTTTTGCAGAAACTGGAAATCCATCAAAAATGTCATAAATCGCAGTCCTGTGACCATAGGAAGCTGCAAATGGCCATAAACATGAGCCAAGCTGATTGCTGAGTGCCCAAAATGTGGTCTCGTAATGGGGAGGGTGTAATTGTAACTTCAAATCTGGGTCGGAAATGGCTTTTTCGAGGTCTATCGTAACTTTGAATGGTTGCTAATTAAAATTAAATCTATAAATGCAAAGCAATTGAGGTAAAATCCAGGAAGAGATCTGACTTGAAGAGATAGTAACTGGTGTACAGTATACTGGTAATTTGAGGGCACCTGGTGTAGATATTGAACCCAATTCTGGTTCTGTTAAAATGACTCAATAAGAGTTCTCCTAGAACTGTGACAGCGAACCTATGGCACGCATGCCAGAGGTGGCACGCAAAGCTGTCTCTGTGGGCACATGCGCTGTTGCCATCTGCTCTTCTGGTTTCTGGCATGCCGACCAGCTGGTCTTTGTGGGCACCAGAGCACCGGAAAACAGCCAAAACCCAGGCAAAAACGGCTCAAAAAACGGCCAGAAAATGGCCCAAAAATGCCCAAAAAACAGGCATGCACACTCCAGCCAGCTGGTCTTCGGGTTTCCGGTGCTCAGGTGTATGCAAAGACCAGCTAGTGTGCGCACATGCATGTGCCAGAAACCCCAGCTGGTCTTCGGGTTTCTGGTGCTCCGATGTGCATACATGCATGCACGTTCCAGTTTGGGCACTCGGTGTCAAAAAGGTTCCCCATCATTGTCCTAGAAAGCCATGCCTGATGCTGTGAACTTTGTAACAGAATAAAAGTCAAATATAAATACATCAACTTTACATCCTTTTTGAAAGCTGAGCAGAATTAAGGAAATAATGGGACCAGAAGATAAGAGTAAATCAAAGACCTCTGACCAGATCCAGCAAAACATATTCAAATCCAGGCTTACTGGCTGGTCTTCAGCAAGATATTCTCTAGGTACAATATCCGAAGACTATTATATTTATTGCTCTTACTGTATTTTTCGGACTATAAGAAGCATTCCTCCCCCCCCCCACCACAAAGTGGATGGAAATGTCTGTGCATCTTATAGATACAATATGGCCCTGTTTTTGGCCTCCTGAACCTCCGTGCATCCTGTTTTTGTCCTACCCGGCCCCCAGAAGCACTCTGCAGGCCAAAAATGGGCCTGTTTTTGGCAAAAACAGGATGCGTGGAGCATTCGGACCCATTTTTGGCCTGCAAAGTGCTTCTGGGGGCCGGGGAGGGCAAAAACAGGACGCGTGAAGGGTTCGGAAGGCCAAAAGTGGGTCCGTTTTTGGCCTGCAAACTGCTTCTGGGGGGCTGGGGATGGCGAAAGCAGGATGAGTGGAGCCCCAAAAATATTTTTTTTCTTGTTTTCCTCCTCTAAATCTAGGTGCGTCTTATAGTCCAGTGCATTTTATAGTCCGAAAAATATGGTATCTCAGCAATGTAATACACTGAAGCATTTTGAGAACTAAATTGTAATTCAATATTCAAAAATAAGAATAGCATTTGATGTCCGGTGCTGGAAAATGAAGATGCAAAAAAAAAAAAAAAGCAAGCTTCAATTCCCATTTCATGAAGGACTCAGCCATTAGGGCTATACAAAGTATTCAAAATGAATATAGTTTGCAGACTTTGAACGCTTTGCAATTTGCAAACAAAGCGCGCCTCATCAAATTTTTAATAATGCAACCATGTCTTCTGCAAGACTCCTCTATTCAAAAGCTTCTCCTGGCTGTCTCCACATGCACGCTCCCTTTGCAAATCTTATCCATTGCCAGTTTGTGTGCTACAACTGTGGCTTGGTCAAATGGCAGCCATTTCTAATTCCTCCCGGTGCTTGAGAGGGTGCTATTGAGAAAACAGTGCAGCACTGAGAAAGAAGGATCAATTCCCAGGCAACTAATTTACAACAGATTTGGGGGGAATCAGCTGATTAGAGTTAATTAAGCCTCCATGTTACAGATTGATTTACAACAGTTCATTTAGAGACCGTTGAAAGTTACAACAGAACTGAAAAAAGTGACTTATGCCTGTTTTCATGCTTATGACTGTTGCAGCATTCCCCTGGTCACATGATCAAAATTTGGATGCTTGGCAACCGATTCATATTTATGATGGTTGCAGTGTCCCGGAGTCATGTGATTACCCTTTGTGACATTCTTACAAGCAAAGTCAATGGGGAAGCCAGATTCACTTAACCTTGTTACTTACTCTGTAACTGCAGTGATTCACTTTACTGTGGCAAGAAAGGTTGTAAATGGGGGCAAAATTTACTTAGCAACAGAAATTTTGGGCTCAGTTGTGGACATAAGGTCAAGGACTACCTGTACTTGTAGGACTCTGTATCCACGGTGGTAAGCAAATTAGTATTGCTCCAGGTCCTTATGGTGAAACCTGATAAGGCCTAAAGAGGCGTACCTTTTCTGCTATGGTGCTTTCCTTATGAAACAGCCTCCCTCAAAAGATATGGCTGATCCTGATTCTATTAGCCTTTAGAAAGGAGGTGAAGACTGGCTTTTCCCCAGGCAATAAGGCCAGGATATATTGATTTGATAATTCAGATCCAGTTTCTCTCTCTCTTAAACCACACAGTCAGGGCTATCTTGAATTTATTTATTTATTTATTTATTTATTGCGATTTATATGCCGCCTTTCTCCCTAGGGACTCAAGGCGGCTTACAAAATGACAACTTCAATACAAATCACAATACAATACCAAATTAAAATCAGTAACCCAATTAAAAACGATTTAAAATTATACCAGTGTCTTTCTCAAACTTTCTTTTCTTCTGGAATAAGTTCATGTCTTAATAACAGTCGCTTCATATTTGCTTCAAGGCTCTTCTACAGTTGTCTTGTAATCTAAGAGCTAATGCTCTTCTACATTTGCCAAGAAAAAAAGTTTGAGATTGAATGGTGGAGACAGTATCAATGGAGCTCAAGAGGTTAAATACATTTAGCTAGGATTTCCACTTTAAAAGCATTGAGAAACATTGTCTTAAACACCAACATTATTATGCCTTCATAAGCTTCTCTAGGTTTGAGCTCTTTTCCCTGAATGCATGATGGTAACTTTGGTGCATATAGGATTTCAGAGAAAAGATTGTGGAGGCTAATACAAGAGATCTTCACTATGAACTGAAATTAAATGTTAAAAGAATAAGTTGAAAATCAGTCCAATTCTGATTAGACAAATTGATAAAATAAGCCAGTATGGGTATAAGATGGCTGTAGAACACGAGAACTGCAACCCAACACATCTGACGCACTAAGCTAGTAAAAATAAGACAGAACATTAAATTTTAAAAGGGAATATCTGTTTTCTTTATAATGCATTCCTACTATCAGAAGCAAGCTCTTCTGAGCTAAATGGCATTAAAGGTATGCCAGGTATAGTTTTTTAAAAAAATCATTATTTATTAGATTAACATCTTTTCTTCAAAAAGCTGAAGGCAGTTTCCATAGAGATCCCCCTTCATTTTATTCCAACAGGCTTGTGAAGTAGGCTGGGCCGAGAGAAAGAGTGTAGCCCACAGTCACTCTATAAGATGCCATGGATAAAAGTGACCTAGCCCTTGTGTCACTATATCACAGCATTCCCATTTTCAGCTACCTTGAATTTAAGAAATCAGGAAACACACACACTTGTCCTACTCCAACTTTTTAAACACATATCTTCTTAATATAAAAAAAGGGAAGTGGGCTACCACCTTCCAGAAGCACACTCTTCTAACATCATATAATATATAATTTATAAAAATGCCTTTGGGCTCACATCTTAGAAAATAAAAATGGCAGGTGATAACAGGCCAAAAGCATTGTTTGGAAGTCCATTCCACGGTTCATAGACAATCGGCAGTGAAAACTGGTACAAGAAAAACCCAGTTCCTCAGCTTGGTGATTTGATGATAACCACAGCACAAACAGCCCTCTCCCCAAGGTGACACTGTCCACAATGAAATTCTAAGTTTTCCTACTCCTTACTTTTAAGAAACTCGAAATTTACGCCGTGGAGTACTGCTGGTAGTTCAATAGATCACGGATAGGACTAACCTTCTGTGCCTCTTAAGGTATTGTAAAATAAAAAAAGATGGAATATCACAAATAAAATGAGGTTGCCCCTTTCCCAGAGCATTCAGATCTTCCCCAGGTATATACCAGATATTCCCCAGATCAGGGGTCTCTAATCTTGGCAACTTGAAGACTTGTGGACTTCAACTCCCAGAATTCCTCAGCCAGCAAAGCTGGCTGAGGAATTCTGGGAGTTGAAGTCCACAAGTCTTCAAGTTGCCAAGATTGGAGACCCCTGCCCCAGATGATGCCCTCCAGCATTGTAGGGACTACAATTCCCAAGATTCCTACAGCCTTCCTTAAAAAAAAAAAACCTGAGGTTTCTACCCCAGCAATTCTCTCCCCCGTATTGGCCCTGACATTCCCCCGTGGGAAACAAATACTGTAAGCAACCCCCCTCCCGCCAGGAGGTTACGCCTACGTCTTTGCTAGGCTGAAAGAAGAAAGAAAAAGACTGCGCAGCCTTCGCCCTCCCTGGTCCTCACCTGTTCAATACTGAGAAACTGGAGCCAGGCCCCCTCCTAGCAACCGAGAAGGCACGAGAAACGAAAGCCCTCTGAGCATCTTTATATCCGCCCGGAGTTTCACGCACTTCCGCCAGCGTCAGAGAGCTTTCCCGGTTCGAAAGGTTCCCGCTTCCGCCCTTAGATGAAATAACAACGGATTCTTGGCAATTTCAAAGAGGCGGTTTAAAAAAAAAATAAAAAT
Source organism: Pituophis catenifer annectens (assembly GCF_029215685.1). Lineage (NCBI taxonomy): Eukaryota > Metazoa > Chordata > Lepidosauria > Squamata > Colubridae > Pituophis > Pituophis catenifer. The sequence goes on from NW_027256887.1 coordinate 75,042,731, forward strand.
CAACCCGTAGTTCTGAACGTGTTTGGTGTCTGCCTCCTTCGGAAATTCTAGGCAAAGAAGAATGAAAATTGTCTAATGAAAATTTGTCTAATTTTCATTAGACAAATAGAGAATCAGGCAGTACCATTATTAAGCAATCCTGTGTGCATTCCCATTTCGAAATAGGCCCGTCTGAATTCAACTGTATTTATTCTCAAATAAATGAGTACTGTATAGCGTGGGAATTTTACAACAGCATGAGCTTTCCGGAGTGTATTCTTGATGTAGTTTTTGATACAAATGTGGCAAGGAAGGTCATAAAATGGAGCAAAATTTACTTCAATGCCTCGCTTAGCAACAGAAATTTTAGGCTGAATGATGGCTGTAAGGCTACCGGTACTATCCATGACTTTTAAAAAACAAATTACTTAGAAAGGCAGTTTCTAAGTATATTAAATACATTTAATACACTGGAGTACAATCTACTCAAATACCGATATATAAAATGTCATTTTATTACAGTGTTATTTTGGAGCTCTTCAGATTTCCAAGCCTGATGCCAAATAATCAAGGGTGCTTGGTGCTAATCCTTATGGCTTTTGACAAGTAGGCAACGAGAAGAGACATTTGAAGGAGAAGATAAGTTTTGGATGATAGTAGTTGGCGAAGACAATGTGGGACTAAAATTAAATATAAAGAAAACCAAAGTAACAACAGCTACAGCAACCAACCTTAAAGCAGTTAGCAGTTAACACTTAGACTTATATAGCGCTTTACAGTGCTTTACAGCCCTCTCTAAGCGTTTTACAGAGTCAGCTATTGCCCCCAACAATCTGGGTCCTCATTTTACCCACTTCAGAAGGATGGAAGGATGAATCAACTTTGAGCCTGGTGAGATTCGATCTGCCAAACTGCTGGCAGCCGATGATTGGCAGAAGTAGCTTGCAGTACTGCATTCTAACCACTGCGCCACCGCGGCTTTTTAACAAAGAATACATTGAAATAGTGGATACTTCTGCCTTTTAGGATCAACCATCAATTGTATTGTCTTCATGGATCACTGTCTTGTGGTGGCAAAGGGGCTTGTGCAGCTCAATGAAGCCATGAGTTACGTGGTGTAGGAACACCCAGGATGGAAAGGTCATGGTAGAGAGTTCTAACAAAAAATGGTACACTGAAGAAGGAAATGGCAACCCATTCCAGGATCCTTGCCAAGAAAACCCTATGGTAAGTATCAAAAGGCTAAAAGATATGATGCCAGAAGATGAGCCCCCTCAGGTTGGAAGGTCTCCAACGTGCTACTGGGGAAGACCGCAGGGCATTTACAAGTAGCTCCAGAAAGAATGAAGTGGCTGGGTCAAAGCCGAAAGGACACTCAGCAGTGGATGTGTCTGGTTGTGAAAGGAAAGTCCAATAAGGTAAAGAACAATATTGCATAAGAACCTGGCATGTAAGATCTACGAATCAAGGTAAGCTGGATGTGGTCAAATATGAGATGACAAGATTGAATATCAACATCTTGGGAATCAGTGAACTAAAGTGGATGGGAATGGGTAAATTTAATTTAGATGACCATTATATCTACCGATACTATTGTGGGCAAGAATCCCTTAGAGCAGGGGTGTCAAACTCAAGGCCTGGGGGCCAGATCCAGCCCACGGGGTGCTTAAATTTGGCCCACAGGGTTGCCCTGGAAACAGAGAAGGACTGGCCCACTGTGCCTCGTTCAGCAAAAATGGAGCTTGTGAGGGCCATGGATGGCCCTCCTGAGCTCTGTTTTTTGCTGGCAGAGGGTTGCAGGAGGCCGTCGCAGGCGAAAACAGAGCTCGGGAGCCCGTTTTCGCTGGCAGAGTGCTTGGGCTACCACAGGCACCCCTGACATGAGTGATGTTGAGTTGGCCATGCCCCCTGCCCCCCCCCCCAAGGTCAAACACAAGCCTAGTGCTGCCCTCAATGAAATTGAGTTTGACACCCCTGCCTTAGAGGAAATGGAGTAGCCTTCATAGTCAATAAAAGAGTGGGAAAAGCAGTACAGGTAGTCCTTGACTTACAACAGTTCATTTAGTGATCGTTCAAAGTTAAAACAGCACTGAAAAAAGTGACTTATGACCGTTTTTCACACTTATGACCTTTGTAGCATCCCCATGGTCATTTGATCAAAATTCAGATGCTTGGCAACTGATTCATATTTATGATAGTTGCAGTATTCCGGAGTCATGTGATCATCATTTGTAACCTGACAAGCAAAGGTAACCAGATTCACTTAATAACCATGTTACTAACGTAACAACTGCAGTGATTCACTTAACGACTATGGCAAGAAAGGTCGTAAAATGGGGCAAAACTCACCTAGCAAATGTTTCAGTTCGCAACAGAATTTTTGGGCTCAATTGTGGTCATTCCGCCGTGCCCTGAAAACATTTCTATTCCAACAAGCTGGTCTGGCCTAACTCTCCCTTTTTAATTGGCTTTTAAACTGGCTTTTAAATTGGGTTTTAAACCTCTTTAGATAAATTTGGATGTTTTTTAATCTTTGAGCCTAAATTACTTAATCTGTTTCTTAATAGTTCTATATGTATTTGTATTTATTATGGCTGTTCACCGCCCTGAGTCCTTCGGGAGTAGGGCGGTATACAAATATGAAAAATAAATAAATAAATAAATAAATAAGTCAAGGATCACTTGTACTGGGATACAGTCTCAAAAATGACAGAATCTCAGTTCAAATACAAGGCAAACCATTCAACATCACAGTAATCCAAGTCTATGCCACAACCGCTGATGCCGAAGAGGCTAAAGCTGACTAGTTCTGTGAAGTATTCTGCAGACTAGTATTTGGTGCTGTGGACGGGTGCAACAGAGTGAGGAGTAGAGCAAGTGCCACAGGTAGGCAACAACAGAATCCGGATGCTGGAGGCAGGCACTTTGAAGCCTGGGTTGGTGGGTGAAAAAGTGGCAGGAGCAACTTCCCAGTTGACTTTGCTTGGGGAAGTGGGCAGGGAAAGGTGGAAATGGTGATCATGTGATCATTGGAACATGTAACCATTGTAATGGAAATTGATTGCCAGGTGATCACATGATAGTGATAACGCTGCGATGATCACAGCTTTGCAGACTCGTTCTAAGTCCCCATCATCAGCACCATTGTAACTTTGAACAATTACGGAGCAAGTGGTCGTAACCCGAGGACTATCTACACACAAAGTCATATTGCAGTTTATTTAGTTTTTGGCTTAGTGTGTTATGCAAACCAGTGGTGGGTTTCAATTTTTTTTACTACTGATTCTGTGGGTGTGGCTTGGTGGGCGTGGCATGGCTTGGTGGGCGTGGCTTGATGGGCGTGGCAGGGGAAGGATACTGTAAAATCTCCATTCCCACCCCACTCCAGGGGAAGGATACTGCAAAATCCCCATTTCCTCCCGATCAGCTGGGACTTGGGAGGCAGAGAATAGATGGGGGCGGGGCCAGTCAGAATTTTTACTACCGGTTCTCCGAACTACTCAAAATTTCCACTACCGGTTCTCCAGAACTGGTCAGAACCTGCTGAAACCCACCTGTGATGCAAACTCTGACCATATTGAAGAAAACCATAGTTTAATGCGATATATGAACTCTGCGTAAAGTATTCTGTAGAGATTACAAGTTATACCAATGGTATAATAATTTGTTTTTTTTATCTAATTGACATCTCATTCTATAAAGTTCTTTTTCTGCCTGTATACTTCATCCCTAACTCACTGTCACCATTTTTCTCTGCAATGTTTTTTGAAATATTTCCGCAGAGCTCATAATAAGCTGGAGATAGGCTCAGTGGGGCTGTTTTATTGTTAATTCATTCTGTTCAAAAAATATTTCAAGGCAAATGGGAGATGTATCACTTTATAAATTAGATAAATGTGAAGCACATGTGGCAGAATGGATTTGTTTTCTGTTGTATATCTTTTTAACTTATTCGTCTACATGTATATTTTAAAATTCTATTGAAGGCAACCAGTTTAGAGACAAATTATGTGTTTTATCATTTGAGTTGATATATATTTTGTTGTGGGTGTATGTTTTAATTCCTCAGTTATAGCTCTTCCTTACTTCTCCCATACAGTTGAGAAGTGTGTTGTGCAAGTCACTACAATTTTCTTGAAAGAGTGAATCCCACTCTATGACATGTGCAGAACTCAAAGGCCAATTTACTCCAAATGTCGGATTAAATTTCTCTCAGTTCAGAATATATCCACGTTTCTGGATGTGACACCTTGTTCATTACATTGGGCTCTAAGAATCAGTTGGGACTGCTGCTGTTGTGCCACCTTTTCTGATACATAACTTCCCTGCCTCAGTTCCTTAATCCCATTTCTGGGTTGACAGCAGAGTTCCCCAGATTTATGGTTCTGAGGGACTTTAATCTCCCTTCGCTAGGAATGGGGTCTGAGGGGGTTCAGGAGTTCATGATCACCATGATAGCCAGAAGTCTATTCCAGGCCATCCAGAGCCCAACACAGGCCAGTGATCACATTCCCAATCTAGTAATCCTATTGGAGCAATGGTTATGTGATCTATATTTGGGAAAATTTTGCTGTCTGCCTTGCACTGGTAGATCATGCAATCAAGTTTGGGGGTCCCAAGGAACCGAAGACTTGTTTAGAAAGCTCTCTATTGAGATGGATGTACCTTCTCTTTTCTCTGCTTGGGGTCTGTATATATATATTTTAGTTTTAATCCTCTCCATTTTAATGCTGATTTTTCTATTTTTAAATGTTTGTTTTTATACAGACATTTTCCTTTTTTACTGACTATTGTATGCTGCCTAGAATCCCTTCTTGTGAAATGGGCAGCTATATAAATATGGAGTAGAGAGTTGGTCTCTGACAGAAAACCACTTGAAGAAACTAGAAGCATTTGAAATGTGGATTTACAGACGGCTGTTACGTATAAGCTGGGTTGACAAGCCGTCTGGGAAAGCAAAGGGATATGATCAAAGCCATTAAAAAGCGAAAGTTAGAATATTTGGGACATGTGATGCGACACCCAGAAAAATATGGCATCCTTCACTTAATCCTCCAGGGAAAGATTGAAGGCAAACGAGGTCCAGGCAGAAGAAGAACATCATGGCTTCAAAATCTAAGGGGCTGGTTTGGACAAAACTCAGCAGCACTTTTTCATGCGGCTGTTGACAAAAATAGGATTTCCAACATGATCGTCATTGTCCGATGACAGATATGGCACAACAACAACAAGAAGAAGATGAAGATATTAATGTGGTTAATTAATAATATAGTTTTTCTTTCTTGTTTTGGCTTTTTGTATAAACTGGTTTGATTTATAAACTATGGGTTTTAACTAAGTATATGCTAACATAGCCAATTGTAGCGATGCAGTTGCGACCCCTATTATATTGCCTTGAACATGGAGATGCCTCCTCTGACTTAGAATCTGGATGGGGCAAAACAGGCAGATATGTTTTCTTTCCCCTCATATCAGGCTAGTTTGCTAGTCTCTACAAAGACCTGGTTCATACATTATATTAAACCATGTTATGGTTTGCCAATTTTTTGTTATAGAATTTTGTTGCATTAATTTTTATCTAAGTTCAAAATATGGTTTATCATAATGTGTAAATCAGGCTATTATAATTTCAATAGACCTTGGTTAAATAAAAATGATTTAATGTGATATATGAACATAGCCATTGAGAATACTAGCTCTTGTTAAATAGACTGACCTTGAATTGGTTGGCCTGTGCTTTTATTTGTCAAATTATTAATGAGCCAATTGAAAAAAAAAAAGATCCAAGAGATAACATTAAACCTTTTAATTATAACCAACTATAAATGGAGATCTTGACCTTAGAAGAATCTTACCAAAGTTAAAAGAAAATTGTTTTCCTTCTGATTCTGCTGAGTGCTCTCTCATGTGTTACAAATTAAGATTGTGAGTTCTCTTTTGATGCTAATGACTATAAAATGAATAATGCACTTAAGAGTTTCATGACGTTCCTACCGAACCAAACTTGCACTGAAGTATCAGAAATGACTGATGTCATCTCTATTTATAAAGCATGCTTGGAATAATGATGCTTCTTTTAGACATGTCTGCAAGACCATTATGCAATGTTTTGACATTACCTGTTAAGAGAAACAATTGCCTCATTTCAGAGACTGAAGCTGACAATACAACAACTGTGATGAAGTGTTTAGCAGAAAAATAACAAAATGCAAGGTCCTATAAACATAGGAAAGCTTTTTGTTAGAGGCAGGGATCAAGAAACCAAGAAGGACAAAACAAGTTCAATTAAACAAGCCAAAGATGTACAGGAAAAAAAGTATCTAGAATAGTTATGTACACCTACACAGATTCTACAAATATAGGTGTCCTGCAAAGCAAGAGATTCCACAAAGAGGAATAAAACATTAGGAGTTCTAATCTCGATAGCTGAAGGCAATTGCTCTATATGCTAAGACCTGAGGCTTCTCCTGTATTATACAGCTGTTAGCAATTTATAAAACAGCAGGAGATTATCTGGTCATGTAAACTCTTTGCACTGCATTTCAAAGCTTATACTTTTAACAGTCAGTCAGTATGTGCTTCATTGATTACACAAAAGCCTTTGATTATGTCAATCACATCAAGCTGTGGAGTGTGCTCATTAAAATGGGAATCCCAGAACATCTCATTGTCCCCATGAGAAAAGTATATACAGATCAGGACTCCATGTGACTAGGACATGGAGAAAAAGATGGCTCCAGGTTGGCAAATGAGGGCAACGAGGCTATATATTCTCCCCTTATTTAATTCAGACAATCTATATCCTGAATATCTTTTTAAAAAGCTGGACTGGAAGATGAGCATGGTTTTAAAACTGGAGGAAGAAGCATCAATAATGTGTGCTATGCTGATGACACTGCAGCGATAGCCAAAAATGCAAAAGATCTGTAAGTTCTATTAATGAAAGTCAAAGATCACAGTGGAAAAATGGGCCTAAAATGAAATGTAAAGATCATCAAACAAATCCAATTGATAGAACAGCCTGCCATGGAACTGACAATGAAGATATCAAAATGTTTGATACGTCCTGCTTTTTAGGATCAAACATCAACAGTAAAGGAACTAGCAGTTAAGAAATAATGCAACAGACCAAGGCTTAGTAGAACAGCCATGAATGCTTGGAAAGTGGGTTCAAATGCTGTCATAGGTCTATATCTACAAAGATCAGGATCATGAAAGCTACCAAATTCTTTGTGACACTCTCTGGAAGTGAAAGATAGATTTTGAAGAAGTGGAATAGGAAGAATATTGATGCTTTTGAACTTTGATGTTGCAGAAGATTCCTGAGAATAACAGGAACAGCCAATAAAACAAATGAATCATCAATTAAATCAACACCGAGTTCTCCCTTGAGGCACAAATGATCTGGCTCAAGTTATCCTACTCCTCCGGATACATTGTGCAAAGACCAAGTTCTCTGGAGAAGGCTCTAATGTGGGGATGACCACAGCAACGTGAATGGACTCAGTTACAGCAGCAGTGAATGCATCTTTGGAAGACTTGAAAGAACAAGTTAGGGAGAGATCTTCAAGGGAAAAAAAATCTATTTCCATGAGCACAAAGAGCCAACAACTTGATGGTACATAATAACTTTAGCAGTTGTTTTTATTTTATTAGAATTCAAGGCAACAGGCAGAATCATGTAATTATTATTCTTGAAATGGTTTCAACTTCCAATGGAAGCTATTAAATCTAGATTTACTAGCCTGGAGACTGAAACATATAAAGAATGGTTGCTGGAATTACTAGTTTAATGAAAAGAAGGACTAGAGGTGCCATGATAGCAATGTTCCAATATTTAAGGGGCTGCTACAAAGAAGAGGGGTCAACCTATTCTCCAAAGCACCTGAAGGCAGGACAAGAAGCAATGAATAGAAACTAATCAAGGATAGAAGAAACTTAGAATTTAGGAGAAATTTCCTGACAGTTAGAAACAATTAATCAGTGGAACAACTTGCTTCCAGAAGTTGTGGGTGCTCCAAAACTTGAAGTTTTTAAGAAGAGACTGGACAACCATTTGTCTGAAATGGTATAGGATTTCCTGGTTGAGTAGGGGGTTAGACTAGAAGACCTCCAAGGTCCCTTCCAACTCAGTTATTCTGTTAAACAGATTTGGGTTGCAAAAATTCAGATGACCACTAGATGGCCCCAAAGAGTTAGTCATTTCTAATTCTTCTCTACCACTTAGTGATTTCCCAGATTTAGGCAGCCCCAAACTATTACTCTTTGGTTGTCTGTTTCTCTTTCACTATCAAAGGGAAAATTTGATGGTAGACTTTTAATAAGATATGAATTGGAACTTCAGTGTCGAAAGTATATAAATTGTGAGTTCAACTCCCGCCTTAGTCATGAAAGCCAGTGGGATGTCTCTGGGCCAATCATACACTCTCAGCCATACCCGTCTCACATGGTTGTTATAGTAGGGAAATTGGAGGAAGAAGAGGCATTAGGCACATATATTTGCCACCTTGAACTATTTGTAAAAATAATAATGGGAGGATATAAAAAATAAACATACAACATGGGATTAACATTAGAATAAAAATCAAAATTCATTCATTCATAATGCAGGATAACAGTAAACCACATATGAAAATACAAAGTATGAAAATACAAAGTAAACCACATTTAAAAAGAAAACCTACACACTTCTCTAGAAATAGTAAGAAACGAAGTCATGGTTGTTTTCATGCGAGCATGAAGCTCATTTTAAAATGCATTTTGTTCAAGGAAATCAAGGTTCAGGAAAAGGTGCCAACAATCTAAATAGAATAGTCTCACAGAGAAATGAGACAATTAGTTATAGAAAAAAAAACTGAAAACACCTCTTAGGTCATAAATAATAACCTGTTTTCATGTAGTTAGTAGTCAGTGTCAGCCTCCTGTGTATACCAGACAGGAAACATGACTAGATGAGCTAATTCTACTTATTGTAAAACTAGATTACCAGAATTTTACCACTCTGAAATTCAGAACTCCCACCTACACTTTTAACTGCTGGATCGATTGTGGCAGATCCTTCCTAAGTTTCTTCCACAGACAGTGAAGCCACCGAGGGCTCCTGCCTCTCTTTGTCTGATTGTTACCTAAGCAACTTCTCTTTCTTTGTCCTTCAAGGTTATCCATGCATTCCATTACATCAGTGAATTCTTGCATTTAGTTAGTCTCATGCTGTGGGAGAAACTTGCTTTCACCTAAGGTTACCAGATATCTGAACAGACAAAGGAGGACCCTGAAAATTGGAAAGGAGGACAAGTGGGGTGCAGAGAGCGATTTAATTTTTCGTGGTGTCCGTGACAAAAATGACAGTGGAAAAACTGGAAAAAAAACCAAAAACCAAACACCTGCCCAAACCTTAGATCTATATGTATGTGAAATTACTTTTTCCAGCATCAGAAAGACTGGTTCCTCAATCAAAATATTTATTTATTTATTTATGTGCATCCTGCTTTTATTATTGTTATATAAGGGTAGTGCGGTGGCTCATTGGTTAAGATGCTGGGCTTGTCGGCTGGAAAGCCAGCAGCCCAGGTTCGAGAACAGGGTACCATGCGATGGGGTGAGCTCCCATCCTCACCCCAGCCCCTGCCAACCTAGCAGTCGGAAGCATGCAAATGTGAGTAAATAGGTACTACTTTGGTGGGAAGGTAACAGGGACTTCAAGGCTCCATGACATCATGATCGTGGAAATATCTCTGAACAGCGCTGACTCAATGACCTTGAAACGGAGATGAGCATTACCCCCAAAAGTCAGCAATGACTAATGGAATAAAATCCGCAGGGACTCCCTCCTCCTTTTATTATTTTTAGAAATAACTCAAGGCTGCAAACATTTTTCCACCAAATTTTTACTTTCAAGAACATATGCTAGGAATAATATAGAACTGACGATGACACTTCCAATTTCACCATAGGAATGTATGACAAATCATGTAAGCTACAGATTATGGTGATCATAGCTGTGAAGTGGCTGGATTGAAGGCAATTGCTGGAATCAGGAAATAAATAACATAAATCTAGGCTGTTGATGGATGAGGGAAACAACAAAGCAGACAACGTACAAGTCTCAATAGATGAAAGTTTCAATGACTACTGTTGTGAAAACAGCCTAAATTGTTTTTAAAAAAAGACACTCAAAAAGCCAGATAATATCAGATTTTAAGATGATGCCTGTCAGATGGAGAATATGAGGACAAAAGAGAACATGTCCGTTTTCTCTGTTAACCCCACAGTACTTTCATCTAGGTTCCTTGCATAAAGGAGAACTCTATTCTGTCAATGATTCTATTATTCCCACATGAATGAGCATGCTGATATTGATATTTTGGGCTAATCACTGTGATTTTAAAAAGCTGTTTTCCAAAGCTGACTGTAAGAAAACCAACACAACATACAGACATAGCACATTTCAAATACAGGTAGTCCTCGACTTAAGACCACGATTGAGCCCAACATTTCTGTTACTAAGTGAGATATTTGTTAAGTGAGCCTTGCCCCATTTTACAACCTTTCTTGTCACAGTTGTTAAGTGAATCACTGCAGTTGATAAGTTAGTAACACAGTTGTTAGGTGAATCGGGCTTCCTTGTTGATTTTGCTTGTCAATAGCTTGCAAAAGGGGATCACATGATGTTGGGACTCAGCAACGGTCATAAGTATGAGTCAGTTGCCAAGCATCTGAATTTTGATCATGTGACCTTGGGGATGCTACAAAGGTCGTAAGTGTGAAAAATGATAAGTCACTTTTTTCAGTGCCGTTAACTTTGAATGATCACTAAATCAACTGTTGTAAGTCAACAGTTTGAAATCCTGTATTGAAATCCAAAGGAGACTTAAGTATATGCATATGGATGCACACAGACTGGTAGCACCAAAAAAGGAGAATGTTTGTAGCTCAGGATTGATATGAAAGGTCCTTGGTTCTCTCTGAGCTTGCTTGTTTTCTTGCAGATGTTTCATTACCCAAACTAGGTAGCATCATCAGTGCTAATGAGGAGTGTGGTTTCCTGTCAGTTTATATTTTGGTGCCTTGCCCTGTCAGTGTTGGTGGGGTAGGTCTTAGAGATTTGTTGAATGGGCTATTTACTGTTGGCTATACCCTTGATTGGGGTATTGTTTACTTGATTGTTGGTCTGAGGTTAACCTTGCAGTTAATCTATGCTGATCCGGATACAGAAATACTGGTAGCAGAAATAAAAACAGTTCCAGCATGTATATAAAAACTGGAAGGGAGAGTGCTTGGCAGGTTTTCCTAGGGAGAGAATTCTGCAACTGGGGTGCCTACGGATATTCTCTCCCCCTGCATTTTTCCTTGGTATTTACTCTTTGATCTTTTCTAAAAATAGATTGGTAAATGGACCTCTATATGCTATTCTCAGGAAGGGGAACTAAGCAGTCCTTAAGAAAACCCAGCTACAGTATAAGCCATTCATATTTTATTCTACCTGTATGATACCCCTTGAATCTTTCTTGGAAGATTCCTACAGGATTTTGGAAGTTGCTTGTTCTTGGGCTGCGAGAGAGTGATTGGCCCAGTGTCACTTAGCTAGGTTTGTGCCTAACAAAACAATATCCCAGTTTCCATCTGGTGCCTTTAACTACTACCCCAAATTAGCTCTCATTAGATTTTATTTGAGTAGAGTGGCGTAGTTTAAATTAGTTGGTTCTATGATGCATTAGGTGAGGGGTTTTTTTGGCGAATGTTTACTAATTGCACTTTTTATTGTCTTGTTTTTATTTTTACTTTATTGAACCCCACCAAAATCCATTTGGCTTAGTAGAAGCTATAAATACTATAAAATAAGCAAATAATAAACATGTTTTTACTCTTTGAAAGCCTATAAGATTATTGTTTTAGATGCAACAGATTTCACAGTTATAGATCACTAGAGGGTGCTGTGCTACATAGACTCAGATCAATTTTACCCTGCATTTAGGACGGTTTATAAAATGTAAATATTGCTGATCCAGAAGATAATGCATCACATAGGCAGGATTATGGCAGGGGAGGGAAAGTTTTACCTTAATTTAGTGCAAAAACCATTATGGTGATCAGACTTAAATAAACCTCTATAATCTATTGCAACACCACAATAGAAAATATGAAACACAAGTTAATAAGAAGGGAATCCATGTAAACATAGGAAAACAAACATATAAAGTATCACTAAAATGATAAAATAAAAGCAGGTATCCATTCATCTGAAAGCTTGAACATTCAGTTGGAGTTTAAATATTGCACTAAAATTGAGAACACTATGTAAACTTGCCCTAAGGGATGCAAATACATGACTGACTGTCTTCACACATGTTTTGTAAATGTTGGTTGAGGTTTTATTTATAGAATATTTTCTCTGCATGGAGAGGGAACGTTAAATATTTCATCTCAATTATTCCTCACAAACTGCTCTCCCCCGGTATATTTATTTTATTTATTTATTTATTTATTTATTAAATTTTTATACCGCCCCCTCTCCCGAAGGACTCGGGGCGGTGAACAGCCAAGATTAAAAACACACAATACAAATATTAAAATGCATTAAAACAGAATTAAATTATCTTAGGCTTCTCCAATTTTAAAACCCCGTTACCCATAAAATTCACCAATTAAAAAAATTTTAACCCAGCCCGGCTTGCTGAAACAGAAAAGTCTTCAGGGCCCGGCGGAAGGTCCGGAGATCCGGGATTAGTCGTATCCCTGGGGGCAGCTCATTCCAGAGGGCGGGTGCCCCCACAGAGAAGGCTCTTCCCCGGGGGGTCGCCAGCCGACATTGCCTGACAGACGGCACCCTGAGGAGACCCTCTCTGTGGGAGCGTGTTGGCCGGTGGGAGGTTATCGGAGGCAGAAGGTGGTCTCGTAAATAACTGGGTCCTAAGCCATGGAGCGCTTTGAAGATGAGAACCAACACCTTGAAGCGCACTCGGAAGACCACTGGAAGCCAATGCAGCTCGCGCAGGAGAGGTGTCACGTGGGAGCGCCATGCCGCCCCCATAAGTACCCGCGCGGCTGCATTCTGCACCAGTTGGAGCCTCCGAGTGCTCCTCAAGGGGAGCCCCATGTAGAGAGCATTACAGTAGTCAAGGCGGGAAGTAACGAGGGCATGAGTGACCGTGCATAGGGAGTCCTTCCTCAGCAAAAATCTACAGATACATAGAATCAATTTTCAATAGTTTGAAATTTGGGAAGTATGTACTGCATAGAGTTGATCCTTTTGGCTTAAGAGGAACACTTTTCTGTCACCTGGAAGGGCCTTATTGTGACTTTGTGTGAAACTGTCTAGTCTAGCAACAATTTCATACCATCTTGATGAAAAAATCGGATCATCTCTGCAGTCATTCAGATGACTGCAAAGAATATAGAACAGAATCGAATAGAATTTTTTATTGGCCAAGTGTAATTGGACACACAAGGAATTTGTCTTGGTGCATATGCTCTTAGTGTAGATAAAAGAAAAGATACGTTCATCAAGAATCATAAGGTACAACACTTAATGATAGTCATAGGGTACAAATAAGCAATCAAATCATATTAGGAAACAGTCAATGTAAGTCATAAGGATACAAGCAACAAGGTTACAGTCATACAGTCATAAGTGGAAAGAAATGGGTGATGGGAACGATGAGAAGATTAATAGTAGTGCAGACTTAGTAAATAGTTTGACAGTGTTGAGGGAATTATTTGTTTAGCAGAGTGATGGCGTTCGGGAAAAAACTGTATATATAAATCTTTCCATTCCCCCCCACCCTTCCCCAGTCAGTTAGAACTGAAGAAGCTTCTTGGATGAGAAGCGAAAGGTTTTCAAAGAAAAAATAACCAAGAAAGTCCAGTTGCCTTTTGGAAAAGCACCTTTGGGGCAACCATGACCTTGGTGATTGAGAATTTTCATAGACACGTCTGTAGGTCAATAACTTGGAAAAGACTATCCTCCAGATTTCTCAGTTGGATGGAAAGGAAATTTCTCAGTTGGATGGAAAGGTGAGTTCCATACAGGTAATGTTGGATTTTGCTCTTGATAGGTTTTATGAAGCTCTCCACTCTTCTTTTACATGGTAATATGATAAGCCAACCCTGCAACAACTGTGGTGACTTGAACGCCTAACAAATATGTTAGGGAAATACTAGTCCAGAAAAAGTCTTCCTGTTGAAGTTTAATTTTCAGCCTAAAGGGAATAATAATGTATGAAGGAACATTCAGCCATACAAACTGAAATTCTGCTGTGGCCCCCACTCTTTGGAATGGCTCCTTGCCTGATGTGAAATCTGCTCCCATCCTGTTGGCCTTCTGGAAGACTACCAGAACTTGACTCTGCCTACTAACCTGAGACGTTGGAGGTGGTTGGTAGAGTAACTGAGAAGAGGCAGCCTCTGTACTGATCTTGCCTTTTCTACCTCTTGCCTTTTTATTTAATGCATTTAATATTCTCTACAGTATATGTATGATTTTAATTCTAAGCCACCCAGAATTGCTTTTCAAAGAGAGATGGGTGGCATATAAATTTAATAAAATAAATCATTACAGTTTATCTCCCAAGGTGAGAGGACATATTTGCTTCCTGTTGAGTTGACTAACTGTCCTATCATTGTGCTGTTTGGCCTGCAAGATACACAAGCACAATTGTTGGGCTTTAGGAAAACTTGTAGTTTACCCCCCTCTCTCTCTCTTGATGTCCAACCATTTAAGCCAGAGGTCCCCAACCCCCAGTCCATGGACTGGCACTGGTTTGCGGCATGCCAGAAACCAGGCCGTGCAAACAAGCGAAGCTCCATCTGTGGGATGCAGACAGCATGTGAAACCACACTCCCTTCGGTCCATGAAAAACCTCTCCATGGAACCGGTCCTAGTGTCCAACAAGTTGGAGGCCACTGATTTAAGCCATTTGAAATGTCTGCAGCTACTCCTTTCCAGAGAAAGGAGTCAGCAATAGGACACTGAGAAACTTTCTATGCAAATTCTGGCACAAATCATTTCTGTTTGGAATTTTATCTTTCTCTGTGGAATTTGATTCTATTTGTTTCTGCCTACTGTTCTAGCTTGCTCCGAGTCTTTCTGCATATTTTCTCTCTTTTTCCAAGTATTAGCCACCCCTCCTAGTTTTGCACCATCTGCTTGGTAAGTATTTCCTTAATTCCCTCGGCCACATCATTTATAAATTGCCTTTCTCACATTAGACGATTGCCAGTTGGATACCAAATAACATTTATCTTTCTTCTTAAAACACAGAGATTTTCATATGAACCCTGGAGACTTATTGATCATACCCAAGGCTTATTTTATTAGATATTGCAGGAAGAAAGTAAACCTGTAAGTAGAAATATTGCTTCCTTGCACATCATGGTACATTGTGGTACAATTATAATACCAATCAATATCCCTTTTCATCATTGAACAGAATAGCATATTGTGAATGAAGTTTCCTTCTGCCTGATCAATTGGCTTAAGGATGGTGCAACCCTAAAAAAGCTATAATATGGAGGCTTATTTGCAACTAAGGGGATATTTAGGGCACAGATTCTTTTCCTTGCTGAGATCAGGTATTCAGTGCATAAATGGAGGTTCCATTTCCTTTTCAATTTACTCCAACATGAATTATTTGTTTTAATCTCTCTTTAAAGCAATGTTACCCGAAATCAGTATGATATGATACCTTGAGTTGGTAAAATAGTAATGATCTATATTTATATATTTATATATTTATATCTTTTGATACCTATCTGACATATTTGAACTTTAATGTAGGATAAGACTTCTGAGGATAAATTTGGTCTAATGGTTAAGGCATCAGGCATAGAAACTGGAAGGCCATGAGTTCAAATCCTGTCTTTGGCATGAAAGACCAAATTTTCTGTAGAAGGGTTTGGGAAAGATGGAAGGAAAGAGAAGAAGAGGACAACCAGAATCAGGTGGATAGCCTCAGTTACAGTGGTGATGAGTGCACCGTTGAAAAACCTGAAAGGACAGGTTTGGGAGAGATCACCATGGAGAAAAATCTATATATGTGGTTGTTGAGTCAACAATTCGATGTCACATAATCAGTATCTATTCACTGTATATAAATTATTTTTTCTATTTTGGTAACAAGCAGTAACACAACAATTTAATATACCACTGAGATTATATATAAACATTTCTATGTAAAACATGTAGCTTGAACTATGTTATTTCTCTTTTGGAAATCAAGCAGTAGATGAAGACAAAGTAAAGGACAGAGAGGGCTGATTCATAAGTAGTGAAGGAAAATGATGGAAATAATGGTTAGTTGCAGATTTATTTTAAAAAAAACTAATTAAAAGCACTGTATTTTTCAATAGAAATTTGTATTCTGTTGCAGATCCTGTGTGACATGTAAAAAGCCAATGTGCATCAACCAAACTATATTTAAAATAATTGAAAGAGATGGTGCCCAGTTACAAAAAAGATAATCTGCATATTTAAGTACAAATCCATATCTAATTTATTACAGATTGGAATTCTACTAACTGAGTTTAGTGGTAGTAAGAGCGTTTTCATTGTAACTCATAGTAAGCAAGCAGAAATTGGAAACCTTTATGAATTTGTTGGACATCCTCCAATGATCTAGTAGTATTTCATTTAAATTAATTTCTTCTAAAAATTTCTAGACTGCATTTAAAGGTTCAGCTCTCTCAAAACAACTACAATTAAAAACCTAATATAATTATATAGCACAATTGAATACAATTAACAACAATAAAGACAAGAATCCTCTCTAGAAAATGCTAATTGAGGCTAATTCAGCAATATAACATACAACTCAAGAGAACTCCAAAGAAAATAAATAAAGTATTGGAGCTTTCTAGATGACAACCCGTTTTAAAGACACCAGGCTGGAGAAATGTCTGTCTTCATTTGCTGCCTTAATTGCTCTCAGTTTTAAACAAACGAGAAAGCTTTTTTTGCTAATACATATGAAGGTAGCATTTCCAATAACTCCTGTGTCCTAACAACCTGTGCCCTGAACTTGAATGAACTTCCTTATCCCCATCATGTGCACCCATATTCTGCATCATCTGAAGATTTTGGACAATCTTTAAAGGGCACACTGTACTAGTTTATCTATTTTCCTAAATGGTATGTTTGTTCCTTTAGAATGAGTAGTTGTATGTACATGAGATGTCATTCTCTATCCAGATGAACAGACTATTTTTCCTTTGCAGTAAGGTAAAGGTAAAGGTTCCCCTCGCACATATGTGCTAGTTGTTCCCGACTCTAGAGAGTGGTGCTCAGCTCCGTTTCAAAGCTGAAGAGCCAGTGCTGTACGAATACATCTCTGTGGTCATGTGGCCAGCATGACTAAATGCCAAAGGTGCACGGAATCCTGTTACCTTCCCACCAAAGGTGGTCCCTATTTTTCTACTTGCATTTTTTTACATGCTTTCAAACTGCTAGATTGACAGAAGCTGGGACAAGTAACAGGAGCTCACCCCGTTTCACAGCACTAGGGATTCAAACTGCTGAACTGCCAGCCTTTCAATCGACAAGCTCAGTATCTTAGCCACTGAGCTACCGCGTCCCTTCCTTTGCAGTACCTCTCTCTTACTTGAATCCTTGCTCATGTTTGATAGTTTCTGAAGTTCAGAATGTGGAAATGAATGATTGACTTCAGTTTCACCCAAATACTGATTTAGCTCATCCTCTGAATAACTTTAATAGTATGTGGGAAAGATCTTGGGAGATAGATGGAAGAGTCACAGACTAGACAATGGTCAAACTCTGCAACTGAGTCTACAGAAGGAATATAGGAATGGTAAATGTCTCAGAAGTGACCCTCCCTAGTTTCTTGTACTGTAAAGGCATGGGGAGAGAGATGTACCTTCAGAATTGTAAGATCGTGTTAATGTAATACAATTAAGTAGGGGTTAGTACTTCTGGGTATGCTTCTTGTCTGGATGATCTCTCAAGGCTGACAGTCCAAAAGGTTACATGAAAGTCCTGCAATACCATCTCAGAAACTTTTCACTTAGGATGAACTAGAAATATAGAGACAAATCATCAGTGATTGATTGCACCAAAGATTACTGAGAGGATCAGGAAAAGATTTCCATTCTTATTTATAACACAGCATTAACAATCTACTGGAGTACCGCACAGGGCTACTTTTCTCACAAAACCTATTCAGAAATCTAGTTGGAATACCGTATATCAAAATAATCCCCATTGCTCATCACTACCTGAAAGTAGTGGTGCCCATGCTTCTTAACCTTGCCTAAAATATTAATCCTTTGGATTTCTTTAAAAATTGCCTCACCCCTCTTATGCTTCAAACGAAACATGCCATTAATTATTTCTGAGTTCCAAACACCCAACTGACTCTGGCTGTCTGCAGATTCAAACCATGATGGGTAACGGTTCAGAGAGCAAGCATTGAACCTCAAGCAGTTTGTTTCATATTCTCTGCCTGCAGAATTTGAAAGTTTCTGCAATCAGAGGAATTTGTGACACAGTAGTCCTATTTATCTCTGGACAAAATAGATCCTGATCTCCCCTCTGAATACCCCCCCCCTTTAGTGCATTATAGGTCTGCGTGTACAATACAGGTAGTCCACATTTAGGAACCACAACTGTAACCTGCAATTAAATGAAGTGGTTAAATCACTTCAAGTCAAACCACAACCGTGCTTACAATCTTTCTTCAGCTTTCTTTTGCTTTAAGACCTGCAAAAGTCATACATGTGAGGATTTGTTATTTTTTCGCCACCAGCGTGATTGTGAATGGTCATTAAACAAGGCAGTCACTAAATGAGGGTTACCTGTATAATTGATTGAATCATGGGGAGGACACGTAAGGGTCACACAATGAATCTGGACAACTGACTGTTAACTAATCCTGAAGCTTGGCACCTGAAACAGCCCCCCACTCAGCTAGGCCATCTGAATGATGTAAGGGAATTTAATTGACTCTTTCCCTTCTAATCACAGGGCAAAATTCAGAGAGAGATCCTGTGAAAATGCCCATAATAGGCTTTCAAGCCAAATTCAAAATGCTGATAATATCTTACAAAGTTCAATATGGTGTACCTGGGTTACATCATACATTACGTTGATGTAACAAGGGGAGGAGATGAAACAGTATGTCCAGGATGTGGGGGGGTCTGCAGATATGTTCTCAGCCTGCTTTCTGACCTGCATAATATACAGGTCTTCTATGGAAGGCAGGCTGATTGCAATTATTCTTTCTGCAGTCTTGAGTCAAACCAAACCAGACAGTTCTAGAAGTACAAATAACAAACTCAATAATTCCTCTTTAAAACTCTATCAACAGCTTCTGGGGCAGTCTGAACTTCCTGAGTTGATGCAGTAAAAACATTCTTTCTTGTGCCTTTTTAATGATGGATGTAATGTTAAGCATCCATTTCAAGGTCTGGGAGATTATAGAACTCCAAAATTTGAAGGACTCTACTGCTGATACTGTGCTGTCGAATATAGTAAGAGGGAGTAAAATAGAAAGGCTGCTCCTAAAATCCACTCTGATCTCTACAGTTTTAAGCATGTTTAGCTGTTAAGGCTGCACCACAGAGTAAGTTGTTCAACCTTACCTATATGCAGACTGATCACATTCTTGAATAAGGTTAATGATTGTTGTATCATCTGCAAACTTCAGAACTTTAGCAGAGGGTTCCCTTGAGGTGCAGTCATTGGTACATAGAAAGAAGAAAATGTAAAATACAAAAAAAAGCAAAGAAAAAAGAATCAAAAAGAAAAAGGAGGAAAAAGGAAAAACATTGATAATTAGACTATCCAACTTTGTCTAAAGTAACATTGACCCCATCAAGGATCCTCATCTCTCCTTCTCCCTCTCCTTTTGCGATGGTTGGGACGACTAAAAGATACCTGGTATAGAACTGACCTCGTTATCCTGGATTTTCCGCCTCTGGGCTCAGAGATAAGGCAAATGACGGCGAATGGAATGACTGGGTCAGTTGAATCTTGAGAACAGAAGATTGAGAGAGGAAATTAGGGCTTTATCAAAAAAGATAGTTTGGGGAGCAAAACCCCTTGTCAAAATTATTTGGTGCATTTGGTTTAAAATGCCAATCTTGGGAAGATAAGGAGAGAATTGAGCAAATTAATTCCTGCGATCAGAAAAATAAGAATAGATTCATATATACATATGTGTGTGTGTGTGTGTGTGTATATACACACACACACACACATATATATATTACAAACTATTCTAAAAATATGAGTTCCAGGTATATTTGTAAACAATATAAAGGCAGAGGTCTCTGTAATGGTAGTTTAATACTCTGATGATGTCAGCAGATAGCTGACGAAAACTTAGTAGAATAAAATTTTAATTATTTTAGTTCCGGAGCTCGCAGAATGTCTGCTTCTTTGTTTACATATATATATATCGAATATTATACACACACACACACACACACACTATTCTATACACAAACACACAGACACATATTTACATATATACCTACATATATATATATATATATATATATATATATATATATATATATATATATATATATATATACACACACACACACACACACACACACACACACATATACATATATACATACATACATATTATACACACACACACACATATAGAGAGAATGGAAGAAATCCGACTGCATCAGATAGCTTCTGAGTTTTTTTCTGTGATGCAACAGCTTCTCTCATGAACAGTTTATAAGTCAGAACTTCTGAACAGCCTTTGCAAAAGCAGCGGGGAAAACAGTCACAGTGTCTCTAAGGATAGGCAAGAGTGGAGAAAAGAAGTGAAAAATCTCTCTAGCAATTGATTAGGTGGTATTATTTAAGCAGGGTACACATTCTAAGCCTCGGGGAGGGGGGAGGGGGAAAGGCTTAAAATGGCATCCTGGTTTCTCAAGGAATCCGAACTAACAAAACTAAAACAAAATCAATATCAATATCAAATAAATAAAATACCCACAATAGCAAACAAGATAGCACCAGATAAAAGGAGGCTTATTTGATGTAGAAATAAAAAAGAAGGGGGAAAAAAAAGTCCTCTGAAGTGCATGGCTAGCAATTAACTTCTGTTTTAAACTTCCCTGGGAAATCCCTTCTTAAGGCAAGGAAAGCTCCTTTCTGGAGGAAGGGGAGGCATTTTCTAGAGGCCAGGTGGAAAGAGCCTCCTCTTCACCTGTCCCTCCCCAGCATAGAGAATTTACTGGCAGGTAGGCAAGCCTTAAAAACATCTCTTCGATCAACAGCATGAAGTTGTAAGGAAATCAGCGACATCTGCTTTTTAGACAAATTTTAGTCTGAAGTTATAAGCTTTCTTGAACTGTAGCTCATTTCATCAGAAGCATGGAGTGACTAATATGGGACATAAAGTGGGGTAAGGGAGAGAGTTTGGAAGGACAGATACTGAAGCTGAGGCTCAAATATTTTGGCCACCAAATGAGAAGAGGGAACTCATTGGAAAAGACCCCGGTTGGGAAAGATTGAAGGCAAAAGAAGAAAGGGACAGCAGAGGATGAGAGGGTTAGATAGTGTCATTGAACATGAATTTGTGCAAACTCTGGGAGACAATGGAAGACAGGGAAGCCTGGTGTGCTATGGTCAATGGGGTCAGACACAACTTAGCAACTGAACAACAACATGGGGTGGAGGGGGAAGAGACATGAATATGCAGACCCAGGTTATGTATGCGACATATTGTGACTGTATTAAATTATAATTGTATTAAAACCCAGTGTGTTTGTTAAGACCTTCTGAGGCAGCCTGAAATCTTTTCAAGTATGTGAGTTCAACAAAGGAGCTTTTGTTCAAAAGACAACTGGGCTTTTCTTGTTTGTTTCCCCTTGAAAACATTTCACTTCTCATCCAAGGAACTTCTTCAGTTCTGAGGTCTTGGATGAAAAACAAAACATTTTTCAAGGGAAAAAAAAACAAGAAAAGTCCAGTTGCTTTTTAAAAAAGCACCTTTGGGACAAGCATGACTGAGAATCTCCATAAACATGTGAGTTTGACAATTTATTATTCAACTGTCTTGGTGAAATTTCTTTGTTCAACAGCTACTTTGAAATCTGAAAAGGAGTGTCCTGGGATGTTAGAATGCTCTGCCTCTGTATTACTTTATTGCTTGGGATTCTGATGTCAAATGTGTCCATTAATTCTTTTGCACAAAGTCTGGCCTGTTTGTCTTATGCAAAATCCATAGGGACATGGCTGGAAGATGATGGCATAGATCACCTTAGACTAAGAAACAGCATATGAAGATGCCTCTAATCTTGTATGTGAAGTTGCTGGAGCAGATGATAATGGCATTGATGTAAATGCTTTTAGAGTAGGGAAGGGGAGAGTATCTAGAACTTTTTGGAAGATCTGGTTCCCATTTTAGCATCAGTTTCTGGTTGCTTGTGAGAAATAACTTTAGATTGGGTGCTTTATATGCAAGTATGGGTCTGTCACCTAATGCCTGAGTAAGTGCAGGGTCCTTGTCTATAGGGATTGTAGCTTATTAATAGGTGTTTGAGTGACTTGAGCTATGAGTTGTAGGTGACAATCAGTGTTGGACTGTTTTTGTGATCTTTTAATATGTCTTCTCTGGGGACCAATCTGGCACTCTTGATTTGTCTGTTGATTTTGCTGAGTGGGTAGTTCAGTCTTTTGAATGCCTGGTTTAATTCCATCAATTTAGCACCACTGTCAAATGAATCAGATCAAATGCAGTTGTAGTGTGGATCCTGTTTATAGATGAAAATTTGATGATGTGTTTTGGGTGGAATTTGGAAACATTTTGGTATGCATGGGGACTGTAGGTTTTTTTTTGTGCAATGTGGTATGTATGTGTCTGTTATGCATTTTTACCCTGACATCAAGGAAGTGGACTTATTCTGCAACTACACTGAGGTTAAAGCTGATGGTCAGATGGAAGTTGTTGAAGTCTTAGTGAAGTTTGTTAAGAGATACTTTTCCACAGGTCCAGATAATTCATTGTCATCAGTGAATCTCAAGTAAAGGAAGGGGTTTCAAGAGGTAAGCATTATCGAGGAAACATTGTTCTAGGTTAGCCACAATGTGGGCATGTTGTTGGGCCATGTGAATGTCCTATGCTTTGCTACTGATCTGCAAGTATATATTGCCAAAATTAAGTAGTCACAGGTGAGGACAGGTGATAGAGTTGGATGGTAAAAATGGTGCTCTTAATCTCTTTCACATTTCCCTGCATTTGCATATCTGCCCCAACTTCCCCTCCTGTTTGTACTTTGCCTCTTCCCAGTTTACCTTTGCATCAGAAAGGCTAACATTTGGCCTCTCCATGCATCTGATGAAATGAACAGTAGTTCACGAAAGCTTGTCTTTTCATGAAATGTATGAGTTCGAAGCCAGTCTGGTGTAGAGCTTAAGGCGCAAGCCTGGAAATGAGGAGTCAGTGAGTTTCTAGTCCTTCCTCAGGCACAAAGCCACCTGGGTGACCTTGTGCCAGTCCCTCTTTTTCAGCCGTAGGAGGGAAGCAATGGCAAACCATTTCTGCTATCTTGTCAAGAAAACATCAGGGACCAGAGCACCAAACAAAACAAAGCGTCAAAACAAAAAACAAAACCTGCCCCCCGATTCCTCTTAATTTTGGCCAATCGGAGCTTTCTTCCTACAATGTTTGCTTTGAGAAGTATCAATTTCTCTTGCGTCTCTTTCCGTGTCTACCCTCTCCAGTTGCCCAATTTCGCTTTCTATTACACTCCGTTAAGAATGCCCCATTTCCCAGGCCCCGCAATCCTTCTTCCTAAGCGGCGAAGAGACAAGGCACGCAGCGCCCAGGGAAGAAGCCCTGCTCCCTCTGTTGAGCGGAGGGCTTGACTTCTCCCCAAGATCGCGACCTTCTCCCGTGGTATATCAGGCCAAGCAACAATGATCAGTCCCCCGCCGTTCTTTCCTTTCCTTTCCTTTTAAACGCTCTGCCTTTACTCGCCCGGTTTTTTTTTTTTCTTTCTTTCTTTTCTCAAGCGCTTCTGGTTCCCCCCAGTTCGGCACGGCGCGGGCCCTTGGGAAGAGGACGGAGGGGCGGTCTTTCTCAGGCAAGGGGCGGAGCCTGCCTGCCCCCGCCCCCGCTTGTGCGTGACGTGAGGAAACGAGGCTGGCGCCAGCCGCCTTTCCTGCGTGTGTAGGCTTTGCGTGTGTGTACATGCAAGCGAGGGAGCGAGAGGCGAAGGAAGCGGGCGCGTGCGGAGGAGTCTCCCGCGAGGCTCGCCGAAGCCCAGCGCAGCAGGCGGGTGCCGGGGTCCGGCCGCGGGGCATGGAGAGCCTGCTGGAGAATCCGGTGCGCGCCGTGCTCTACCTGAAAGAGCTCACCGCCATCGTCCAGAACCAGCAGAGCCTCATCCACACCCAGCGCCAGCGCATCGACGAGTTGGAGAAGCGCCTAGACGAGCTCAGCACCGAGAACCGCAGCCTCCGCGAGCAGTACGCGCTCCCGGCGGAAGCCCCGCCGCCGCCGCCGCCGCTGCAGCCGAGGGTTCCCCCTGCTGCCTCCTTGCCTTGCCGAGCGCCGCCTCCGGGCCAGCAGCAGCAGCCGGCGGCGGCGGCGGCGGCGGCGGCTGAACAGGAGGAGTTTCAGCACCACCAACAGCTCCCGGCGCTTCAGCAGCAGCCGCCGCCGCGGCACCCGCCGCCTCCGCCGCCTCCCAGCAGTAGCAAGCAAGCTCAGGCCGGCCCCAGCGGCACCCGGACGCCGATCTCACACCAGCACCCTTCCCTCCAGCCCCACCAGCACCACCACGAGGACAGCCGGGAAAAGAGCTGTTGCCCTGCCCTCCTTCCGCACAAAAGCCCCCCAGCCCTCGGCAAAGGCGTCTTAGTCAGAAGGCTAGAGTAAGTCGATGGGGGCGGGGGCGGGGGCGGGGGGGGAGAGCGGGAGGAGGTGGCTGGGATGCCCAGACCCCCCCCATAAGTAAATAAGTAAAACGGATCCAAAGTATCCTCCTTTTGGGAGCAAAGATTGGTCCTTCCCCCTCTCATCCTGTGTAACCCACCGCTGCAATCGAATCGAGTGGGCGGGTGGGGAATCCCTTCCCAAGTGAATTGTACAGTTTTCCATAGGATCACGGAGGGGCCAAAGCTGCCCAGCCACAGGGGTATCATCTTGCTGATTCCAAACTGGCTTTCTCATTAGTGCCCCGTGGCTGGAGGGTACAGTGTTATCAAATTCGCCACCCACTCACTTGCCAAGTCTTCTTGTGAAAGCATGTGGTGGTTGTGGTGATGATGGGTTTTTCACCGTCCCTGCTATTTTGTAGGTTATATGTTTGTGATGGAAACCCAGAAGCAAAGACAGATCTGAATGAAGGAGAGAATGAGCTGAGCGGTGCGCCTTGTTTTGTACGCCTCTCTGTGTGTAATGTAAAATCTCTTATTACACAACTAGGGTTTCCCTTCCATTAAGGTGGTATGGACATATTACAGATGCTTAGTGCCATTTGGATGAACCTTATTTTTATATTTTTGTGAAGATGCAGGTTTGCTTTGTCTGCAGGTTTTATGCTATGCAATGATGACTTCCAGCTGCTAAAGAATCAAACAATCCTTTTAAAGGTTTCCCTTTGGCAGAGAAAGTGTGGTTTTCTGTAGTGTGATCTGGGGAAGCATCGCTCTATTGCAAGGAATGCTCTAAAACAGTAATAGTTATTTTTTCAGGGTAGACACAAATTGCATTTAAATTAGCCAACCACTTAGTCAATGGATCAAGCTAATGTTATCTACCCATCTCTTCAAGATGTTTTCAGGAAGAGATATTACAATATTTTGTCTCTGTGTGTGTGTGCTTGCCCAGGAAATTAAAATAACTACACTGACAGAGAAAGATAAAAAATAAAGCTTAGGTGTGGGTACTTCATAGTGTACAAGTAAAGTTCGAAATTTGGAATCTAGCCTTCGCTTTTGATTTTTAATAGTACAGATGAAAGCTAAAGCTACCATTATCACCAATGATAAGAATTTGTCACTTGCTTTTTATTTAAAAAGCAGATGGTCTCTTGAAAGAAGGGCTATATTTTTAGTTGGCTGCCACAGAATTAGGCATTGTGCAATTTGGAGAGGTAGCCCCCTTTCTCTCTGAATCAGAAAATATAACACATGGAGGGTAGCTTTCTTTTCCTGAATGTAAAATGTATGTTTTCCTAGCAGCATATAATCAGAATTTTTAAAGTTTTGCATATTGAACTCATAGTAATAAATGCTTTTCGGGTAACAATTATTGGTATATTGGGCCCATTTATCCTCCCAAAAATGCTGTAGAAGCTCTTCTGTATTCAATTGTTGTACATTCAAAGTCTGAAAATGGCATTAACTGGTGCTGTATCAGTGTAAAAGCTAAACAGGAAATGTAGAAGTCTGTTAAAACAACAAAAACAAATCTTAGTTTATTTATAATAGGAAAAAAAGTGTTACAAAAATAGTATTGCCAAGATTTTTTTCCCCATCTCATTCTCATTTCTCACATATGTTGCAAGATTGAGCATGCATATGCTTTAAATGCATTAAACTGAAAATCTGTTTCCTGTTTCCAACATTTGGATTCATTAATTTTTTCCAAACACTGAAGTCGGGGAAAAAGAATAGGGTAGTTCTCATCCAAATGTACACTCAAGGGATACGTTAATATTATGACATGTGTTGTCCCGAGGACAGCATAAAGCTCTACATCATCAGCAAGGTTAAATTAACCTCCTGTTTTATTCTGAAGGTTTGCCAAAGCAATTTTAAAGCTAAAAATGCAGTACTGTATACAATGTGCCTAGTAGGTCAGCTCTCCGTAATATGACGTGTCTATAGATATGTTGGAGTTGCAACATAGTATTTTGCATAGTAATGTTGGGGAAAGGCTAAGTATGTTTGAAAGTCAAAGGGCCCCATCATCTTAACATCTTTAAAATATGTCCGTCATATTGGAACCTCCAAATGCTGTTTTGGTGACTTACAAATTTTTTTTATTCAACTGATCCCAAACTCTGTTTGATTGGACTGATAATCAAGAGAGAAATCTTCCATTTTCAAATGGCAATTGTGTGAGCTGCCATTTGGAATTGGAAGAGGTTTGAAGTGCCTTTCCTTTCAAAAGGCTATGTGTGAATTGTGTGGCTTTGCAAATGCAAACCAAAGAGCAGAAGCAGGAGTCAGTTAATTTTTGCAATGTATACACATGAATTCGCAACTCAAAATCACTCAAAATATGCGTGTAATATGAGACCAGTTGATGAACAGAGCTCAGAAGATGCAGTTTTGCACCTTGGAAGAGCTGGATTAAATCTGCCGTGGGTAATCTCTGGGTGTCTTGTTTCATCTGGTAAAGATCAGGGGAATTTAAACTTTTTGGCAAAAGCTGTGTGAAGATTTAGCATTTTTTCCAGATCTGGAAGCCTTATAGAAAGGTGTTCAGTAACTTTGTATGCAATTAACCAAAGAATCCTGTAGCATTACGTGATTGTACAGGAGAATGTCCCAATAGCTTGCATCTTAGGCTGTATTCTCTAAAACACTTGAATTTATTATTTTGAATAGATCAGATGAGAACACTAATTTCAAATGGGTTTGTTCCCTATCAAAAGGTTTAGGATGAGGGATTACAAAATCCTTTTATTGGTTGCATTGTGTGTGTACAGTGGCAATATTGTGTTTGATAAAGGTGACCCGGTGTTATTCTTGACATCCTACATCCTACCCTCTTCATATTTTACCAAACTTTTAGAAACTGAGCATTCTTCTTTCTGTAGAGAAAGTAGTTTCAAACTGGAGTTATTTTTTAAAAAAATTCTTCTTGAAACTGGTACTTTCACATAGAAAAAGAGCAGACTATATAATAGCCAAATATACTGAAAGACATTATCAGCATAAACAGACAGTAGTTTCTCTGTGCCAGTTCTATGATGTAACGAATTCATGCTTAAATTAGCAAGCAATCCTCCTTTGCTACTGCATGCTTTCTAAAGATGGTAAAAGATGGCCTTTGATATTGTTTTCCAAGGAGAGAATTCACTTGACTGATCTAAAAACTGTGGCTTTTTTCTTCAACATGCTTAACAGTGTCAAGTCTCTCTCCCAGATAAATCTCTAGCAGTAGTTCTAGCAGCTCACTTACTGGGTCAAAAATCACATTCTGAGAAATACAGTCTCCATTCAGTTTCTCCAGGAAGTGCCTAACATCTGAAGAGCATTTGTAACAAGGGAATACTGTCAAGACTTCATTACATCACTATCTTTTCACATTGGCTAGATAAACACATAACTATAACACAAGGCAAGAGAAACATTTTTTAAAAAGCATATGGTATGCTTTTAAAAATAGAAGAGCAAGCTAGTCATAGGTTTTAATGACTAGATAAGCAAGCCCCTTGTATTCATAAAAGATAAATAGATGATAGGTAGGTAGGTAGGTAGATAGATGATAGACAGATAGATTTTTGTGGTTTGAAGAAGTAATTAAAGAAAGGAAATAATTGGAAATCCCCATCCATGTCTCTTCATTAGCAAAGATTTCCCAATTTTTGGAGTATAGTGAGTACATTTGAATGTTGAATATTTGTCATAAGCAGTTTCAGAAATGGCTGCAATTATAGCATGGATGGACACAAAATTCCTATTTTCCAGAAGGCAGATCAAGCTCTGGGCTTCAGCTCTCCACCATTTTACTTTCTAAGAATATTATTGAGACATGTATGTGGTCCAGAGATTTTGTTAGACTACTCGTTACTGTTGAGGTTATGCCTTGGTTTGTAGCATGCTAACATCTCATTCCTTTTTTACTTAAACTAATCTAAAAATATAAATAAAATAAAACTAGATAAGACAAACAGTTTTGGGAAGATCCAAGCGTATTGTTGCCTTCAGGACTTCATTGGGATTTTCTGAAAGAGATTCCTGCTTGTGATGTAGGTGTAGATCTACTTATGAGTAGATCACTCCTTAGTTGCATGCAATGTTTCTGCTCCTCAACTCCAGTCACTTGCACTCTCACCCTGGGGAAATATAAACTCGCATTCCAAAACAGATAACTAAATCTGCATCTCCATGGCTTCTGGGCTCTGAATTGGCTGAAAAGACCAAATCCATGGCTGTTGACCAGGCTCCTTTAAAAAAGGCTTTTTCCAGGAGAGACAAATCAATCCCAGGGGATTATTACTTAGTTAGTTTATTTTGGAGATGCCAAGATTGAATATGAGCCCTAGGTAAGAGAAATAAACATGAAGCAGTATATACAGTACCATGTTTCCCTGAAAATAAGACCCTGTCTTGTATTTTTTTGAACCCTGAAATAAGCACTTGGCCTTATTGCCATGTGTTCAAAAGCCCGATTGGGCTCATTATCAGGGGATGTCTTCTTTTGGGGGAAATGGGGTATTTATATTTCCCACTAAACATCTGGTTTAACTCTAAATTAGACAACATGTGACCCACTGGAACATTGTTTCAGAGATACTTCCTTATCTAAACAGAGAAACAACATGACCATGGGCAGCCAAAAATACATGGGAGTGGGGGCAATTTCCCCTTTCCTGCCAGTTTCCTGATTGACTTCCCTTGCAGGAAACTGGCAGGGAGCATTGGAAATGCCGATCACATGATCACATGGCTTGGTAGTCCCAGCATGCATTTCTAACATTATGATAATCATATCTCACCATTCTCAGTGATGAAACAGATGACTTACGAAGAGATTTGTTCATTACTGGAAAAGAAAGAACATGGCTAAGGGCAAATATGGATGGAATTTTAGATGGAGGAAAGATACGGTCCTAATAATTTTGCTATAGAAGTTTATTGATCTCAGGCATCCTCCTTTGTCTCTGAAAATTGCTTATATTAAAAAATTGTGATACCAGTCCAACTCCCTTTAAAAAGGGTAAATTTTTTTGGAATATTTAAACTCTATTCAATAGTTCCTTTCCATAGAAGATTTTCACATTTAGATCTAGCAGACAGAGGCACAAAGGCCACCCTGATTGGACAAAAACTTTTTGCAAGAATCAGCTTCAAAATGTTGCCAGATGTATTGATCACAATTTCTGCCCCCATACCAATTAGGGAAGAAGCTAAGCCATCACATTTCCTTCTCTTTTTACATTCTTGCTCCTCCCTCAAGGCCTCCTTTATGATAGAATTGCAACAAAGAAAGAATTAAGCATTGTGTCCCGCAATTTGGTGTGTTCCAGATGTGATGGGCTATAATCCTTCAGATTTCTGGATCGCAGGTGATGGGAGTTGTATGGGAGATACAGAATTGGAACTGGAGTGGAATAATTTAGGAAGGGTGCATCAAACCCTATGACTGAATCTAAATCAGCACCACTGTGGTTTCCTACATATTCAGATAGATTACTGAATTATTTGCAAAAACCAACATTTATAGGATAAAATCATTCATAGACAGCTTGGGATGACTCTGAGTTTGAGGCATAAAATATGACAATATTATAATTGTTTTGCTTGCAAATAGCCTTTTGTGGTTAGTGGGAATAGAGATTGTAAGTCTGGATTATTTAAAGTCCCTGTTGGATTCAAATAATGATTGAGGAAAAATAATACGGACTGTTCATCTAGTAAAATATAAATGGCAATGTCACTACACCAATATTAAAGCAGATCAATGAGACTTAGTTGACATCTCACTGTGCAATATTTGTGGGTATTAAGATGGGGAAAGCCAACAACCCTTCTCATAACTTGTGTCTAAGTCAAAATTTGAAAGTAGCTCTTATATGCCCAAATGCTTTTACAAATATCCATTTGGAAGAGTTTGAATAAAGGAACAGATTGAAAGATAGCAGACGCTGGAGAAGAAAAATCCTACTGGGGAAAAGATTAAACATTGCTTTCTTGGGTCAAAATAATTCCCATTTTAATTCATTTGTACATAGCATGCTGTTTGCCCCTCAGCTGTTGAGGTTGCTGCATCCTTATTTATGACTTGCATATATTTAGGATGTCAATGCAAAAACTAGATGTGTGGACCATGTGGTCTTTTGCTAAGGGTTGAGGCTATTATATCTTGGTTTTGTTCAGTAAATCAATTATGTAAGTTTCAGATCAAAAGATTGCATTGCGGGAGGTTTTGTTTTCCTACATCAACGCCATGCATCTGTTCTTACCAGAATGGATTCTTTTTCTGAGATAAAATCATTACACAACCCCATGCCACTAGTTTCTGTAGGCACTAAGAATAAATATTATGGGTTATTAGTCATGTTAAAATAATATTTGCTATATTTGCCCATTGCACCAGCAAAATACAAATAGGCAGTGATCCTTGTAGTCTCATAACTCTAATGGTTTGAGTGAAAGTGGGACAGAAATGAGTATATGGGAAAAAAAGAAAGCAGAACCTTTTTTTTCTTAGAATTAGTCAGGAGTCTTGGAAATTTGTTGTTCGGCTTCACTCAATAACACTTACCTGAAAAGAATGTCAGTAATGCCAGTTATAAAATAAATGTAATTTATCACTGTGATAGCTTCCTTTATTTACCTATGTGGTGGTATTCCTGCTTTATGGTCCTGTCTTAGAGTCCTAAGTGTCTTTCTTTCCAGATGTGAAATTTCAAATAATGGTACAATGGAAATTTAATTCTGGAACAGGATAGTTGGCAAAACATTGTTTCAGTACCATGGACAGCAGCAGAGTTCCAGATGCTCACAGAAACTGGATGTGGTTGCTTTGCCACACGGTCTCTTTTTTCATTACTTCAGTCTATAACACTAACGTTTTAAAGCATGGGTGTCAAACTCGTGGCGTCATGTTACCGTCATGTGACATATTATGATTTTTTTCCCCCTTCACAGAGCTGGAGTGGGTGTGGCTTGCGCATGACGCATCCGGCCCACAGGCACCCCTGTTTGACACCTCTGTTTTAAATGCTACTCTAACCATACAGCTACTACTGTAATGTTCAACTACTATTGTAATGCACCTATAGATCTGAAATAAGTACTTGAAACCTGGCAAATGTTGATCAATATTTCCATTTTCTTTCCATACTTTATGAATGAGAAATTCTAAATTCTGAATTTAATTTAAAAGAAGAAATAAAAATGAAGTCCTTCAGTTTTCATAATCCTCTAATAATTTTTGCAGGAGAGAAAATATAAAATCTCAAGTAATATACCCTGCCAAATACCAATCAATCATCCTACAAATCTTATTAAATATTACTACGACATACATATTAAATAAATTATAAATTACTGTTGCATATGAATCATTTAATGCGACTTGTCATTACCAAATATTGAAGTAAAATATTATTCAATATCAGGGCCTCATGTTTTAAATTTGCATTGGAAAGAATTAAGAATTCATTTTGATAGCCATGATCAAATTTATCTTATTTAACAATACCAACTTTTTCTGTTTGACTTTTAATTGGCATTTCATATGTGTGTGTGTGTATGTATGTAGGTGTATATGTATATGTATGTATGTATATATATATATATATATATATATATATATATATATATATATATATACACACACACACACACACACACACACACACACACACACACACACACACACATATATATATATATATATATATATATATATATATGTTTTTCTTTCTTTTTCGTAGGTTTTATGTGTATTTCTCTTTAGCCAGGTTCTGCCTACATAAACCAAGATATTATGTAGCCCTAGTTCAGTGAAATCACAATTCACTAGTTTCTGGGCTTTTTTGCTGGCTGCCAGAAGAAAAAAAGCCCAGAAACTAGTGAATTGTGATTTCACTGAACTAGGGCTGCATAATATCTTGGTTTACGTGGGTAGAACCTGGCTAAAGGGAAATACATACATACATACATACATACATACATATATGTATGTATCTTTTCTGAGGTTTTCGCAGGTGTTTGTATGTAGGTCTTTGGTTATTCGGGTTTTCTCCTGCGTAAAATTGGAAGTGTCTTGCCAAGAGGCTTGAAGAAACAGCTGCGATCACACATTGCTCCTAGAAGCACGAAGCCGAAAACACCAGCCTGAAGATGACGAATGAGACTTCGTCGAAACGTTGCCAAGACACTTCCAATTTTATGTGGGAGAAAACCCAAATAACTAAAGACCTACATACAAACACCCGTGAAAACCTCAGAATATATATATATTGTTTACCGAGACACCTGGTCTACCCCAACATGTGGAAGGGGGCATTCTGCTCCCTTTTGCCTTTCAGCTCCAATCCAGGAGCCCTCAAGCAGTCGCATTCACGACAAACCATTTTATACCAAATTTATATTTTGCTGATAATTTTTATTTCTTTATCAGCAAAATATAAATTTATATGTGTGTGTATGTGTGCGTGTGTGTGTGTGTGTGTGTAACATATAATGCTTATCTTTTAAATGTTTGCATTCATTCAATAACTGAATCAGTTAGTTATCTGGATAAATAGAGCAGCTACGGCATGAATTGGCTTGTCAGAATAGGACTGACAGCTAGGTATTTCATTATGTTAGATTGTTTCTCAACCCAACAGAGTCTTCCCCAACCTAGTACCCTGCAGAAATATTGGACTTGAATGGTCATAATCCCCATGCTGGGGGTGTCAGGAATGGCATAACAGAATAATAGAGCTGGAAGGGGCCTTGGAGGTCTTTTAGTCCAACCACCTGCTCAAGCAGGAAGCCCCATACCATTGTTTTTTTAATTTGATTTATATGCCACCCTTCTCCGGAGACTCAGGGCGGCTTACAATGCTTTAAGCAATAGCCTTCATTCTTTTGTATATTTTATACAAAGTCAGCTTATTGCCCCCACAAACTGGGTCCTCATTTCACCTACCTTAGAAAGGATGGAAGGCTGAGTCAACCTTGAGCCTTGGAGAGATTCGAACCAGCAGAAATTGCAGGCAGCTGTGTTAATAACAGGGTGCACTAAACCCCTGTACTATCAAGGCTCTTTCAGCAGATAGTTGTCCAGTCTCTTCTTAAAAACCTCTAGTGTTGGACCACCAACTTCTGGAGGCAAATCGTTAGGAAGAGTAGAAAAAGAAAGAACATTTGAGAGAAGTTGTTCTTTTTTTTAATCTTTAAACAGTTTATTGGGTTATAGAATAAAATACAAAAACACAAAAGCAAATAGGAGGACCAGTAGGGAGGAGAAAGGGAAAGAAAATTGAGGGGAGAGGGGAAAAAAGCATTGACTTCCAACTCACTCTATTGCAGTAGAATAAAGCATTAACATCAAACCTCAACTTTTTACTTTTCCATAATAATACAAACTAGCCATTTCTATAAGAACAAATCAATCTAATCAGTAAAACCTAAAATCAATGTTTCATTTTTTTTCCTACCTCAAGCACAAAGTCCAGAAGCGGTTTCCATGTAGCAACAAAAGTACTTATATTCTTTTCTTTGATCAAAATGGTCATCTCTGCTAACTCCATCAACCTCTGTACCCTTTCATCCATGTTGGGGATCAAAATATCCTTCCATTTTGGTGCATACAGTAGTCTTGCTGCTGTCAACGTATATAGAAGTTGTTCTAACATGTCTCACAGAGAGCCGTTGTGAGGCTAAGTTATTCATAGACCGAATCAGAGAAGCTTTAAAGTTCCTTGCAGGAAGCATGGGATTTATCAATATAGTAAATACACAATACTTTTAACTAACAACATAGTGAAAACAAAAAGATACATGGAAATAGCTGAGTGTGTGCTACATGAAAATGGTGTCAGAGCCTGAGAAATATGCTTTGGTGAAGAGAGATGAGTAGCCCACAGCATGAGAAAACCCAGGCACTAAAACAATGACTCACAGGCCAAAGAATGATCTTGCTGTGAAACTCTAACTGAGAAGGGAGGACTGGACAGCAGGAGACCTGAAATCATAGCCAAAGACACTGCATCTTATGCAGGCAATTGTGTTATCTGACATTGCTGAGAAATATTGCTCTAATAAAGCAAACATAAGGACTTCGCTAATGTACTCAGTGTTCTACTTCTAAGGCCAACAGGACCTTGTAGAATTATCAGGCTGATCTTAGTAGCAATGCTTACTACTTTGAATCATAATCCCCATCGTTCTTCTAATAATCTTCTCTCTGGTTTGTGCGTATACTGTACTCCAAAGAAGAGGCAGGATTCTACGGTAGTATAGAGAACTGTAGTATAGCAAATTTCACATGAAGATGTTGACCACTTCTTGAAAGGAATATAGGGTTAGAGTAAGCCAAGGTTATTAGCTCAACTAGCAATAGCAATAGCGCTTAGACTTATATACTGCTTTGCAGTCTTTACAGCCATCTCTAAGTGGTTTACAGAGTCAGCATATTGCCACCAACAATTTGGCTCCTCATTTTACCAACCTCGGAAGGATGGAAGGCTAAGTCAACCTTGAGCCAGGGATGAAATGCTCCCGGTTTGGACTGGATCGGGCGATTCGGTAGCAATTGTGGCAGATGGTTCGGAGAACCGGTAGCAATGGTGGCGCAAGGCTCCGCCCACCCGCCAGGGTGTCATTACTTCTTGGTTTTAACCAGGAAGTATTGTGTTTTTTACACTCTGCGCATGCACAGGTTTTGCGCATGTGCAGAGAGTCTGTGTGCACATGTGATGCACATGTGTGTGTGAAGCGAGCGTGTGTGCGCAGCACATGCACTTCCGAACCGGTAAGGAAGGTAAGTAGATTTCACCCCTGCCTTGAACCAGGTGAGATTTGAACTACCTCCATGCTGCGTGTTACTTTTCTATTTGGGCCAATTTCTCCCACATTCTAGTGCAGTGTTTCTCAATCTTAGCAACTTTAAGCTGTGTGGACGTCAACTCCCAGAATTCCACATTCCAATCCTGGTAGTTGACATCCACACATCTTAAAGTTACTAAGGTTGAAAAACAATGTTCTAGTATGTTATCATCCACAATAAAAGTGGTTTCCTAACAGTAGAAGAAGACTCAGTATGTATGTGTGAATATGGCAGCTAGGTGAATTTGCACCTCACTACATGGGAGGGATCTGAGGTCTGCATGTGAACAAAAAATCACAGGTTATTCAAACATAACATATTCATACATTAAAAGAATATGACATTTCACCTGGAGAGATTATTACTCAATTAATCCTTCCACTGTGTTTGGACACTTCGTTGTTTTTAATGCTGATAATGATACCTTTCCCATCACTGAGATGGGAGGGTTTGAATATGTGACTGTCTGCATTCAGAGTGCAAATCATTGCCCTTTGGAAGCTAATATAAGTATAATTAGTTTAGTTAATACATTGAAATAATGCAGATTTATGTTTTCATACTCATTTTTGCTTTTCTATTTTGTTTGGTTAGGCTTGGAGAGGGACAAGGAATTAAAGGAAGTATTGGTGCACAGGGCCAATCCCAAATCATTGGTAGTCTAAGGTAGTCTAAGAAGGACGTCTTTCCTCCAGTCAAGGGCCAGCTAAGCTATTCTGTTATCTGGAATACATAAATGCTCACTTTTCCTGGTGTATAAATACAATAGCAATAGCAATAGCACTTAGACTTAACGTATTTTTCGGAGTATAAGACGCACCTTTTTCCCCCCTAAAAGGGGGTGAAAATTAAGGTGTGTCTTATCCACCGAATGTAGCCCCACCCACCCACTGGCTCCCACCCTTTGGCCTCTGCCTCGCAGCAGTTACCTCCTTGCAAGCAAA
Source organism: Pituophis catenifer annectens (assembly GCF_029215685.1). Lineage (NCBI taxonomy): Eukaryota > Metazoa > Chordata > Lepidosauria > Squamata > Colubridae > Pituophis > Pituophis catenifer. Next base: position 75,079,368 of record NW_027256887.1, read on the forward strand.
TAGCAAGAAAAAACAGCTCCTTTTAGCTTCAGCCCAGCCTAATTAGCACAAGTTGATTGGATCAGCCTCCCGACTCTCTGATTTGCTCTCAGCTGTTTTGTGCAGGGCTCTGCTGCTTGCTCCAAAGAGGTAAATTGCTGGAGCAGATTTTTTTTTTTTCCTTGTGCTAATCAAGCTATGCTGAAAACGAAAATGAAAGTAAAGCAGGCTGTTTGCTGTAACGAGCCAAAATTGCACAGAGGAAGAGGGAGATTTCTTTTTCTTCTTTTCCTCACCAAAAAAGGTAGGTGCATCTTATACTCCGGTGCGTCTTATACTCCGAAAAAATACGGTATATACCGCTTCACAGTGCTTCTACAGCCCTCTCTAAGTGGTTTACAGAGTCATATTGCTCCCAACAATCTGGGTCCTCATTTTACCCACCTTGGAAGGATGGAAGGCTGAGTCAAACGTATAAACTCATTTTATTTAATTTCAGCGGGCATATTCTGAGTATAGAGTCCTTAGTGCTCTTGAGCTTGGTTGTTTGCTTGCAGATGCTTCATCATCAGACTAGGAACAGGTAGTCCTTGTCTTACAACAGTTCATTTAGTGACCATTCAAAGTTACACTGGGATTGAAAAAAGTGTTTTATGACCGTTTTTCACATTTATGACCATTGCAGCATCCTCATGATCACATGATCAAAATTCAGATGCTTGGCAACTGACTTATATTTATGACCGTTGCAGTGTCCTGGGGTCAGTGTGACTTCTGACAAGCAAAGTCAGTGAGGAAGCCAGATTCACTTAACAACTGTGTTAGTAGCTTAATAACTTAAGTGATTCACTTAACAACGGTGGCAAGAAAAATTGTAAAATGGGGCAAAACTCACTTAACAAATATTTCACTTAGCAACATAAATGTTGGGCTCAGTTGTGGCCGTAAATCGAGGACTACTTGTAATGTCATCAGTGCTAGTGAGTGTGGGATATGCTCCCTGTTTATATATGGTAGCTTGCCTGCCAGTGTTGCGCTATTTTCTCCTTGGTAGTTCTTTGATTAGGGTATTGTGTTCTGCATCATTGTTTGCTTGGTGTTAATCCCTGCTTATCTGGGTGCTGCCTGCTGGAGAGGATGTGTTCTAGTCTTTTTGTTTCTATCTTAGCTTTTGTCTCTTTTGAATGGTGTCCAGATATGGTTTATTTCTATGTGTCTGTTGATGGCTGGTTTGTCTGAATGCCACACTTCCAGGAATTCCCTAGCATTTTTGGATTTAGCTTGGTCTAGAATGTTCTCAATTTCCCAGTTGAAAGTATGGTTGAGTCTGTCCACATGTTGTGACATTAAGGGGTCTTTATGGTGTCTTCTGACTAGTTGTTCATGGATGCTTTTTGCTAATCTTCCTCCTATCCATCTTATATAATGGCTGACACAGTGCCTATACTGTATGCTGTAGATCAGGGGTCTTCAAATTTGGCAGCTTTAAGACTTTGGACTTCAACTCCCAGAATTCTGGGAGTTGAAGTCCACAAGTCTTAAAGCTGCCAAGTTTGAAGACCTCTGCTGTAGATACTCTTGATTATTTGCCTAGTGTTAATCCCTGTTCATCTGGGTGTCATCTGCTGGAAAAGATGTACTCTGATCTTCCTGTTCCCTTCTTAACTTTTTTTTAAATTGTCTCTTCTGAGGCGCTCAATTAAAAAACAATACCCCCATCAGTCTGTAGAGATTCTCAGTCACCCAGGTCATGGTTGGTCCCAAAGATGCTTTTTTCAGGAGGCAACTGGACTTGCTTGTTTTTTCTTTTTCTTTTGAAGACGTTTCGTTTCTCATCCAAGAAGCTTCCTCAGCTCAGGATATAAATCCTTCCATTCCCCACTATCCTGTCAGAGCTGAAGAAGCTTCTTGGATGAGAAGCGAAATGTCTTCAAAAGAAAAAACAAGAAAATCCAGTTGCCTCCTTGAAAAAGCGCCTTTGGGACAATGCCCTCATCAAAGAACTGCGAAGGAGAAAACCACACTCCCACCAAAACTGGTAGGGCAAGCTACTGCATATAAGCAGGCAGGGCCGGATTTAGATGAAAAGAAGCCCTAGGCTATTCCACTTATGAGGCCCTTTCACCTATAGTGAAAGTGTAATTTTAATTTTGCTAACAATTTGAATGTAGGCCCCTCTTGATCTTGAGGCCCTAGGCTGAAGCCTAGTTAGCCTATAGGAAAATCCAGCCCTGTAAGCAGGGAACAAACCCCATACTCACTTGCATAGGTGGCAGGTACCTAGTTGGGTAGTGAAACATCAGGAACCAAACAGCAAAGCTCAGAGAGCACCAAGAACCCCACCATTCAACCCTGAACCTCATCTCTCTCACATCACCTGGATCCAGGGGTGAAATGCTCCCGGTTCAGACCGGATCGCCCGATCCAGTAGCGATGGCGGCGGGTGGTTCGGAGAACCAGAAGCAAAAATTCCTGCCCCACCCCCAATGCCCAGCTGAACCGTGCAATCATAAGAGGCTTTTTTTTAAAAAAAAAAAAAAATAAAAGCATTTTTTCTGCAACCTCTTCGGCCGAAAAAATGCTTTTAAAAGTTGTTTTTTTTTAAAAAAAGCCTCTGATGATCGTGCGGCTCAGCTGGGATCGTCAGAGGCTTTTAAAAGCATTTTTTAAATGCTTCGGCCGAAGAGGTTGTGGAAAAAATGGTTTTAAAAGTTAAAAAAAAAAAAAAGTTGGTCACGCCCACCCCGTCACATTACCCACCACCACCACCAAGCCACGCCCACAGAACCGGTAGTAACACATTTTACATTTCACCACTGCCTGGATCTAATGTCACTGCTTGAAAGCGGAGAGGATCCTATTTTTCTTAGCTGCTGCTAAAAACACACTCTGAGTCTTCTCCATTCAAGGCCACCTTCATGCCTGATATGAAAACACGGGGGTTTTCTGATTCATAAATTCTGGCATCGGGTGTTAATTTCTTGCACTGTTAATCTGTAGAGTAATGGGATAGACACAACCCTCTTTGTGACCAGCTGAAAATACTTTTTTTTTTTCCTAGAAGGATAATCGTGGCAAGCAATTATTGGCCTTAATATTCATGATAAAAACAATACCTAATTCATGCATGGCAGTCCTGGGCTGGAGGTGGATGTGAAAGAAGAACCCAGAAGGAACCTGGAATTAATGTTAGGAAACACACACTAAAATTAGAGTAGACACTGTTGTTTCTCATGCAAGGCTCAAGCTGGCCTGAAAGCCTTTATATTTTTTTTCAGGTCTCTAATGGTTAGTAGCCTATTCAGATTAGGTGGCTGCAGGTTGCATGGGGTCCTGGATAATGCAGCCACAAGATTGTAAACGTTTAACATTATTGTATGATTTATATAGATTAACTATATTATATATTTTATATGTGGCCCAAAGCAATTCCTGTTCACTCAATGTGACCAAGGCAAGCCAAAAGGTTGAACACCCATGCTCCAACCTTTTGTCTTGCCTGAGCCACAGAAATTGCTTTGGGCCACATATTGTATAAAATATATAATATAGTTTTATACAGGCAGTCCTTGACTTACAACAATAGCAAAAGCAATAGCACTTAGACTTATATACCGCTTCACAGTGCTTTACAGCCCATCCCAAGCAATTTGCACAGTCAGCCAAATGCCCCCAACAATATGGGTCCTTATTTTACTGACCTTGGAAGGATGGAAGGCTGAGTCAACCTTGATCTGGTGAGACTTGAATTGCTGAACTGCTGGCAGCTGGGAATCAGCAGAATTAGCCTGCAGTACTGCATTCTAACCACTGCGCCACCATGGCTCTTAACAGTTCATTTAGTGATCATTCAAAGTTACAGTGGCACTGAAAAAAGTGACTTATGACCGTTTTTCACCCTTAAGGCCTTTGTACCATCCTCATGGTCATGTGATCAAAATTCACATGCTTGGCAGTTATGACAGTTGTTGTGTCCCAAGGTCATGTGATTACCTTTTCTGACCTTCTGACAAGCAAAGTCAATGGGGATGCCAGATTCACTTAAAAACCGTGTTACTAACTTATCAACTGTAGTGATTCACGTAACAACTGTGGCAATAAAGGTCGTAAAATGGGGGCAAACCTCACATGACAAATGTCTCACTTAACAACAGAAATGTTGGGCTCAATTGTGGTTGTAAGTTGAGGACTACCTGTAATATAAAATCACATAGTCATGTTAAAAACTTATGATCTTGTGGGGCTTCGTGTGGTCCCTGGACAATGGGTTGGACACGCCTGGTCTAGATCTTAAAAATGATGAATTATCTAGCAGACCTGTCAACCATTGCAATTACTGTGGTTTGACTCACAAAGGAAGAGCATATAAGCCATCTTGAGTCGCCATTTGTGAGTACGTTACAATATAAAATTTCTAAATAATAATAATAACATCTTATGGTTCCCAAGTTTTGCTTCTGCCAATTTCTTGGTAACCTCCAATGAGTAAGAATTCTCTTTGCAGTTTTATGCCCAGCTGAGTTCTTAGTTTACAGTATGATTTTCCTTACTTATTTCCTCACTGTTTGTTAAATTTCTCATGATCCAGATCACAAATAATATTTTTTAAAAAAAAGAAAATTAATTGCTACAGAAAATCTGTTACTCAAGAAATCAGCACATTACAACAAAACGGGCTCAGTAAAAATATTTTGGAAACTGAACACAAGGAAAGAATTAATGTTTCTTAAAAGACAATGTACATACAATTTATTTGCAAATTTTAAAATAATTGGGGAGAGCAAAATATGTCTTAGGGTATCATAAAAAGGACACCATAGGAAAATTTGGGCAGGAGTCTCCTTGGAGGCACAAGGACAAAGAGTCTGAGAACAAGGAGAGAAATTTACCTAACAACTGTGCAGACGGAAGACATTAAAACAGCACTAGAAGAAATCCACCTGCTTTTAGCTTATAAAATGAATCTAAGAGTCCATAGTTAATCATGACATTTTTGATATTAGACTTCTTCCCTTTAAAACTTTCTTCTTGCTTATGTATATCCTTATATATCTATCTATCTTTCAAATGCGATTTGTGCATGTTTGAAGCCATGCAGTTTTATGAAGGTATAATTACTGGTTGTTGGGGTATTACTGTATAAGACTTATACTATAAATTATTGGATGAGAAAAGTAGCAGCAGATGCTGAGAGAACTAAGCAAGAGGGTGATCTTTGACATCTTCTTAATGGACATATGCCCCAAGCCCACCGACTCAAAATTAGGAATAGCTTTATGACAAGAACAAACATTATTGAGGGTACACAAGTACAAAATGAAATTAAAAGATGGAGGAAGGAGATCATCAAGCAAGGAATAACATTAAAGGAGGATATGGTTGAAGGATCTGACCTGCCTTGTGCTACTTGGAGGACCCTGAGTAGGTTGAGAGTTGGAGCGCCTAAATGAAAAACACTCAAGTGGAGATTCTTAGTGGATAACAACATACTATGTGAATATGGAGAGGCACAGAGCCCAGCCAATCTGCTGGCATGCTGGCTACTACCAGAAACATATACTGATAATGACTTATTTTTGGCCAACGACAAAGCCAAGAAGGTGGCTTCATTCTGACAGTTGAAAGTTTGATCTAGACAGGGAAGAAGGATGTATTGGATGCTTACATTTGGTGTAGTTCCCCAATGGGTATGAATTTGGTGGCAAACTCTCATTTTATGCTATGAAATCCATGCAACAGTCAAAGTCATGGATGGGCAATGTATTACCTTGCAAATGTTCTCAACAAGCTCATTATCCCTGATCCTTGATCTTTCTGGAGGGGGTTTATAGAAATTGGAATCCACAACATCTGGAGACTACCAAATGCTATTCCCAGTCTCTGTCATGAGGGTTAAAACCAAGTGTTGGAGAATCAGGCCATTAGTATACACTCACAGTGCAGCCACTTATGCTAAACAGTATTAACATATTGTGTCAGGCATTCTGCTAATATCCAGATGTGCGTTTCTACATCGGATGTGATGAGAATCATCATTTCACAACATTGCTTATTTGTTTATTTGACAGTTAATTAAAATTAATCTTGGGCTTACCAATAATTGAATTCAGGCTGGCTGGAGGAAGTCTGTTTTTTATTGTGATAATATTAATTTACTAGGACTATGAGAGATCACAAGTTAACTCTTGGCTTATTGATTGGATACTCCCTTCCTTGCATAACTTCTTATTTTGCTATCTCTGTTTTGTTGTTCAATTTCCTTGGTTATTTTCATTGTTTCTTTCTCATTGTAGTTTCCTTTCCAGCCTTTTTCCTCTCAACATTCACTGATGGGCTTATTTCTTGTTTTATCTACTCCCAGAAAACATCTTTTATTTTCCTTTTGGCAGGAAAAACCATGAGGAAGAGCAGAAAGGAATGTTTTCAGTGCAACAGATGGGAAAAATTACTTGATTTGTTATAACATTATCTCCATTCTGTTGTCTTTACTTAGGCCACAGCTGGAGCACAATAGGAAAAATAAAGAAAATAGAAGGAGATAGTACACAACAGATTTATCAGCTTTAGGAAGGAAGTGTCAGTTTTTTGTGTTATACACACCCAGCATATTGGTGATTAGTTGCTAAATAACTAAGAGATGCTGATTGACAACAAGGAATTTATTATTAAATATAAGTTAGGGCCTCCTCCCCTTTCCTCTCTTCTCCTCTCCTCTCTTCTCCTCTCCTCACTTCTCCTTGCCTCTCCTTGCCTCCTCTCCTCTCCTCCTCTTCTTTCCTCCCCTCGTCTCCTCTCGTCTCCCCTCCCCTCGTCTGCTCTCGTCTCCCCTCCCCTTCCCTCCCCTCCTCTCCTCTCCTCTCCTGTATTGATAATGTTTATTGAATATAAACATTGATAACAGAGTAATATAATATAGAGGCAGTAACTGCCAAGTTAATTTGAAATCAATAGTTTGGAGCAAGGTACCGCAATCAACCAGATACCATATTTTTCGGTCCATAAGACGCACCTGACCATAAGACGCACCTAGGTTTAGAGGATGAAAACAAGAAAAAAAAATCAGGCGGAGTCTGAGAGGACCACAGATAGGTGTCCTCTCATGTGCCAGCTGTGCCTATTGACTCCTGCACTGCGGAAAAGAGACAGAAGAGGCGGGCAATGACAAAGACAGAATAGCAATAGCAATAGCACTTAGACTTATATACCGCTTCATAGTGCTTTTACAGCCCTCTCTAAGGTTTACAGAGTCACCATATTGCCCCCAACAATCTGGGTCCTCATTTTACCCACCTCAGAAGGATGGAAGGAGTCAACCTTGAGCCGGTGAGATTTGAACTGCTGAACTGCAGCTAGCAGTCAGCTGAAGTAGCCTGCAGTACTGCACTCTAACCCCTGCGCCACCTCGGCTCTTGAAGAGGCGGGGTTCAGCACTGTGAAAGGACCCTGCTGAGGCCTGGCTCTGGCACTTTTTCCATCCACTTTTGGGGAGGGGCAAGTGCATCTTGTGGAGCGAAAAATATGGTAATTAAAAATATGATAGTTCAAAGGCTGCACTTTTTTAAAAACAAAACCAAAAACAAGAATGTCTGGAAAAGGGGCTTCATGGCTGCATCCAGCACTGGAATCATGGCTTATCCTGAATGTCAGGTTACCTATCTATCCATTATATATATGAGAATAGATTGGAGCAAGGGGAAGGCACTCAACCACTCTCATCATTCACGCTTGATGCTTTGCAAACTCCCAGTGTGAGTCACTGCGCACCTGAACTCAGGTCAAGTGAAAGCAAAAAGACATTTTTTAAATTTAACCTTGCACATACATTCCTGAGTACCTACAGTATGCCCTAACATCTCCCTCTTCTTGCTTTGGGAAAGCAAAAGCTTTGTTTGGTGTAATGCATGGTTTAATTGATTCAGCATGGCGACTTTAGCTTTCAATGATAGGTTGATTGCTTTGCCCCTTCTCTTTGAGGCTCAGCATTAATGCCGCGAAACATTTTCTGCACTCATTGTGATTTGCAGTGACCAGTTATTAACTCAGGGGCAAGGTTCTCTTTTGTATCTCAGGATTCTAATGAGGCTTAACACAACTTTGCCTATTAGTTTCATTAAGCACAAGATACATGGGCAGCGTTTAACTTTGAGCTGAAGATCTACAGTGTGTTGTCACACTGATGACAATTTCTTTTTTTTGCAGTGCAGATAACAGATATGCTGCTTTATTCGATTCCAGCACCTATGGCGCTGGACTCTTTTCAACGGAATTGCACACCCAATTCATACATGGAAATAAAATAGTAATCGGAATGGATTTTGTATTCCCTTCACGTTACCCACCTGATAGCTTTTCCTTTGTGAGAAGTGATGGCAGAAACGGGCAATGGTTTGGAATATGCAGCAATGCCCATGTGGATCAATATTCCATTGTTGTCCCCAACCTGCTGCCCTTCAGTTCTCCGAAGTCTACTCCAGATTGGCCAACCACAGCTAAGAGGAATTCTGACAGCTGCACTCCCTATTCAACTAGAGGGCACCGGGTTGACCGAGAAGATTGACATAAAAATAACTGCATTGTATGGCAAAGACAATTCAGCCTTACTGAAATTTAGATTGTTGTTTTTAATCTTCTTCATAAAAGAAATGTGTTTATTTCTTTGCCCTATCCCTGTGCATAGGTGGTATAGAAACACAGGTTTCTCCCTGGAGAACTTATAGTCTAAAACTCAACACAGAGGAGATAACAAAAGGATGGAATAAAAAGAGAAGAGGAGATAGGCAGAGCGAAAATGCTTATTTGGTTGAATAACAAGCATGGAGAGCCAAAATGGACATGAATGCAATTGGTCTCAAACCAGTTTGGGACTGGTATGGAAAGGGAAGGAGTAGTTCCAATCTAGAGCAAGCTGAAACTCTTAAAAAATTGCTATTTTTTTTTCTTGGGTATACAGGTCGTCCTTGACTCATGACCACAATTGAGCCCAAAATTTCTGTTGTTAAGCAAGACAATTGTTAAGTGAATTTTGCTCCATTTTACGACCTTTCTTGCCACAGTTGTTAAGTGAATCACTGTAGTTGTTAAGTTAGTAACACGGTTCTTAAGTGAATCTGATTTTGCTTGTCAGAAGATTGCAAGAGGGGATCACGTGACCCCGGGACACTGCACCTGTCATAAACATAAGTCAATTGGCAAGCATCTGAATTTTGTACACAGGACCATGGAGATGCTGCAAGGATTGTAAACCAGTCATAAGTCACTTTTTTCAGTGCCGTTGTAACTTCAAAGGGTCACTAAATGAACTGTTGTAAGTCGGGGACTACCTGTATACGTGAAGATCTAATAATGGCAATAAGGGCATCATTTGGATTACATCTCATTATTTCAATGTAGAACAATGTAGAACAGTGTAGTGGCTGCTCCTTTAGTAAATTAAAAATAAGCATCTATGAGCCAGTTGCATACTTAAATCCACATCCTTAATGCATATGTACACGCTACTTATTGCAATCTTTTCTTTTATATATATATATATTATTTTTTATTATACATTTTCTTTTGTTATGCCTCACATTTCCATTTCTGCAATGACAGTGTACTGTCCGTATCAAATCTCTTTTGAATAGACATAATATTATACACCTTAATTATAGCCATTATTTTCATTGTATATATATAATACAATCTTCACTCCTGGTCCTTCTTTTCAATTTAATCTGTGATCAAATACAATCCAATAATAATAATAATAGTAATAATACTATTGTTTACAATATTATGTAGATATGTAGATATGTAGATATCAGTAGTGAGTTTCCCACAGTCTGGACCGGTTCGCAAGAACTGGTAGTAAAACTGGTGGGAGGCCGCGCCCACTGCCCTGGATGTCGTCATCAGCGATCTGCATATGCGCGATCCCATTGCGAACTGGTAGTAAAGGTAAGCAGAACCCACCCCTTGTATATGTGTATATATGTATATGTGTATATATGTATACATACCTATATATGTATGTATGTATATATGTATATATATACATTTAACTCTATTCTTTTAATCATTCTTAATTATAATTTTTTTTAAAAAAAATTGATTTATATGCCGCCCTTCTCCGGAGACTCAGGGCGGCTTACAATGCGTTAAGCAATAGCCTTCATACTTTTGTATATTTATACAAAGTCAGCTTATTGCCCCCACAATCTGGGTCCTCATTAACCTACCTTAGAAAGGATGGAAGGCTGAGTCAACCTTGAGCCTGGTAAGATTCGAACCTGCAGTAATTGCAGGCAGCTGTGTTAATAACAGGGTGATTTAGACCACTGTACTACCAAGGCCCATTACTAAGTTCTGCTTCTGTTTTCTATCCATTTACAAAATAAGTCCCATGTTAAATGATACTCTGATTCCTCTTATTGCAATCTTTTCAGTATCCTGCCAAGCAAGCTTGTTTGAGGCCCGAAGGGTAGGAAACGGGCCAGAGACAGTGCTGCTGACACCTGTGAGGTTATGCCTCTTCCTTTATTTTTCTGCTGTAGACGGAAGGATAGGTGACACCAATGATCTCCTGGCCAAGGTATTATTTCCTTTCTGGCTGACACTCACTACCCTGGGGTTACTGTGCATCAGTCCTGCCTCATTGAATTGGTCGCATTTTTATCATTGGTCCTTCTCCAAACCTTGACATTTCCCTTCTGTGTTTCATGGCCCTATTTTGATTCTAATCTTGTTGGCATTTAACCCCCCTGAAGTCAGTATTAGGATTGATGATTGAAGGGTAGCATGATACAAATGTTGGGGAGATGCATTCGTCATCTTTTCAGTTGGGATACCTTTTCTTGTCCTGTAATTAAAGGGATCCAGAAAAGGTTACTGGACTGTGATGGGTACCAAAAAAGGTAACTCATCCACTGGACTAAATCTCAAGGGGGCTATCTTAAATCCCAAACAGACCACTCTTGCATAAAGATAAATCATCTTCATTTAGTCAGCCTGGTCATGAGTACTCCAGAAATAAGTAGATTGTCCTGACTGATCTATATAGTCCTGTTGGAGGGAAAGAAAGAGGACAAAGTGGTGTTGTGTGTTGTGTGTTTTTTAAACAAATTTTTATTAAATAAACATTAAAACATTAGACATAGCGCGACCATCCTGGCTTTGTCATTTCCATACATATTTTAACATAACTACAGATACAATTCCCACTCATCGTACTTTGTTACTTTGATATTATAAATATATCCCTTATCCTCATTTGAATATTTGTCTAAATATTGTCCAGTTTCAGTTCTACAAATCCTCAATATTTTCTGTTCCGACTCCTTTTCCTTGTTTCCAACCATTGGTACATTTTGTTCCAAATTTCGTGATATTCTGTCTCACCTTTATTTTTAAGTTCTAGTGTTAGTCTGTCCATTTCTGCACAGGCCATTATTTTCTTTATTATCTCTTCTTCACGCCAACTGGTGAAGGGTTAAGGATTAAAATTTAAAATTTTTAGATTTTAGATTTTATTTTGCATTGTGGCTTGTGTTTTTATTATTGTGAGCTGCCCTGAGTCCATTGGGAGATAGGGCGGCATATAAACCGAATAAAATAAATAAAATAAAATAAACTGATCGGAGCTTGGTCTCGAGCCGGCCCGACCTCCGTAGAGGTTAGTACCGGAACAGAAGATGGAAGTGGATTAACCACTGAAAGTGTGGGAGCGCTAGACTCCACAGCTGTGACTATCCCCACACCGGGGGCAGAACCCCATACATCAGATGATTCAGCTGACATCTGGTAATCCTGTAGGGACATTTGATCTGGAGTCATAGGGGGTTCGTGTATAGGTTCACCAGAAGACACCCTGATGACCTTGGAATGTGGAGGGCCACTGTCACTGGCCTTCTTATGTGACTTCTTTACAGGTCTGTCCTGACTGATCACCGCTTTGGGGGCCATCGAAGGATGCTTTGCGCTTGTGCGCATAGGCTTAGTTTGGCCACATTCCTTTTGTGCCTGATTATGGTCCTCCCGGATTGAAGCCACTGATTGCTCTTGTGCTGTGGCCTTCCGGCCATGTTTAGACTTCGATAGAGCTTTAGGCATGATATGCCTTAGGGTGGCTGAACTAAGTAAGTGAAACCAGTGGAGATCAAAGCTCTCTAGGCTTAGACTGGCTGGTCAGAATGCCCTAGGCCAATCTGTGGAGGGCAACTGAGGCAAACTCTTAAAAATGGCAATATAGCCAGCAAGCTGAAGTGAGCGGGGCAGAATAGGAGCAAACGTGACAAAAAAAGCCTTCAAAGGGAATGTCAGAGCAGGCAGGCACAGCCTAATAGGCTGGAGGCCCTCAGGCAAAAGCAAAATGTCGCTGCGCCGATAATCAAAATGGCGGCCGTAGCAATTACAGGCAGGCACAAAATTTTCCAATTTTGCGCATACACCAATCTTGCTGCTGTTATAACATGCAGCATTAAATATATCAATTCTTTATTATATTTCTCTTTTATAATTCCTAATAGGAATAGTTCTGGTTTCAAATCTACAGTATATTTTGGTCTAGCATCTCTTCCAACCATGTCTTTATCTGACACCAAAATTCCTTGGCTTTCGTACATGACCACCACATATGATAAAATGATCCTAGCAGCTGAGTTACATTTCCAGCACTGCTGTGATAGATTCTTATTCATTTTTGCTAACCTTGTAGGTGGAAGATGCCACCTATAAAACATTTTATATAAGTTTTCTTTGTACGCGGTGGCTAACATTAATTTCCTGTTTCTATTCCCATAAGTCTTGCCATTTATCCAGTTCAATATTGTAACCAAAGTTCTTGGCCCACACTACCATAGTTTCCTTCACTTGCTCTTCCGCCATTTCATATTCCAGTAGATATTGATAAGTTTTCTTTATCACCTTTTCATCCACGAAAAGTGCTGTTTTGAATTCCATGTCAAGAGTCCAAAAACCATTGAACGTGTCTTCATGGCATTTATTTAACTGTTGGGCTTTTACTTTCCATGTCTGCTTTTGCCTCACTGGTCAATGGCAGAGGGTCTGGGGATAATGCAGCCATGCCAGTAACTTCCTGGTGCAAGGGCACACAGGGAACTGGATATTTCATGGAGAAATGGGTGGGAAACTCCCGATGCTGATTTTTAACCCAGTTAGTATCTTGTGGGTTATCAGAACCTCCTATAAGAAGATGCAAGCTATTGTTTTCAAATCTCCAATGATGGTGATCTCCAGAGAGTGCCTTTCTGAGTAAGGCTTATTAGATGGATGTTGGGGCTCTAGAAAGAGTGCAAAGAAGAGCAACAAAGATGATTAGGGGACTGGAGGCTAAAACATATGAAGAACAGTTGCAGTAACTGGGTATGTCTAGTTTGATGGAAAGAAGGACTAGGGGTAACATGATAGCAGTGTTCCAATATTTGAGGGGCTGCCACAAAGACAATTTAGAACTATGCCGCCTTCGATATGACCTAAGCGTAGCTCATAAAATTATCTGCTACAATGTCCTACCTGTCAATGACTAATTCAGCTTCAACCACAACAACACACGAGCACACAATAGATACAAACTTAAAGTGAACCTCTCCAAACTTGATTGCAAAAAATATGACTTCAGCAACAGAGTGGTCAATGCCTGGAATACACTACCTGACTCTGTGGTTTCATCCCCAAACTCCCAAAATTTTAAACTAAGACTGTCTACTGTTGACCTCACCCCATTCCTAAGAGGTCTGTAAGGGGCGTGCATAAGTGCACCTACATGCCTACCATCCATGCCCTAATGTCCCCTTTATTTGTATTCATTTTATGTATTCAATTCATGTTTATATTTATATATATTATCTAATACATACTTGACAAATAAAATAAATAAAATAAATAAAGAAGAGGGAGTCAAGCTATTCTCCAAAGCACCTGAGCGCAGGACAAGAAGCAATGGGTGGAAACTAATCAGGGAGAGAAACAACCTAGAACTAAGGAGAAATTTGCTGACAGTTAGAACAATTAATCAGTGCAACAACTTGCCTCCAGAAGTTGTGAATGCTCCAACATTGGAAGTTTTTAAGAAGAGCTTGGATAATCACTTGTCTGAAGTGGTATAGGGTTTCCTGCAGGAAACCGTATACTAAGCAGGGGGTTGGACTAGAAGATCTCCAAGGTCCCTTCCAATGCTGTTATTCTCTTCTCTTCTCTTCTGATGCAAAGTATGCTGAAGGCAAAGTGATACAATGCTTCTACCGTTGACATGAAGCCTGAATGTACTTTTAAATTTTGGAGCCCATCATATTTGTTTGTCAAAGGAACACTAAACCTGGATGGTGTGCCCAAGGCTTAAGTGCACAGCTCTGAGATTCACTCTCCAGATCCTGACTGAGATACAATGGAGAGGAAGGAAGAGTTATGGGGAAGCAGAGGTGGAAATTGCAAAAGCGAGGAATGTACAGGACATCCGCAATTTACAACCACAGTTGAGCCCAACATTTCTGTTCTAAGCGAGACAGTTGTTCAGTGAATTTTGCCCCATTTTATGACCTTTCTTACCACCATTGTTAAGTGAATCTCTGCGGGTTGTTGAGTCAGTAGCACAGTTGTTAAGTGAATCTGGCTTTCCCGTTGACTTCGCTTGTCGGAAGACCACAAAAAGGGATGATACGACTCCTGCAACCATCATAAATACGAGTCAGTTGCCAAGAGTCTGAATTTTGATCACATGACCCTGAGGATATGCTGCAGTGATCGTAAGTGTGAAAAAAAAAACCGGTTATATTTAGTGCAGTTGTAACTTCGAATGGTCACTAAACGAACTGTTGTAAGTCGAGAACTATCCGTATAAGCAATATAAGGCTGGAAGAAAAAGAGCAACTGTGCTGTGGTTGTTTTTCTTAGTTGGCTGAACTGGGGTAGAGAGCATCAAAAGTAGAAAATTATACCCTGCCAGTGTTGCAGCAAGCTGCAACATTTTAAAGGAATTTCACAGAGATAAGGGCATTCTGCTTTCTTTTTTTTCTTTCACTTTTGCTGTCTTCAAAATGAAAGCCAGATTTCAAGCATTATGCAAAAGTAAGCAAAGCTGCCTTTCGCCTCAAAAATACAGTTTTAATTTTATTGGTTTAGTTTGGGTTTCTTTTTGCTTATTTACAACGAAATGATTTATTTTTAAATGTTGTAAGCTTCCAATCCTTGCTTTATTAAAGTCAAATCATTAAAAGAAAACAATTAAAAACCATCATTAAAATCTAATTCTTAAAACAAGTGAATGGCATGTTTATTTCTTGCCCAATCCTAGCCACAAAGAAATCCTAGTTCGAGAATCCCTTGTTTGAGATTGCTAAACTAGGGTGATTTTTTAAAAAATCTATTTTACTCAATTAATATGGCCACCCATCTTACTTAAGCAGCTTTGGATGACTAACACAATAAAACATCAATACAATAAAGAATGCAATAAAGACAACGCTTCAAGCCAAGGAAAAATGGCCACCAACGATAAACCAATCAATAACAAATGCATCCAACTCACGGGCTCAACCCTCTTCCAAGCCCCATGCTTGATAAATCTTTACAACAGTGTTGGCTAACCTTTTCCAGACAAAGTGCCCAAAGCGTGCCCCCTGCTTATGCCCCACCCCCCATGCTTGCGTGCGTGGCCTCCGCATGCACCCTGCCCCTTCATGCACACACACCACATGTGCCCCGCCCGTGCGCATGCATTCACGTCCCTCCCGCACGTGCCCCACCCCCTGCATATGTGCGGCAGACACCCAAAGACCAGCTGGCCGGCAGGAGGAACGCACGCATGCGCTGCTGAACTGAATTGAGGCGACGGCTTGGGTGCTATCAGAAAGGGCACTGCATGCCACCTGTGGCACATGTGCCATAGGTTCGCCATCACGGCTTTAAAAAGGTAAAGGTTCCCCTCGCACATATGTGCTAGTCGTTTCCGGCTCTAGGGGTGGTGCTCATCTCCGTTTCAAAGGCAAAGAGCCAGTGCTGTCCGAAGATGTCGTCGTGGTCATGTGGCTGCCATGACTAAACGCCAAAGGCGCACGGAATGCTATTACCTTCCCACCAAAGGTGGTCCCTATTTTTCTACTTGCATTTTTTACGTGCTTTCAAACTGCTAGGTTGGCAGAAGCTGGGACAAGTAACGGGCGCTCACCCCGTTACGCAGCACTAGGGATTCAAACCGCTGAATTGCCGACCTTTCGATCAACTAGCTCAGCGTCTTAGCCATTGAGCCACCGCTTTTTTTGGAAGGAATAATGATCTGTGGAGAAGAATACTGCTACAGAATAAGTCTGCTTCTTGTGTCCCATCAGCTGACGCTCTTTAATCAACAGGATCTGACCATACTCCTTTCCCCAAATCTGTTCAGATGAGTAGAGACCATTGATATAATAGCATGTAGGAATAAACCTTGGGATACGGGGTGGGTGGGTGGGAGGGAGAGATACCGCGTAGGTAATTATCAGATAAGAGAGGCATAGCCCGCAGCTGCATAATGGAGAGAGAACAGAAAGTCAGAAAGGGGTCTCGCCAACCTCTCAGGCTGTAAAAGAGCCAGAAGGAGATTTGTACTATCAGACTTGCAAGACTCATATCAGCTTTGCCAGGTAGATCAGACAGGAAACATGACTAGATCAGCTAGTTCTACTTTATCTAATTCTGCATTTGCAGAATCTTGCAGGTCTGAGTTTCTTTCTCAGCTGCACACAATGCCCTCTCTTATCTGACCATTCCCTAGGCCCTAGGGGTCTCCAACCTTGGCAGCTTTAAGACTTGTGGACTTGTGGACTCAGCAAAGCTGTCTTAAAGTCTTAAAGTTGCCACAAGTCTTAAAGTTGCTAAGGTTGGAGACCCCTGCTCTAGGCAGCATCTTTTCCCCCTTTCCCTCTCCCAGGATAATACCCACAAACCATTACAAGTGGAGGTAGCTAGTTCTTCAAATAACCTCAGTCCCATGCCGTGAAGGGCTTTATAGGCAACATCTTGAATTGCACTGGGTTCACTCCTTCTTGTTCTCCTTCAATTCTCTATGCATCTTAGCTCATTTTATTTCCTTCAGTGCTGCTGTCGATCATCATGCTCTGTGAACTAGGCCAACATAAAAGAGCCGAGGTGGCACAGTGGTTAGGGTGCACTACTGCAGTTACTTCATCTGACTGCTAGTTCAGCAGATCAGCGGATCAAATCTCACCGGCTCAAGGTTGACTCAGCCTTCCATCCTTTCAAAGGTGGGTAAAATGAGGACCCAGATTGTGGGGGCAATAAGATGACTTTGTATAAAATATACAAAAGTATGAAGGCTATTGTTTAACGCATTGTAAGCCGCCCTGAGTCTCCGGAGAAGGGCGACATATAAATCAAATCAAATTAAAAAAAAACATAATACAATATTATGTGTATTTCTTTGGATATGGCATATTACAGTATGTCAACCCAACAAGTGGTTGTATTGACTCAGGACTAATCCATTGTGTTAACCCAACCATTGCGTGATCTTGGCTTGGGTAGTCAAGCTCTCCCACCATATTACACAAGATTGCTATGAGCATAAAACAAGAGAAGAATTTAGGACATGTTTTAAAGAAATAAAATATAGTCTAAAAAGTGAGCAGCCTTGAGCCCAAGTTCTCTGGTAAGATTATCTTCCTTCCTTCCTTCCTTCCTTCCTTCCTTCCTTCCTTCCTTCCTTCCTTCCTTCCTTCGTTCCTTCCTCTCTTTTCTCCCCCTGCAGTTTTCATATTGTGTGACAGTTGGGAGGGTTAGAGTGCTACATACTTGCAAACAATGTTCTTGGATCTGTTTGTATCATGTAAACATTTAAACTGACCTTGAACAGAAATGATTGATGTGGTTTCAGCCTCTTTCCCAGAGAATATTATGGTATGCCTCTTGTGAGTCAGGTCAAATTTATTAGTTGTTTTTGCTGAACTCCATAATAACATAAGGAATTTTGAGAAAGTTGCTTCTGATATTTGGTAGGCTGCAGGAATATGGCAAAGTCTATTAGAAGTCGACGTCTTTCTTTTCAAAATATATCGTTGCAACATTACTGAGGTTTTATGGCTTGTGAGAAGAGAGGTAGTATATAAACGTTTTTTAAAGCACGGGGCAAAGAAAAGTAGACCTCAACCCTGGGGCTCAAGCATGTTTTAAGCATTCTGTGAAAGGCCAAGACTAAAATAATCTCCAACAGTGGAACTGGCCGAAAGCATATTTATTGATAGATATCTCTACATGACAGGTATTACATAAAAGTGGAGCAATGATTATCAGAAATCATATGTTTAATGACATCACGATGGTCCCTATTCTTTGTTTTTCTTTCTTTCAATAAGTAATAATTACTTAATACAAGTATGCTTATTGTGCATCAGTATATAATCCCGTTTAGGTGAAAAATTGCATTTTCATCAACGTATGGAGATTCCCATCAGGTGATATTACAAGGAACAATATGAAACACATGAAATGGTGTCCCTGGTTCCCATTAAGAATTGCAATACAATAATTCAGTTTTTTTTTTTTTAAAAAAATAGAGATTGCAGTTTACAGTGCTACCTTGGTATTCTTGGTATGCTTTGAAACTCATCGAATTTGGTACTCAAGTCATTTTGCCATGAAAATTTTGTCCCGATACTCATCATTTGTTTGGTACGCAACACACAAGCTAGAACCTGTTGGTGTCAGCTGCCTTGTGACTCACTTCATTATTCCTTAAGGGAAAAATTTGTTTGATGCTCATCGTTTTTGGTATTCATCGCCCCTCCCGGATCCAATTAACAAGGCGTACCGAGATACCACTGTATTTTTATGAAACATTTCAAAGCAGTTTGCAGTAAAATAGTTGCACATAACGAATAGATTATTTATAGGGTAATGACCTGGTTAAGGTGTCAGGATTCTTGGCAGCAGCCTAAACTTGAAAGTGATTTTTTCTCAGCAAGATGATTATAGAACTCTCTTTAGAAAAAAAAAAAAAGTGAGAAGGATTGGTTTACAAGAATTCTAACAACTGAACTCTGAACTCACATGCAGAACTAACATATCCCCGTTTGTTTGTTTGTTTGTTTGTTTGTTTGTTTGTATCCCACCTTTATTATTTTTACAAATAACTCAAGGCGGCAAACCAGAGGTGGGTTTCAGCAGGTTCTGATCAGTTCTGGAGAACCGGTAGTGGAAATTTTGAGTAGTTTGGAGAACCGGTAAATACTACCTCTGACTGGCCCCACCCTCATCTATTCTCTGCCTCCCGAGTCCCAACTGATTGGGAGGAAATGGGGATTTTGCAGTAACCTCCCCCTGGAGTGGGGAGGGAATGGAGATTTTACAGTATCCTTCCCCTGCCACGCCCACCAAGCCATGCCATGCCCACCAAGCCACACCCACAGAACCAGTAGTAAAAATTTTTGGAACCCACCACTGCAGCAAACATATCTATCACGACTTTCTCCTCCTCTTTGCCCCACAACAACAACAACAACCCTGTGAGGTGAGCTGAGCTGAGTGAGAGAGTGACTGGCCTAAAGTTACCTCACTGACTTTTATGGCTAAGGTGGGACCTGAACTCACAATCTTCTGCTTTCTAGTCTGGTACCTTAAGCACTAGACCAAACCTGGCTTATTGGCCAAACTATTATTGGATTTTTTTTTTTTTAAAAAAAAATATTTCTGATTACTTTCTTGTGATTCAATGAACAGCTTTCGGCTTGTTATTTATAAAATAATCTCCCGAAATCTCAGTTTGGGAATCAACCATTACCTCAGCTCTCGGATCCCTATTTGGGATCAAATAGCCATGGGATTCATTGGTTAAGTCTTTACCCATCTCTCTTATGAGCCTGATCTATCCCAGAATGGTTTTGACTGCTTGGAACAACAGTAAAAGCAGGAGAACTCTCTCTCCTTCTTACCACCCAGCCCACTAATCAGATGTTTGTCATCTTGTTTTGAATTTGGTTGTTAAATCTGTCCTGGAGTTTGCGGTGTGGTAAAGTGGGAGATATCTCCTATTTAGCTTGCGTAGGACAGATATGCTGAACAATTGATCGCTGGGTTTGTTTGGGGGCAGCCATGATTTAATATTCTTTCAAAAATACTCTTTGGTGCTTAGTTAAGAGCAGATCCACCAAGTTTTAGATTAAGAACAAAACAAAACAGTACACCGGAAGCTCTGTTCTCCTTCATTCTTTGATAAAAATAACAGCTCCTCCCACAAGGGCAGATAATCTGTATTATTTTTGCATTTGTTCATTCTACTCTATGCTTGCCCTCTCCGTATCTGAACTGCAGTGCTCTGGTAAATTTAGATAAAATTCTTCCTATCTCAAGCGAATAGAAACCGTTTTGAGGGAAATAAAGGACAGGAACATGTGAGCACTTGCGTTACTTGATTTCAAAATGTTTCAATTTCTTTTATTCTTTCCATTTTTTTCTTCTTTTTTGTATCCTCAATGTATGTAGAAGAAGCAATACGTTGGTTGCACAGTAGTTTCTGTTAATAGATGCACATGCTTGTGGAATGAGTTAAAAAGCATGATTAATTGAATTGTTTTTGATGAAAGATTGGAGGATTAGCGAAAGATACAAGAGCGATGAGAGGTCTGAATATGAGACAAGCTTTTGTTTGGAAATATTTAGAGTGGCTCTTAGGGTAAATGGAAATGGAAGACAAGGAAACCA
The DNA here is from genome assembly GCF_029215685.1 of Pituophis catenifer annectens. Classification (NCBI taxonomy): domain Eukaryota; kingdom Metazoa; phylum Chordata; class Lepidosauria; order Squamata; family Colubridae; genus Pituophis; species Pituophis catenifer. The sequence continues at coordinate 75,100,032 of NW_027256887.1, forward strand.
GAGAAACAAATGAAAATGAAAGTAGAACTGCAGAAAATAGAGCATGAGTCAAAGAGAAGAGACAAATTAATCTCCCAACAACATGAACGGGTAGTGGATGTTAGGAAGCAGAGTTATATGAATTTGAACATTTAAAAAAAATATTTTTGTAGGAGATAATCAGGCTGAGCCTGAGAGAGGAGTCAAACCAGAGGTGGGTTTCAGCAGATTCTGACCAGTTCTGAGGAACCGGTAGCAGAAATTTTGAGTAGTTCGGAGATCCGGTAAATACCACCTCTGACTGGCCCTGCCCCTATCTATTCTCTGCCTCCCGAGTCCCAGCTGATCGGGAGGAAATGGGAATTTTGCAGTAACCTTCTCCTGGAGTGGGGAGGGAATGGAGATTTTATAGTATCCTTCCCCTGCCACGCCCACCAAGCCACACCCACAGAACCGTTAGTAAAAATTTTTGAAACCCACCACTGGGTCAAACACATCATCAGACGTGAGTCCCTTCACGCCCACAAGAGATCTGAGCCCAGTCCACTGTGAATTCCTTGTTTACCACCAAATTACTTTAACCATTAGTAGTTCAGATTCTTGTAGAGAGTGGAAATTAAGAAGAAAAGAGGCAGAAGAAATGCAAAGAACTCAAACACTCCAGATTTAATAATTGTCGGTAAGAATGACAAAAAATAGTGGACAATGGAATATCTGGAGATAGCAGAATAGAAGGGAAAGAACAGGAGAAGATCACAAAATGCAAAGACCTGCAAGTAGAAATAGAACAATTGTGGCAAAAGGAAGCAAAGATAGTACCAATAGTGATGGATGCCTTGGATGCAATCCCAAAACATTCGGAACACCATCAGTCAATTGCAAAAGGCAGCTTTACTTGGAACAGCTTACATCCTGAGATGAAACATTTCATATTATTAAGCAACATTTCCCTATCCAGATCTTGATAAGGATTCACTAGGTCAGGGGTCTGCAGCCTTAAACACTCAAAGAGCCATTTGGACCCATTTCCCACAGAAAAGAAAACACCGGGAGCCACAAAACCCTTCCCGTGCCTGACTATTTCTTGAGCAGCCACAAAACTAGCATATGTAGTTGAATTAAACGTTCTGTTTTCTTCTGAAACTTTTCTTTTCTTGGATTTATCCAAGAAAAGGTTGGCCTACTGGGGGTTGAAAAGATCAATAAATTGCGTGCTGGCGGGTGTCGCACATTGGCTGTTGTGACGCATATTTTGAGTGACATTGAGCAGCAGAGCTGTGAAAGAGCCACAGGCGGCTCCAGAGCCACAGGTTGCTGACCCCTGCACTAGGTGGACAAAAATTTTGAGGACCCAGATTGTGGGGGCAATAAGCTGACTTTGTATAAAATATACAAAAGGATGAAGGCTATTGCTGAGCACATTGTAAGCCGCCCTGAGTCTTCGAAGAAGGGCGGCATATAAATCAAATTTTAAAAAAAAAATGCCGAATCCAGTCTCAACATAGATTAAGACCTTATGGGATTTGAAAATCCAGAAACACAGGTACTTTGTTCATAGTGTGCCAGATATAATAGTCATAGAAAAGGAAAAAGTCTGGTTCATTGATGTTGCTATACTGGGTGATGCTAGGATTCAGGAAAAGTAATCCAAAATAATTATGAAATATCAGGAGTTGCAAGACAAAGCTGAATGTTCTACCAATTGTGATTGGAGCCAGTGGAGCAATACCTAAAGGACTCTATCAATATTTGGAAATTTTGAATTTATCAGACCCCAACACCCTTAAAAAAATGCCTCCCTGTTTGGAGCTGCCTATATCCTCCCTACCTTAATAATTATCAGATCCTTGGTCAGGTTTTGAATTCTTAAGTTCCACCCAGTCTTTGGCTGTGAGCCTAATTGTAGATTACCCATATAATAATAAGCCTGTATGCCTCCTGACTCTCAACAACTCACAACAATCAAAGAAACTACAATAAAAACAATAAAACATAAAAGATGGGCCACATGATAAAGCGAGGGGTTTTTAATTGTTCAATATCTAATAAATACCTAGTTGCCACCCCAGTCCTCAACTCTTTTAAACAAACAAACAAACAAAATCTCTGCTATAAAAGAGGAGCAACAGGACAACAAGGAAGATCCCGCCGGTGCTTATTTATTTGTTCATTGATGAAACTTAATTAAACTCCAACCTACCTGTTCCTCTTGGCAAGTTTACAGTATGAAAAGTAAAATAGAACTTCAAAACGATTAGAATTAATAATGAAACATTTTAAAAATATCTCTGAGAGCGCAGAGGCAGCCTTTAAAGAGCATCCTCTGGCCCAGAAGAATAATTAGATCTGGCTGCCCTGTCTGAAGATGTATTCTTGGACACTCGTTCCCTTTTCAAGATGGCAAGATATTGAAGCCAAATACTAAGATAATTCAATCAGAATAGAGCTGGGAGGAACCTTGGTGGTCTTCTAGTCGAACCAATAATCTTTTCTGCTGTCCTCACCACTCTCTGCATAGCCTTCTTATCCGAAACAATAATACTTCCAAACTACAAAGTAACACAATGCGACAGGATGCTTTCAATTGTCCCTCTAAAGAAAGTGGTAAGGACAGAGGAAGGAAGATGTGCTCTTCTCATACAAGAAGATGGTTTCCAAATTCACAAGGGATTAAAAAAAAAACTTTTTTATGTCTTTATTATTAAAGATTTTAAATTTTTTAAAACAATTTTAATTTTAGAAAAGGTTAAAGGTAGCCCTTGACGGATTACCAAAATTGAGCCCAAAATTTCTCTTGCTAAGTGAAAGATTTGTTAAATGAGATTTGCCTCATTTTATGACTTTTCTTGCCACATTTGTTAAGTGAATCACTGCAGTTGTTAAAATAGTAATATTGTTATTATGTGAATCTGGCTTCCCCATTGACTTTGCTTGTCAGAAGCTTGCAAAACATGACCCCAGGGCACCAGGGGTGGGTTTCAAATTTTTTTTACTACCGGTTCTGTGGGTGTGGCTTGATGGGCGTGGCTTAGTGGGCATGGCAGGGGAAGAATACTGTAAAATCTCCATTCCCTCCCCACTCCAGGGGAAGGATACTGCAAAATCCCCATTTCCTCCCGATCAACTGGGACTTGGGAGGCAGAGAATAGATGTGGGCGGGGCCAGTCAGAGGTGGTATTACCGGTTCTCTGAACTACTCAAAATTTCCATTACTGATTTTCCAGAACTGGTCAGAACCTGCTGAAACCCACCTCTGCAGAGCATTGCAGCTGTTATAAATATGAGCCAGTGGCCAAGTATCTGAATTTTGATCACATGACTGTGGGGATGCTGTAACAGTCATAAGTGTGAAAAAGGGTCATAAGTCACTTTTTTCAGTGCTGTTGTAACTTCAAGCGGTCACTAAATGAACTGTTGAGGACTACCTATATTTCCTGTCTCAGAATTACCTTCTTTCTCTTTTTTTGAATTGGTCAATGATCGTATGAAAATGATTGATTATTCATAAAAAAGCCAACAAAGAGAGTCACTCGACAAAGAACCCATTCCCCCCAAAAAAAGACGTAGTTGACAGAAGTTTGATTCTAATTTATCACGGGACCAACCTGTGATGGTCCGGTGGGGGCAAAAAAGTCAAGACGGCAAGGACTCTGTGACTCTGTCCGTTTGTTGGCAGGGATCATACTGAAGGAGGAATTCTGCAGGTAATCCAGACCCAAGCCAGAGAAGATTTAAAGGTAATAACTGGCACTTTATATTTCAGTCTAAAATAAATTCCACAGGCTGCCAATCACTGCCTTACGCACAGATGTGATAATGGTCTGATTTTTTTTTTTTTTTTTTTTTTGCAAAGATCAAGCTGAGAGCTGAGTTCCGTACCAATTGTAGTTCTGGACTACAAATAAAAGCATCCTTCTGTAAAATTTATTAGTAAGGCATCCATCCCTAATTTTAAGGTTACTTTCTTCCAAGTTTATCAGCTGAAGCAGGCGAAAGGTAGGCTTGTTAATGCATATAAACACAATGTATAAATGCATGTTTTCACCAGCAGAACAATTGTGATAAAATTAGAGAATGGGAGCTGAGAACATTAGCTGAATATCTGGTTTGTTGTAGGGAAGCAGCAGATTCTCTAGAGATGGAGGAAAACTCTGGTCTTTGTGGATGCAAAACCTGTCAGCTACTCAGAGCCATTAATCTCCCTTCACTTGAAAGTTCGTATAAATAATGGAAAAAAGTTTTCCCAAACATCATAGAAGGCACCCTTTAACTCGTTTCATATTTATGAACTTATATCGACGAGGACTTGGTACTGTGTGAATCTAGAAATGTGGCATCTCAATTTTATCTTGCCCATCAAAATGATGAGTGGAGGACAATTACTAGAGACTGACCTGGCTGTTTTAATGCTCTGTTTATCCGGGAAGCTACGTGGTGCAATTCCCTCTCTGCAGCACAGCTTGTTCTCAGCCAGCTACTTTTGGTGATGATTCTCAGATAATATAAGTTAACAAAACCCGTTAATGGAATTTCTAGCAAATAATACCAGCCCCTGGTTTCAAGGATTATGTCAGCCTGCTTCATAAATGGATTGTTGAGATAGTCATCACGGAACAAAAACTGCATTAACTTCAAACTCAGATGAAAAATTAAGAGGGGTTTTTTATATTGGAAGCGGCCAGAAAACAATATTGTGCACACATGCACAAAAATCCCTTTGTGCATGTTAGAAAGGGTCAACTAGGGCTGAAATAAAATAAAGAGCAGCCTTTGCATCCAAGCTACATCTGAATCTATACATCTGCCTGTTGCAGATATACAGTGGTACCATCATATTCATCGTTATTTGGTACCGGGAAGCGCGATGAGTACAGAAAATTATGAGTATCGAACAATTTTTTCCCATAAGGAATAATGTAGTGTAGGGATGTCAAACTCAATTTCATTGAGGGCCACATCAGGGTTGTGTTTGACCTCGGGGAGCATGGTGTGGCCGGGATGGGTGTGGCCAGGGTGGGCGTGGTCAGATTGACGTCATTCATGTCGGGGGCATCTGTGGTGGCCAAGACCTAAGGCCGGACTTCCCTGAGACCTTCCCTCACTCTCATTATAATCCCCCTCCTTCCTTCCTTCCTTTTCTTCTTTTCCTTCCTTCTTCCTTCTTCTTTCTTCTTCCTTCCCCGCTTTTCTTATTTTTCCTTCCTTGCTCTCTTCCCATCTTCCCATCTTTTTCTTTGTCTTTCCTCTTCCCCTTTCTCCTTTCCTGCTTCTTCTTGCATGCTCAAATGCAAAAGGGGAAACATTTCTCCCTTTGTTTTATTTTGATAGCCCTCTGCCAGTGAAAACTGAGCTCAGGGGGTCCATGTGTGGCCCTCCCGAGCTCCGTTTTTTCTGGCAGAGGCACTGCAGGCCGGTCCTTTGCTGGTTCCAGGGCGGCCCGCGGGCCAGATTTGACACCCCTGATGTAGGGAGTCACTAGGCAGCCAACCCTGATAAGTTCTAGCTTGAGCGTTGAGTACCAAGCAAATGATAAGTACCAGAACAAAATTTCCCTATCAAAATGCGTTGAGTACCAAATTCGATGAGTATCAAAGAAGTTGAGTGCAGGTAGTCCTTGATATGCAACCACAATTGAGCCCAGAAGTTCTGTTGCTAAGCGAGACATTTCTTAAGTGAATTTTGCCCCGTTTTATGACCTTTCTTGCCATAGTCGCTAAGTGAATCACTGCAGTTGTTAAGTTAGTAACATGGTTGTTAAGTGAATCCGGCTTCCCCATTGACTTTGCTTCTTAGAAGGCTTCCAACTGCAACGGTCATAAATACGAACCAATTGCCAAGTGTCTGAATTTTGATCACGTCGCCATGGAGATGCTGCAATGGTCGTAAGCGTGAAAAATGATCACAGCTTACTTTTTTCAGTGCCATTGTAACTTTGAACAGTCACTAAATGAAGTGTTGTTAATTCGAGAACTGCCTGCACCAAGGTACCACCGTAGAACATTGATCTATTTAGCGCAGCTTGCTGAATCCAACTTTTCATCTTGTCTGGTATTTATAGCAGGCATAAAAAAATTAAGAGCTGCCTCCAAATGATCCTGTTTTCTTCTCCTTCCTATGCACTTTTCCTTCTATGTCATGCCTTTTTATGTAGTTCAGTTATTCAGCAGAGATTCTGATTTCTATTATTTCATAAGCTATTCTGGGACCCTTTCAGGTTGAAGAATGGCATATAATTACTTTAAATTAATCATCAAATTGGTAATAATTTTCCAAAGTCTTGCTCTCGGCTTAGCCGAAACAGGTAACTGAACAAAAAGTGGATTCTATTGTATTCTGCTCTACAGGAAAGCACCTTATGAGTGGAAAATAAAATGAATGGGTGGCAAACACTGCATTTAAACCGTGGCTTGCTTTATCGTGCGTAATCATTCTCCATGAATCTCAATTCCCACATTGTTCCAAGCCAAAATAAAAGTAACTTGTGTTACAGTTTATATAGTAACTGTATAGTCCCTGCTATCATGACAAACAGAAGACTTTCACTTTTTTAAAATTATGAAGCGTTAGTCAACATCTGCTCTGTGCTATTGACTGTGCGTTAAACAGGGAACTGATGAATTTTTCCTAGTTCATCCTCAGTTCTTGTAGAGAGTCAGGGAGATGACCTTAAACAGAAATATGCAAGAACTGTTGCATAAGCAAAGAGGATACCCTCCCCCCCCCAATCCAAGCCTTGAGAAGCAATATAGTACTTGGAAGTAATTCAGGCAGACTCTTCCCGATTTACTGGTGTGCAATATAAGAAGGAAGGGAGGTAAAGCATCACCAAAATTGCAAGATTTTATTATTATAGCCTATCTCAATAAAGTATAATTCTAATCTTCTTGCAGAGTTGTTGTTTTTTTTTTGGCATGATATATCTAGGGCTGACAGTTCTCTAGCTTCTGTATTGCAGATCTGGCCCCAAGTTTGAATGGACACCATACCACCTAGTGATCCCATTTACCCCATCTGGTAAGACTATCAGGAGTTATTCTGGAAAGATGATCAAATTTGATGGAGAATCTCTGTCCTTCTAGATTTTATTTTACAGAACAGCTGTTGTTGTTCAGTTGTTAAGTCATGTCTTTATGACCCCATGGACCACAGCATGCTAACCCCCACCCCTTCCGTCCACCGCCTCCTGAAGTCTGCAAAACTCATGTCTACTGAGTCAATGAAGCTATCTAACCATCGTATCCTCTGCCTTTCCCTTTTCCTTTTGTCTTCAGTCTTTCCCAACATCAGGGCCTTTTCCAATGATTGAAGAACAGCTGCCATCATGCTATTTAGGACTGATGAAAGTTTAAATCCAACATCTGGATGTAAAGCCAGTTTGAAAGCTATCAATGAGCCGTGGCGGTGCAGTGGTTAGAATGCAGTACTGCAAGCTACTTCTTCTGATTGCCGGCTGCCAGCAGTTCGGCAAGTCAATTCTCACTGGCTCAAGGTTGACTCAGCCTTCCGAGGTCGGTAAAATGAGGACCCAGATTGTTGGGGCCAAGAGGCTGACTCTGTAAACCATTTAGAGAGGGCTGTAAGCACCATGAAGTGGTATATAGGTGCTATTGCTATTGCTATCTGAAGAGCCATACGTAGGCTATAATTTCCATGGTTCTATAAAATAAACTACAATTATCATAAGGACTTTTGATTTTAAAGTGTTTTGACTTGTTTGCATCCTATCCTCTCTGTTACAGCTGAAGATCTGCAGGCCACCTGCATATCTTTCAGAAAGAGGGTGGTAAAGAAAGAGGCTATCTGGGCAAGAGCTTGTTCAATCAAGTGAGGTTTTGACAAAATAAGTATATTTATGACTTCCTTTCTCAGATGCTGGCAATGTCCATTAGCCATTTTGTTCACAGGCGATGTTAAATAGAAGGGCAATGGAACGCTACTTTTTCTTTCAGATATCTGGGTTAATTAAAGCAGAGGTCACAGCAGGGAGTTTGGAATATAGTCACCAAGGTGGTGTGATGGATTGCTGTTCAGTTATCAGATTTGTTGCAATGCCAATTGCAGTCGAAAGCTATAAAACTACACCTGAAGTTTGTGTGTGATGCCTTCTAGATATGCATATATTCAGCAAAACTAAGCTGCCTGTGAATATATTTTAAAGGATGCTAAGTCATGAGAAATGGTTAATGTAAGTATGCATATCTTCCATTTTAGCTCTTCCCTTTGGCCCTTTAATATGGTCAATGACTTTTCTATGGTGATGTATCTTGTTGAGCCTGGAGTATCATGTCTAGTTAGCACTGGCTGGAATAGGAAGCCGTGATTAATTCTTTATTTCAATTAGTGAAATAATTTGGCTAATGCTACCAGAAATAAGGGGTGGGATGGCTCAATGGTTAAAGACACTGAACTTGTCAGATGGAAAGTTGGTGGACTGGTTTCAAAACCCAAGCCCCGTGTGACGGGGTGAGCTTCCGTTATTTGCCCCAGCTCTTGCCAACCTAGCAATTTGAAAGCATGCAAATGCGAGCAGATAAATAGTTACCCCTTCGGTAACAGCATTCTGTGTGCCTTAGCATGCAGTCATGCTGGCCACATGACCACAGAAGTGTCTTTGGACAACAGTGGCTGCCTTGGCTAAGAAATGGACACGAGCACTGCCACCTAGATTTGGACAAAACTGGACAGAGGAAACCTTTACTTTTACCTTTCAGAATATCAGAAATATTGCCAAGTTTGGGTTCAGATGGCACGATCAACCATTGGAAAAGTTACCAACTAATATAAAGTTGGCAGTGCACAAATTCATGCTACTTATCCAGTATGGCTTAACGGGTCATGTAAATATGTTTATAGGTCCTTCTGAAAGCAAACCTTTTCATTTCATAATCAAGGAGGACCTCATTTTTGTTAGGCCTCAGTCCAGAGGCAAGACAGTGAGATACAATCTAGTTTAATCTTTATTTGGCTTGCAGCTAATGGACAGCATCTTGCCAAACTAAAGCTATAACAATCTATTAGATATATCCTGAGAGATGCTATGACTATCCTGAACCTCATCCTCCACCCTCTGTCCAACACGGGACGTCGCAGCCTTTTAATTTGGACCTCTTTCTGAGAAGGCTAAGAATGGCCAAATCCTCCCCCTTTGCTGCCTACAAGTGCACATTCCATCACATTTTTCTGAAGAAGGTGCATCCCCAAATCCAAAAGTCTGCAAGATCTATTTTTTCAGAAATATTAGAGGAAAGATAATTGAGACACTAGGGCAGTGATGGCTAACCTTTTTGCCATTGCGTGCCAGGAAGGCAGGGGCGGGGGAGGTTCGTGCAAGTGCGTGCCCACACCCATAATTCTATGCACCCCACCCGCGCATGTGTGCGCGACCCCACCTCCCCCCACACTCCTGGCACGTAATGGCCCAGTAGAGCCTCTCTAGGAGTCTCTGTAGGCTGGGGACAGCAAAAAACGTTACTTCCTATCCAACCAGAAGTTGGGAAATGGGCCGTTTCAGGCCTCCAGAGGGCTTCTGAGGGGGTGGGGAAGGCTGTTTTCGCCCTCCCCAGATGCATAGAGAGGATCTGCAGCCAGATGAGAAAGAAAAACAGGCCTTTCCCACCCCCCCAGGCCCTCCAGAGGCAGGAAACAGCCTGTTTCCCTACTTCTGGTGGGCCCAGAAGGCCTAAAAATCAACTGGCCGGCACGTGCATATGCGCCGGAGCTCAGATGGCATGCCAGGTGACATGGCTCCATGTGCCACTTGTGGCACGCGTGCCATAGGTTCACCACCACGGCACTGGGGTTGTGAAGTTATCTCTACTAAAGTTAGTAGCTTCAATGAATAAAGCTTCCTGTATTTCAGTAGTTCTCAGCATGGTCTAATGTATCTTAGTGGTTCCAGTTGATTGTCATCTTTCCCCAAGTTTTGTAGGAAATAAAATATTTCATGATAGCATTCTTGTGTTTCCTTCTTTTTGTAAGCTTCTGTTCAGTTGATTCATCTCTTTTACCCATTTCTGTTACGTTTGACTTTTGTTCTAGTCACAAGTCAGATGCTTTAAAATGTAAATTGTAACCTCAAAATTTAGAAGCAGAGCATCTTTGAAGAACTAACGGATTAAGGCAGCCACCATTTGTCACCCAGCCTTCATAGACATAGAGTTTCTACTGCTTTTCTAAACTATTGTCTGCGGATACCTAAAATGGAATGAAGATAAATACAATTTTCAAAGGGCCAGGATCTCATTGTTATCTCTTGCTTTATCAACTAGTAGAATTATTCTGAAGTCTTTATGTTAGCAGTTTCCATGAAATTGTTTCCATCATGGGTAGTGTTTCTCAAACTTGGCCCCTTGAAGATGTGTGGACTTCAACTCCCAGAATTCCCCAGCCAGCAAGGTTGAGAAACACTGATCAAGAATAAGCTAGGTTTGCATCGAAAGGATGATGAGCTTCTTGGGAAGAGCTGCAGAATCCCACTCCATCAAATTGAGGGCTTTAGGACAGATAAAATTGGCTTTTGATGCAATATTCACATTTAATTTATGGAATTAATAACAGAAGTGTTAACCTATATGGCTTTACAGCAGGGGTGAAATGCTCCCGGTTCAGACCGATTCAGCTGAACCGGTAGTGATGGTGGCCATTGGTTCGGAGAACCAGTAGCGATGGCGGCGCGAGGCTCCGCCCACTCGCCCGGTTGTCATTACTTCCTGGTTTTAACCACCTGTTTTTTACCCTCTGTGCATGTGCAGAAGGGTTTGCACATGCGCAGAAGGGTTTGCACATGCACAGAAGGGTTTGTGCATGCGCAGAAGGGTTTGTGCATGCACAGAGAGTCTGCGCGCACACGTGACGTATGCACTTCCAAACCAGTTGGGAAGGTAAGTAGATTTCACCCCTGCTTTACAAGGGAATTAGTATCATGGAAAATAAATGTGTTCAAGCCAATCACTTAGTGACCAAAATGACAATCCCAATTGTCATAAATTCAGGACTACTTGTATCACCAACTAAATATAAAAGAGGAGACCTTGGAATATGGTTATTGCTATTGCATCATAGCAATGTCTGCCTACTGTAGGAAACAGAATCAGAATAGAGCGGGAAGGGACCTTGGAGGTCTTCTTCTCCAACTCCCTTCTCAAGCAGGAGACTATAACTTTCAGACAACAGTAACAGTATCAGAGTTGGAAGGGACCTTGGAGGTCATCTAGTCCAACCCCCTGCTCACGCAGGAGACCTGTACTAGGGATTCGAACCGCCGAACTGCCGACCTTTCTGATCGACAGGCTCAGTGTCTTAGCTAAACTAAGGCTAATGGTTGTCTAGTCTCTTCTTAAAAACCTCCAGTGGTGAAACACCCACAGCTTCTGAAGGCAAATCAAAACCTATTGTTGGATTGGATTGGACTAAAGTGTTTTTGGAGATTGAGCAATACTTTCTTTTATTCTTTTATTTCAGGGGTGAAATGCTCCCGATTCGGACCGGATCGCCCGATCCGGTAGCGATGGAGGTGAGCGGTTCGGAGAACCGGTAGCAAAAATCCCTGCCCTGCCCTCCCCACCCCGTGCCCAGCTGAGCCGCACAATCATCAGAGGCTTTTTTTTTACTTTTAAAAGCATTTTTTCTCCAACCTCTTCGGCCGAAAAAATGCTTTTAAAAGTAAAAAAAAAAAAAAAGCCTCTGATGATCGCGCGGCTCAGCTTGGATCGTCAAAGGCTTTTAAAAGAAAAAAAAACCCTTTTTTTCTTTTAAATGCCTCTGATGATCCCAGCTGAGTTGCCTGATCGGCAGAGGTTTTTTAAAAAGCCTCTGATGATCGCGCGGCTCAGCTGGGATTGTCAGAGCCTTTTGAGAGCCTTTTTTTTACAACCTCTTTGCCGAAGAGGTTGTAGAAAAAATGGTTTTAAAAGTTAAAAAAAGAAAATTGGCCATGCCCACCCAGTCACATTACCCCCTCCCCCACCAAGCCACGCCCACAGAACCGGTAGTAACAAATTTTAGATTTCACCACTGCTTTATTTCATTCTAAAATAAGTCTTGGAGTGTCTTTCCATACTCTAAAATAACCATTTAAATAATGGGAACGAAAATGTTAATTAAACTATTCAGTGCGTACAGATAGGCAGCAGATACAGAATGGTCAAAAAGCTCAGTTCTAAAGTAAATTTTTTTTTTTTTAGAGACTTGGGAGAATAAAATGTTTTTGCCCGGGGCTGGAAAATTAAGGAAGGATATGCCAGCCCTGCATTCTCAAAGAAGGCAAACCAGGGGAATTACGTATTTTAGGTACAGTCAGGAACAAATAAGGAGAGACATTATTTCAAATACTGTGGTCCCAAGCCATGAAGTACATTTTTATTTTAATAGCAGCAGCCTGACTGCCCCCTTGTGCTGGATTAATCGTGGCCTTTGCTTTTTCGCTAAGAAAATTATCATGCCTGCTGTCTTCAGCTCCTTCAGCTGAGATTCTTTATTTTTTTTCCCCCATTCATGTCAAAACTTTCCACTTCTTAACATTAATCTGCTTCCCTCTTCTCCACGAGGTCCCTTTCCTAATGCATTTAACATATATTGATATATTGCTTTTTTATGCTTGTCATGCTAGAGCAGCAGGGAGGGGTTGCCTTCAATTAGATAAAAGAGAATCCTTGTCCCATCAAACGGCTCCCTTCTTGTCCTCAAAGTCCCTTTGCTAAGATATGGAATATATTACATTACCTTTTTTTTTTTAAATACCCTGTCTTTCGCCCCAAAGCAAGCCAATCAACGGATAATATTCTTTTCCTCCAAAGCAATCAATTCGGTATTATGTAAGTGAAAAAGATTATCCTTTGCCCCACCTTTTCCTTCAATGCTGTATCTTTTGGAACGGATGAATCGGAAAGCTAGGACTGACCTGCTTTTATTACTCTCTCTCTTTTTTTTTTATTGAATTTTAAACAAAGATATAAAGACAATACAAAAAATACAAAGACATTACAAAGACAAACAAATTCCCACCACCAACCTACCCACACCATACTTTACATATATGTTTTGATCATCATCAGAATATATATTGCTTTATAAGTTAATATATAAATGATACATTGTCAATTCAGGTGTTTTAAATTAGAAATAATCTTGCATCTCCTCTTTATTCATTTCCGGTTTTAATTTTTCTACCCTATTTTCTTTCATCTATATTTGTACTGATTTTCTTTTCCAGCCATTGATACCACTGGTGCCACACAAGATAGAATTCACTTTCTTCTTTATCCTGGAGTTCTAGTGTCAATCTATCCATTTCGGCACATTCTGTTATCTTTGAGATTAGTTTGTCTTTGGTTGGGAGTTGGTCTGATTTCCAATTTTGCGCGAACAGTAAGCATGCTGCTGTCAAAATGTGTATGATGAGGTATTTTGTCTCTTTGTTGTGTTGTGTTGTTATCATTCCAAATAAAAAAAATTCTGGAGTGTTTTCTACTTGTTGATTTATTATTTCTTCAATAATTTCCTTTATGTCCTTCCAGTATTGTTGGGCCTTTGTACATTTCCACCAGGCATGGTAGTATGTCCCCTTTTTTGTTTTGCACTTCCAACAGTGTGGGGAGGCGTTCGGGTATATTTTGGCTAATCTGGCTGGTGCTAAATGCCATCTGTAAAACATTTTTATGAGGTTTTCTTTGTAGGGTATGGCTCTTGTCATTTTGATGTTCTGTTTCCACAATTTCTCCCAGTTTGCCAATTGAATGTTGTGCCCTATGTCCCTGGCCCACCTTATCATATCTTCTTTTACTGTTTCTTCCAATAATTTATATCTAAGAAAGTAGTTATATAATTTGGTTATCATCTTTTGTTCTGGGCCTTGTAAAATCTTGTCCAATTCATTCAAATTATTCGAGATTCCATATTGCTTTTTATCTGCTATGTGTCCCTTTCCTAATGCATTTAACATATATTGATATATTGCTTTTTTATGCTTGTCATGCTAGAGCAGCAGGGAGGGGTTGCCTTCAATTAGATAAAAGAGAATTCTTGTCCCATCAAACGGCTCCTCCTTGTCCTCAAAGTCCCTTTGCTAAGATATGGAATATATTACATTACCTTTTTTTTTTTTAAATACCCTGTCTTTCGCCCCAAAGCAAGCCAATCAACGGATAATATTCTTTTCCTCCAAAGCAATCAATTCGGTATTATGTAAGTGAAAAAGATTATCCTTTGCCCCACCTTTTCCTTCAATGCTGTATCTTTTGGAACGGATGAGTCGGAAAGCTAGGACTGACCTGCTTTTATTACTCTCTATGCTTTCTCGCATGGCAACTCATTGGGGGCTCTAGGCATTCCTACAGCCAGCAAAACCAGTCAACGTATCTCCTAGGATGAGCTCACCGAGATGGTTTGCTTCTGGCTGGCAGGCAACGGTCCCCCTCAAACCGCAGAGCGATGCAGGAACAAGTCTGTTTCTGACTTGGACACAGAGGGATTTCAAAGACTTGATTCTCTGGGAGGGCCCTTTAAGACGATCTGCAGTGTGTGGTGTTATTGCTCGGCTGCCAATCTTGCGGGACTGCCTAAGCCACCACTGATTTTAAATGTGGAATTTATTTATTTTTTTGGGCTAGTCATTAACTGCCCTCGGATTCTTTCCGGCAGAAGAAGCAGCGGTGAAATCCAATTTTTTAAACTACCGGTTCTGTGGGTGTGGCTTGGTAGGTGTGGCAGGGGAAGGATACTGCAAAATCCCCATTCCCATCCCACGCCAGGGGAAGGATATTGCAAAATCCCCATTCCTACCCCACTCCAGGGGAAGGATATTGCAAAATCCCCATTCCCACCTTGCTCCAGGGGAAAGATATTTCAAAATTCCCATTCCCACCCCACTCCTGGGGGAAGCATATTGCAAAATCCCCATTCCCACCCCACTCCTGGGGGAAGCATATTGCAAAAATCTCCATTTTCACCCCACTTCAGAGGAAAGATATTGCAAAATCCCCATTCCCACCCCACTCTGGGGCCAGCCAGAGGTGGTATTTGCCAGTTCTCTGAACTACTCAAAATTTCCGCTACCGGTTCTTCAGAACCTGTCAGAACCTGCTGGATTTCACCCCTGAGAAGAAGGCAATGTAAAAGATTAAATTAGATAAGAATAAATCAAGCAAGGGGCTACAGTCCATCCACATTCTTTAAGGCGAGAGGAAAACGTAACGTTACGACAACCTTTCCCCCAAATACAATAGCCAAACTTTCTCCGTTCTTTCATTAGTACTAGGAGTAAAATGGGTGAAAGGGGGCAAGAAATTGCTCGTCTTTCTTTCCTTATCTTGGAAGTTTGGTTTCTTTAAGAAAAAACATGTTTGCAATACACATTATATTAGGGCCAGGCCATGTCTAGTACTCCACAAACTGCACTTGGTTCAGAGGAGTAAATTCTGGTAGCTCTTTGAACCAAAGGTGCTTTTTCCAAAAAGCAACTGGATTTACCGGTACTTTTTTTTGAAGATGTTTCACTTCTCATCCAAGAAGCTTCTTCAGTTCTAACTGACTGGTAGAGGAATGGAAGGATTTATATTCTTTGCAGTCATCTGGTCGTTAGCACTCTAAGGGCGGTATTGGTATCTTATGATTATATTACCTTGCTGTTTGTATGTACATTTGTTGTTTGTATGTACATATTGTTTGAATGTTTTTATGTACACTGATTATATTACCTTGCTGTTTGTATGTACATTTGTTGTTTGTATGTACATATTGTTTGAATGTTTTTATATACACTGATTATATTACCTTGCTGCTTGTATGTACACTGGAATCTTCTGCACCAGAGACAAATCCCTTGTGTATCCAATCACACTTGGCCAATAAATATTCTATTCTATTCTATTCTATTCTATTCTATTCTATTCTATTCTATTCTATTCTATTCTATTCTATTCCTATTCCATTCCATTCCATTCCATTCCATTCCATTCCTATTTCTAATTCTATTTCTAATTCTATTCTATTCTATTCTATTCTATTCTATTCTATTCTATTCTATTCTATTCTATTCCATTCCATCCCATCCCATCCCATCCCATCCCATCCCATCCCATCCCATCCCATCCCATCCCATTTCTAATTCTAATTCTAATTCTAATTCTAATTCTATTCTATTCTATTCTATTCTATTCTATTCTATTCTATTCTATTCTATTCTATTCTATTCTATTCTATTCTATTCTACTCTGTAGAAGCAAATACAGAGACAGTTTTTATCAATGGAGTATAA
The DNA here is from genome assembly GCF_029215685.1 of Pituophis catenifer annectens. NCBI lineage: Eukaryota > Metazoa > Chordata > Lepidosauria > Squamata > Colubridae > Pituophis > Pituophis catenifer. The sequence continues at coordinate 75,116,263 of NW_027256887.1, forward strand.
AGACAGCTAGTATGTAGCAGTAGTGAAGGGGTCAGGAAAGCAAAGATTAGAATAAACTGAGGTTGATGTGTAGGATGTCAACAAAAAGGGCTTCTTTAGATATGCTCAGAACAAAAGGAGAAAATAGTCACCAGCTGCTCAATGAATATTACAAAATGCTGGTTAGTAATAAAGAAAAAAAATGGAATTACTCATGTCCTGTAGCAAAGTAGTATGAATTGCACCAGGAAATGATAAAAAAAAAATAGTATGAGGAGTAACTTTAAGCTTGAATTCAAAATGGATAGAAATAGGATTGGAGAATATTTCTTTTACTCTGAATGAGTTTAAAGTACAACGGCCAGATAAACTACATTCCCTAAATTCCAGAGAACTAAAGAAACTAGTTAATGGTCTGTCCATACATAGTCTGACACTAATAGCTGCCTAGAAGGACTAGGGGTGACATGATAGCAGTGCACCAATATCTAAGGGGCTGCTATAAAAAAAGACAGGAGTCAACCTATTCTCCAAAGCACCTGAAGGCAGGACAAGAAGCAATGGAAGGAAACTAATCAAGGAGAGAAGCAATCTAGAACTAAGGAGAAAGTTCCTGACAGTGAGAACAATCAACAAACGGAATGGCTTGCCTTCAGAAGGCATGGGTGCTCCAACACTGGAGGTTTTCAAGAAGAGACAGGACAGCCATTTGTCCAAAATAGTATATGGTCTCATGCTTGAGCAGGGCATTGGACTAGAAGACCTCCAAGGTCCCTTCCAACTCTGTTATTTTGTTAGAATAGGGGTCTGTAACCTTAAGCACTCAAAGAGCCATTTGGACCAGTTTCCCACAGAAAAGAAAACACCAGGAGCCACAAAGCCTGGGTGGGCGTGGCCAACTCAATGTCACTCACCTCCATCAGTCACATGACCCCCCAGCCATGCCTATCCAGCCGGTCATTAGGGCAGAGAACCAGTTGTTAAAAACACTGGGAACCACAAAACTCTTTTGACATCTCTCTCTCTCTCCCTCCCTCCATCCCTCTCTCCCCCACCTTCCCTCTCTCTCTCTCTCTCTCCCTCTCCCTCCCTCCCTCCCTCCCTCCCTCTCTCTCTCTCTGTGTATCTCTCTCTCTCTGTATCTCTCTGTCTCTGCCCTGGCCACCGTCATCCTTACCTTCTCAGGCCAGGCGAGGAGTGACTGAGAGAGAAGGGCGAGGGGTGGGGCCAGCCAGTAGTGAGATCACCCGACAGGGAGCCACAGCAGAGGGCCCAAAGAGCCACATGTGGCTCCGGAGCCGCAGGTTGCTGACCCCTGTGTTAGAATGATTCTAAAGTACATCAGAGAGAGATTCATCTGCAAGCACCTTGAAAGCAATGCAATAATTACCAGATACCAACATGGATTTAACAATTCTTGCAAACTAACCTTATCTTTAATAATAATAATAAAAAAAACAGGATAAGTTTCTGAAAAGATTGTGAGTCTGCTATACACATATCATATCTTGATTTCAGCAAAGCGTTTGCTGAATTCAAAATGCCATAGGACACACTGGTTAGCTGGCTATGCCGTCCCAGAATTCATACTCAAAAGAGTTTTCATCAATAATTCTTTTGCACAGAATCAAAGCATTTGAGAGGTATTGAAAGAGAGACACAAGTATGCATCCTGGGTCTTCTGCTCGTTGATATTTTTCTTAATCATTTGGATGAGAGGGAGGGATTTATCAGATTTGCAGGTGACACAAAATTGAGTAGTATATCTAACACTCTGGAAAACAGACTTAAAATTTGAAATGATCTTAATATTTTTTTAAAAAAATGAGCTCAGAAGAAAATGTAAATGGTTCTTCCCATTCCATGATTCTGTATTACCCTGAGCCCCCTGGTATCTTAATAGCAAAACTTGATGGCAAATAGCAAAATCTGATTTTGTGGACTCAAAAGTCCACGAAATCAGCTTCTCTGTGAAAGAATAAGATTTGTTTTCTTTGTTGATGGCACAGGATATTGTCTGCATAGGATAAAATAAAGGACAATGAGATGTTTTATTCAATCTTATAGGTGCTGTATTTATGATCAAAGATCTTTTTGGCCTTCCACAAATGTCTGCAGTTTTCCAGTGCAAACTACTAGCAGAAGCACATATCCTTAACTCATGTCAGTGAAGCAAAGAATGATTTTTGCCTTGGGAGCATAGATCTTGGTGTGTTACACCAAGGGAACTAAAGACGTTTTAATGGGACTGTTTCAAACCAAATGCTGAATGCTGGCACACAGCTCCTGCTGCTTGATAGGGAAGACAATTGTTGTGCATTTGCATTGACTTCCTTTCTCCCCAGACATTTCATGGTCTACCATCCCTTTTTTGATACATGGCTTGTTCTCATTTGAGATGTATTTTGGGTGTAGATCTAAGAACATCTGCTGCAGCAGTTAGAGCTGAATTGGGAATTCATACCATTCATGCACTGTCCAACATTAGAGCATATAACTACTGGCACAAAGTCAGCGAAATGGAGACTCCCCAAGTTATGTCTACTAGAGCAAATAAAATCACAATCACAAATCTCCTGGATCACCAAACTAACAAATTTTGTAAGAAGCTGTGGCCTTCCTGTCTCTTGCGTTAACAGGAGAACGGTTTAAAAAAAAAGAGCTGCCCAAAGAATTAAGGATATAGAAGCACAAAATGATATACCGTATTTTTCAGAGTATAAGACGCATCTTAGGTTTTGGGAAGGAAAATAAGAAAAAAGCTGATTGGCAGGTGGATAGGCCTCCCAGAATATCCCCAGTCAGCTGTTCCCTGAGATGAATTTTAGCAACAGATTCCTTGGTTGTGAGCTCTGTGCCTTTTTTAATGCTTTTTTTTCTGCCTCTGAAAGCCTCCGAAACAGAGCTTCAGAAAAAAAGCCTCAAGTTCTTTTTGGGGGCTTCTTTTCTGAAGCTCTGTTTGGGGGCTTCTTTTCTGAAGCTTCGTTTCTGATGCTTTTTTCAGCCTCTGAAACCTCCGTTTGAGAAGCTGGACGGGGCTACATTCGGAGTATAAGATGCACCCAGATTTTCATCCTCTTTTTTGGGGGAAAAAGGTGAGTCTTATACTCTGAAAAATATGGCAGCTATTCTTAATAAGGTGGGTAACTTGAAATGGCTGAGCAAATATAAACTCACTTTTCAAATAGACAACTATTTAAAGTTACAACTGCCAAAACATCTTAGGGAGATATTTACGCGAATGAGATTTGAACAGCTTGACACAATGGTCAGATATGGGAGATTCCATTCTACGCCCTACAATGGGCGTCTCTGCATTTGTAGAGCGGCAGAGGTAGAAGACCTGGCTCACATCCTATTTGATTGTTGCCTGTAGAAGAGGGTGAGAGACAGGTATCTTGGTCTATATACCAAACGAATGACCCATTGGGACCTCCATATCAAAACAACTTACCTTATGTGCGGCCAGAATCTGAAAAGAACATTTAACACAGAACAGTACTTACACAAAATGGTTCGGTTGAGACTGACATACGTGGGACTGATTGGGGTAGATGGTAGGTGTGATACCGGAGTATAATTTTATCATATTTTATTTATCCATATATTAAATTATTGAATTTTATTCCAATTTCATTTTAAATCATATTTTTTTCCAATTTCATTTTAAGTCGTCTTTTATCCAGTTCCATTTTAAATTCTTTTTATCAGATTTTAGTAATAATTTGTGTCTGGAACTCTGCACTTTGATATGGCCCAAGGGCTAATCAATAAAGTAAAGATTTACAGGGCTTGTTCTCAGAATTCTGTATTCATTTTCTCTCCTTAAATACAGGTAGTGCTCAACTTGCAACCATTCATTCAGTGACCCTTCAAAATTACAATGGCATTGAAACAAAGGTGACATAGCCATTTTTCACATGACCTTTGCAGCGCCCCCGTGGTCACGTGATCAAAATCCAGATGTTTGGCAACGGGTTCATATTTATGACGTTTCCAGTATCCTGGGGTCATGGGATCAACTTTTGCAATCTTCTGACGAGCAAAGTCAATGGGGAAGCTGGAGGCTCTTATGTTACTCGTTTAACAATGGCATTGGTTCACGTAACAGCTGTGGGGCAAAAAAAATCATGTGACAACTGTCTCGCTTAACAAAAGAAATTTTGGGCTCAATTGTGATCGTACATCGAAGACTGTCTGTATTTTTGCTACTTGCAGCATTCCCTGTTAACTTGAAGGACAATCCAACTCCATCCGGGATCATTTTGGCCAGTATGCCATAAGCCTAAACCGAATGTTATCCCCAGGATGCTCATATTAGACTGTGCAGGCTAAGGCTTCTATTTAGAGCAGTGTTTTCCAACCTTTTTTTGCCCATGCCCCACCTAAGCATCTCTAAATCCCCCCCCCGTGACATATAATTCTTACCTTACTCAAAAAGTGAACTCTACTCACACGGAGGAAGCCTAAAAGGCCATTAACTTGGTTTAAACAAGGTTCAAATTGCCCCCATTAAAAATCAAATTGCCCCCCCCCGTGCGGCGTGGGCCCAGTGGTGAAATCCAAATTTTTTTACTACCGGTTCTGTGGGCATGGCTTGGTGGGCGTGGCAGGGGAAGGATACTTCAAAATCCCCATTCCCACCCCACTCTGGGACCAGCCAGAGGTGGTATTTGCTGGTTCTCCAAACTGCTCAAAATTTCTGCTACCAGTTCTCCAGAACCTGCTGGATTTCACTCCTGCGTGGGCCCCACATTGGGAACCACTGATCTAGAGTCTGCCTTCAAAGTCAACATACATCCATGTATGTTGTATTACATGGCATCCCATTAAATTGTTGAAATAGAAATACCGTATTTTTCGGAGTATAAGACACACTTTCCCCCTCCCTAAAAGAGGGTGAAAATTTAGGTGCGTCTTATACACTGAATGTAGCCCCGCCCACCCACTAGCTCCCACCCTTTGGTCTCTGCTTCCCAGCAGTTACCTCCTTGAAGCAAACAGCAAGAAAAAACAGCTCCTTTCAACTTTAGCCGAGCCTAATTAGCACAAGTTGATTGGATCGGCCTCCTGACTCTCAGCTGATTCGCTCTCAGCTGTTTTGCACAGGGCTCTGCTGCTTGCTGCAAAGAGGTAAATTGCTGGAGCAGATTTTTTTCCCCTTGTGCTAATCAAGCTATGCTGAAAACGAAAATGAAAGTAAAGCAGGCTATTTGCTGTTTGCTGCAACGAGGCAAAATTGCTGGGAGGCAGAGGGAGATTTTTTTTCTTCTTTTCCTCACTAAAAAAGGTAGGTGCGTCTTATAGTCCGGTGCGTCTTATACTCCAAAAAATACGGTACATTGCATCATTGTGTATGATAAGGAGAGCTGTTCACTTCACCGTACCAAAGCTAACAATAGCAATTTTAAGATCTCAGCTTTCCCATGTGATGCTTCCTTGTAAGCTTTGTAAATACAGATGGTCCTCGACTTAAAACAATTCATTTAGTGACTGTTGAGAGTTACAATGGCACTGAAAAAAGTGACTTAAGAATATTTTTCACACTGTAGCATCCCCATAGTCACATGATTTACATTCTGATGTTTGATAACTGATTCACACTTATGGCGGTTGCAGTGTCCCAAGAGCCATGTGATCCCCTTTTGCGACCTTCTGACAAGCAAAATCAGTGGGGAAACCAGATTCACTTAATAACCGCTTTACTAATTTAACAACTGCAGTAATTCACTTAACAAGCATGGCAAGAAAAATCGTAAAACGGTGAAAAACTCACTTAACGAATATCTCACTTAACAGCATAAATTTTGGGTTCGATTGTGGTCATAAATTGAGGACTACCTGTAGAGGACTGCGGGATCCATAAAATTAGGGGATTTGACCACTCAACAAAGCAGGTAGACAGCACTGAGAATGTTGGGTATTGACAATACTTTTGCAAATCAGCTTTCTGTTGAGAGGTATAATTTAGTAGTTTTAAATCAGTAGAAAAGAAACATGTTTTAAAGGATAATTTTGGGGGAAAATGGAAATAAAAAGTAAAGAAAAAAGGCCTGTGAAAATAAGTAAACATTTTGACCCCCATTTTTTCCAGCATATATCTAAGCGAATGAGCTTTGTATTTGTATGAATTGACTTCTAATTGCTGATCAATATAATCAGCAAAACTATATACCATATTTTTTGGAGTATAAGATGCATCTTCCACCCCCCCCAAGGAAGGTGAAAATCTGGGTGTGTCTTATACTCTGAATGTAGCCCCGCCCAGCTTCTCAAACAGAGGTTTCAGAGGCTGAAAAAAGCATCAGAAAAGAAGCTTCAGAAAAGAAGCCCCCAAACAGAGCTTCAGAGGCTTTTTTTCTGAAGCTGTTGCGGAGGCTTTCAGAGACAGAAAAGAAAGCCAAAAAAAGCAAGACACAGAGCTCACAACCAAGGAACCTGTCGCTAAAATTCACCTCTGTGAACAGCTGATTGGGGGTATTCCGGGAGGCCGATCCACCTGCCAATCAGTTTTTTTCTTATTTTCCTCCCCAAAAACTAAGGTGGGTCTTATACTCCGAAAAATACGGTAGTTCTCTTGAAAGAGAGATGCTCCAGAGATTCTCTAGAGATGGAGACTTAATATCCATGCCACCCAAATTATCAAGTTATGTCCTTCTAACTCCAAAAGTCTTTTATTTCTCATCAATATCTATTCTTCCCTCAAACCAAACATCAAGCAGCAAAGTACAATTTCAAATCGTGTATTTTCTTTTCTTTTCTTACCGTTCATCTTGTAACATCTTACAGTTAACTTGTAGTTTCTTCCCCTGGCACACAAATTTAGGTATATCCTTCTGCCATTGTTTAAATGGTGTATCAGTTATCAAAACAGGTATTGAAATGAAAACAACATTCTAGGTAAAGCATTCATTTTTATCACAGACATTTTTCCCAGCAATGACAGTAGTAGTTTCTCCCATTTTAGCATCTTTTTTTAAAAAAACTTCATTCCATGTCTTAACTTGTTATTTTGAAATTACTTGCAGTTCATATTTGTCATAGTGATATCCAGATATGTTACTTTCTTCTTAATCTTAAAACCTATTTTATTCATCAGCTGTGTTTGATCTTCTTTTGTGTTTTTTTGTTAACGTCTTTGTCTTCTATTTGTTGATCATAAAATCTGTTAATGCATCAAATTCTTTTAGTTTTTCCATTAATGTTTCAATTCCCTTTAAGGGATCTTCCAAAACCATCACTAAGTCATCTGCAAAAGCCCTTAGCTTAAAAGCTTCTTTAAACTTTGTACTCCCACAATCTTCTAATCTTGTCTTACATCTCTATTTAGTATTTCAAGAACTAAAATAAGCAAAAGAGTAGATACTGGGGACCCTGTCTTGTTCCTTTTTGTATCCCACAATGTTTTTGTTAGATCTCCATTAATAATTATTTATGCTTTCTGTGAAGTATGAATCATCTTACCCATTTTACAAACTTATCTCTAAGTTCATATTTTTCAAAACTTTGAACAAGAAAGCCCAGCTGATATTGTCAAAGGCCTTCTCTGCATTTAAGAAAATCAATGCAGTTTGTTTGTTTTTATCATGTTGCTCCAAATATTCCAAAATCTTCAACGCATTTTTATGTCTTTCCCTTTTAGTATATCCCTGCATACATCGACAAGAATGTTAGGTTAGTTTTCTTCTTTGTGTAGTAATTTTATTTTTATGTGATCAAAAATTAACAATTAAAAGTAATATATTATGGTAAACATCATACTTCCTAACTTATTCTTTTCTCCACTGCTTTCATCCCAAACCTTCATTTCTTGACCACATAATACAATAACTCATTGGATATTATTGTTCTCTTATTGCTTGCAACTGCCTAACAGGAAGAGGTGCTTAATGGTAGGCTGTGATTTTGGAACTGGTTATATCAGGCCTTGATTGTGAATAATAGCTGAAACACATCTAATTGTACGCAATGGCTTGCATCTTTGAGATTATGGGCTATGGGTTTTTTTTTTAATCACTTCAGCCCCCCAGAGATACGGAAGATCCCGGACCTGCGCACGTTTCGCCGTGCTCTCAAAACTTTTCTATTTCAGCAAGCTGGCCTGGCCTAACTCCCATCTTTTAAATTTTTAAATTTTTTAATTCGTGATTTTACAAATTGGGTGTTTTAATCTGTGTTTCGGCCGAAATATTTAATAATTTTAAGGGATTTTTTAATATTTGTATTATCTGTATTTTATCTTGGCTGTTCACCGCCCTGAGTCCTTCGGGAGTAGGGCGGTATAGAAATTTGATTAATAAATAAATAATAAATAAATAATAAAAGAATTGATCTTGATTTTTAGCCGAGCAGGGCACTTTTCTAGGGGGGAAAAATGAGACCCAGTTTCATCTAGTATTTAAGGCAACTGGCTAGAAACCAGGAGACTGTAAGTTCTAGTTCTTTCTTACGCATGAAAGCTGGCTGGATGTCATTTTCTCTCAGCCCAACTCACCTCACAGGGTTGTTGTTGTTGTTGTGGGAGAAATAGGAGGGAGGAGTATTAGGTATGTTCATTACCTTGAATTATTTAGTAAAACATAATAAAGGCAAGATTAAAAAAATCTAAAAATCATGAATGCTTCACAGGACTATGTGAGTTTAAAAGGGGTGAAGAAACATATTAAGTTGGGTTCCCCTCGCACATATGTGCTAGTCATTCCTGACTCTAGGGGGCGGTGCTCATCTCCGTTTCAAAGCTGAAGAGCCAGCGCTGTCCGAAGACGTCTCCGTGGTCATGTGGCCGGCATGACTAAACGCCAAAGGTGCACGGAACGCTGTTACCTTCCCACCAAAGGTGGTCCCTATTTTTCTACTTGCATTTTTTACGTGCTTTCAAACTGCTAGGTTGGCAGAAGCTGGGACAAGTAATGGGAGCTCACCCCGTTACGTGGCACTAGGGATTCGAACCGCTGAACTGTCGACCTTTCGATCGACAAGCTCAGTGTCTTAGCCACTGAGCCACCACATCCTCTAAGTTGAATTACATAGGATATATAAGAACTTGAATACTCAACTATTGCATACACCAGTTTTCTCCAGCCTAGGTACCTAGGTACCCTTCGGATGCATGGATATTAGCTCCCAGGATTCTCCAGCTAGTGTGACCATTGCTAAAAAAAAATTAGCATTAAAGATGATACATTTAGAAGGAGCATGATTAGAAGGAAAATAGGATTTTCATATTCTCTCCCACAGCTAGGTAAACCTTCTCCAACTGATGCCTTCTAGGAGTCTGAGAATACACAGCCACCCAAATTTCTCCTTTGGGTCATTATGGCCATTATCTAGTAAATGTTGCTTTTTTCTACTGAAATCGTGTCAATCATTTGGGGGCTGATAGAATATTCTTACAGATACTGCTTTTTCCTGCACGGAGCCTGGCTATTTGTTGAATTCAGGACTTGCTTTGTGAAATCCTATTGATTTGCAAATGTCATCTTTTGGCACACCAGCTTTCCACTGATGCTGCCATCCTAAATGCCAGCCTGAAATTTTTCTTGTTCTTCCTAGCCTTTCATGGACAATAGATTTCATAGTTCAACGTTCACTGTTTTTAACTCACATCCACATGCGTCAAGTTTGCAATTATTTTAAGCTGCAATGTGCTTTGGAAAAATATAATCCATATAGTTGTCAAGAAGTATTTGACCTCCAAAGGAGTCACTAATAAAACAGGAAGGAATAATGAGGGCACAGAAAGATAGAAGGAGCAAATGGAATTTTTTAAAAATACACTTGCCAGTTAATCTACACATCTGAGATAAAAAAGCATTCTAAGCTACCTCAAAGGACCTAGGAAAAACATCTCCAGATGCTTAAATAAAATTATGTGGTGTGTCCCATTGTAATTACAGAAGAGGAGTGCAATGAGCGAGGGGGATGTAAACCCTTCCTGTCCAGGAGTTTCCAAGACTACTGACGCAGAAAGGGGTAAAAATATTCTGTGTAATGACATCTCTTCTTTCTTTCATTTTTATTGCACATAATAGCTTCACCCTTTTTTAAAATTATGGCTTGTTGCACAGAGTCAGTCAGATGTTCGGACTACCGTGTTTCCCCGAAAATAAGACCCTGTCTTATATTTTTTTGAACCCTGAAATAAGAACTTGGCCTTATTTTCTGGGAGGTCTTATTATTTTTGGGGGCGGGCTTATTTTAGCACATGTGCTCAAAAGCCCGATTGGGCTTATTATCAGGGGATGTCTTATTTTCGGGGAAACAGGGTAGATGTGGCATTTTTATCCACTTATCAAGTCCTTCTCAAGGACCCAAGACAGGCAAATCTGGATGTCTGATGGTGGTAAAGATATTGTCCCAGGATGTAAACTGTTCCAAGTTAAAGCTGCCTTTTGCAATTGACTGATGGTGATGTTGTCAATGCCAATGGTGTTCAAGTGGTGCTCCAGTTGTTTTGGGATTGCACCCAAGGTGCCTATTACTATTGGTACTGCCTTTACTTTCTTTTGCCTCAGTTGTTCTATTTCTATTTGCAAGTCTTCTCTAGTTCTTTGTGTTCTATTCTGCTGTTTCCAGGTTCTGCAACATCCACTATCTAGACTTTTTTGTCTTTCTTATCGACAATTGTTTAGTCTGGGATGTTATTTGCTGTCCATTCTCATGGCTCAAGGTGACTCTGAACTCTTTTTTGCCTGGCAAGGGAGATTTGTTTGCTTGCAAAAGGAGTTGCCTAGACATGGGATTGAATTTTGGGGCAATGTGTGAATGTCAGTGTCTCAGTGTTGGCTGGGAAATTCTGGGAGTTGAAGTCTACAAATTCTACAGTTGCCAAGTTTGAAAAACACTGAGTTAAACCTACTATGTGACTCAATATCATGATTTCCCCTTATCAATTGTGACCTGCAATCAATCAATCAATCAATCAATCAATCAATCAATCAATCATGACCTGCAAGATGTGATTACCTTTTTTAAACATGTAAATCTGTGATGGTCCTTCATTGTTTTTGCCAATAGTTGAATAGCCTTCCAGCTTCCTCTGGAATTTAGCCATTTCTTCTTCCCAACTATGGAATTCAGATTGAAGTTTTGGTAGACTTTTAATCCTAAATGACTCAGCAAAGATTGCTACCTGGTTTGACATACTACAAAGGACTACACAATGTTTGAAGATTACAGACCAAACTTGGTTTTCAATTGGGTGCTGGAGTTAAAAAAAATAAACAATTCCAGGACAAATAAACAAGTATTGGCAAACTTATATTTAAATTTAATTAAAGCTTTCTACTGTAAGACCTGTTCTCTGGAACAATATCCCTTGTTCTTCCTCTATTCTCCCTGCTTTATAGTAGACTTGAGTTGAGATGGTTGCTAGACCTTTTAGGTAGGGCAGGGGTCTGCAACCTTAAACACTCAAAGAGCCATTTGGACCCGTTTCCCACAGAAAAGAAAACATCAGGAGCCACAAAACCCTTCCCATGCCTGACTGTTTCTTGAGCGGCCACAAAACTAGCATATGTAGTTGAATTAAACGTTCTGTTTTCTTCTGAAACTTTTCTTTTCTCGGATTTATCCATGGTCGGCCTACTGGGGTTTGAAAAGGTCAATAAATTGTGTGCCGGCAGGTGTCGCACATTGGTAGTTGTGACGCATATTTTGAGTGACAGGGAGCTGCAGCAGAGGGGTGAAAGAGCCACATGCGGCTCCAGAGCTGCAGGTTGCTGACCCCTGAGGTAGGGCATTTTATGGGAAATGCATGGGTGTAATGCATAGTCTCTTTAAGTGACTGTTGCCTTTCTTTCTACTGACATATTTCTCCCTGTTTTAATTTACAAGCTGCCTAGGGTCCTTCTGGAGTCAGGTGGCTCTAGAAATGTGTTTTATGAAATAAAAATAAAATAGACTTTATACAGATAGAAGAGAATATTTGTAGCTCGGACTTGAACTGTGGGATCCTTGGGTGCTCTCTGAGCTTGGAGCTCTCTATACTCACCAAGCTCTGAGAGCACCAAGGACCCCACAGACGTTATATAATTTAGCATGCTGAGGATAATGATCCCAGACCAGTGGTGAAATCCAAATTTTTTTTTACTACTGGTTCTGTGGGCATGGCTTGGTAGGTGTGGCAGGGAAGGGATACTGCAAAATCTCCATTTCCTCCCCATTTCTGGAGGAAGGGTATTGCAAAATCTCCATTCCCACCCCACTCTGGGGCCAGCCAGAGGTGGTATTTGTTGGTTCTCTGAACTACTCAAAATTTCCGCTACCAGTTCTCCAGAACCTGTCAGAACCTGCTGGATTTCACCCCTGTCCCAGACTGATACAAACCAAATAAACTGGAAGAAGCGAATGTATTTCCTACTTTTTGAGGTAAGAATTCTATTATTTCATGTTTGTTCCAGGATAACAAGAGTGCTCTCCACTAGCTGCCTTTGCTTACATGAATGTGCAAACCAGCACTTTAAACTCTTAGCCCCATCAATACAGGCTTTCATTTTTTTTTCTTTCTCTTCGTGTCAACCAGAATTGCACTGTAGAGGCAGTATAATAAATGGAAGCTAACCAAAGGTAATAAATAGTGTACACATCTTAATGTGTATTTAATTCTCTCTGACCAGAGAAGAATGCCTGTAGTTTTAAGGCAAAAGACAAATAGGAATTGCAATGGCTGCTTTTGGTCTCATCACTTCCCTCCACCCCCCCCCTTTTCTTAGTAACAAAGGTGAGATGTTTTCAGAGTAAAATGTTCTGTGGGCATTTTTAGGAATATAAAAGGGAAATGGGACTGAGTATGTAACCCGATGTGTAGAATAGTTCACTGGAGTAGGCAGTTGGTAGCTTTTAGGGACAGCCTGAATATAGTTTCTAATCCAGTGGTGGGATTCAGCCAGTTCACACGAGAACCGGTTGTTAACTTTCTGAGCAGTTTGGTGAACTGGTTGTTGGACGAAATCATTAGGGCAGAGAACTGGTTGTTAAATTATTTGAATCCCACCACTGTTCCAATCCTATAATTAGTGGAATGGCTTGCCTTCAGAAGTTGTGGGTGTTTCAGCACTGGAAGTTTTTAAGAAGAGATTGGACAACCATTTGTCTAACATGCTATGGGGTCTCCTGCTTGGGGTTGGAAAGTAGAGCCGTGATGGCGAATCTATGGCACGCATGCCACAGGTGGCATGCAATGCCCTCTCTGTGGGCATGCAAGCTGTTGCCCCAGTTCAGCTCCGCCACGCATGCGTGCATGCCTTCCACCGGCCAGCTGGTTGTCAGGTCTCTGCCATGTGTGCATAGGGGGGGGGCGGGACACTTGTGGGGGGCCGCACGTGCATGTGCTGGGGGGCCAAGGTGCATGCACGGGGGGGGGTGCACACACATTGCATTTTGGGGGTTCGGGCATGCACACGCTTTTGGCACTCGGTCCGGAAAAGGTTAGCCATCACTGGACTAGAACAATAGCAATAGCACTTAGATTTACATAGTGCTTTACAGCCCTCTCTAAGTGGTTTAGAGAGTCAGCCCATTGCCCCCAACAATCTGGGTCCTCATTTTACCCACTTCAGAAGGACGGAAGGCTGAGTCAACTTTGAGCCTGGTGAGATTCGAACTGCCAAATTGCAGGCAGCCAGCAGTCAGCAGAAGTAGCCTGCAGTACTGCACTCTAACCACTGCACCACCGTGGCTCATGAGGACCTCAAGGTCCCGTCTGACTCCGTTCTTCTGTTATTCATGGTTTCAAGATCCCACTGCAGAAACTTGCAGACAAAAAGAATACATTTTAGTCTACGACACTTTTTTTTCTTCAAAAGGACCAAAACGTTGCCCCTTTTAAAGGCCCATTTTCATCTCTATTCTCTCTGCTTCTTCACCAGTTCCCTGATATTCCTGTCCTTTAGAGATCAGAGAAGGTAGGCAGAAATGTAGCTCCTGATCAAGAATTTTGCCTGCTTTGGGTTTATAAGTTTATTTATTTATTTATTTATTGGTTCGATTTATATGCCGCCCTTCTCCAGAGACTCAGGGTGGCTTACAATGCATTAAGCAATAGCCTTCATACTTTTGTATATACCTGCTTAGTAGGACTTTTGGCCCCCGCAAGCGGTGTTTTTTTTTTTTATACAAAGTCATTTTATTGTTACTTATAAAAATAATAAAGGCAGGATAGAGAAAGGAATTCAGTGGGAAAGATGATCTGGATGAGCAAAGAATGGAAAGAGTCATAGTTTTGTGGTCAGGCCTATGATTTGAAATGAAAGGTTCCGAATTCAATCTCCTGGTGTCTTTAATGGAACTGAAAGAGCCTTGTTTGAAATGTTAGAAGCAAGTATCAACAGTATTGAGCTAGGATCCATGGATTGACTTATAGTAAGATAGTTTAGTTACCCATGTGTTGCACCTATTGTCTTTACAATGAATCAAGTTTTTGTGTGGGTATATAGATGCCTACCAACAAGGGATAAGAATAATAGAGTTGGAAGGGACTTTGGAGATCTTTTACTCCAACCCTGTTTCATTTCAGATAAATGGTTGTCCAGTCTCTTTTTGAAAGCCTCCAGTGATGGAGTCTGTTAGTCCCTTGGACTGCAAGGCGATCAAACCGGTCAGTCCTAGAGGAGATCAACCCTGACTGCTCTTTAGAAGGCCAGATCTTGAAGATGAAACTCAAATCCTTTGGCCACCTAATGAGAAGGAAGGACTCACTGGAGAAGAGCCTAATGGTGGGAAAGATTGAGGGCAAAAGAAGAAGGAGACGGCAGACAATAAGGTGGCTGGATGGAGTCAGTAGGCATGAGCTTAAATGGTCTCCGGGGGATGGTAGAGGACAGGAAGGCCTGGAGGAACGTTGTCCATGGGGTTACGATGGGTCAGACATGACTTCGCAACTGACAACAAGTGATGGAACACCCACAATTTCTGAAGACAAGCTCTTCCACTAGTTAACTGCTCTCACCATTAGAAAATTTCTCCTTAGTTCTAGGTTGCTTGTCTCCTAGAGAATGGATCAGAATGTGTTAGAATAGGATGCTACAACTGGGCAAGAAAGTTAAAGTCCCCAAATGAAATGTTTTATTATTTCCAGGAAGAGTAAACAGCAACTCTTTATTTATGCAGAAGCAAGGAGATGGCCCTTAAGACTGACACCCCAGTAGCATTTAAATTTATTTGCTGTTTCTAGGATTCCAATCTAATGAGGGCCAAGCTTTCTAATTTTCACTTATGTGTCCATGATGGGATTCACTAGAACTGATGGGATTTCTGGAATTGCATGGGGATATGCCTATACGGTGTGTGCATAGGATCGGAGAGAATGCTTTGTTATTAAAGAGGCAAAAATAATTGCTGCATTTCTCTGAAAGGAAGAGTAGTTCTTTTTTTCCTCGAATAATTTATTTATTTTATTTATTATTTATTATTCAAATTTCTATACCGCCCTTCTCCTTTCGGACTCAGGGCGGTGAACAGCCAAAATAAAAACATCTATACATAACATTACAGTTAAAAATAGAGTTAAAATAATTTATAAATTTGGCCCGTAATTTAAAACTTGTCAATTTAAAATCAATATCAAAATTTTAAAACTAACCCTAAAATCAAGACAGACCGGCTAACTGAAAAAAGTAAGTTTTTAGGGCCCAACGAAAAGTCCGGAAGTCGGAGATCACTCGTATCTCTGGGGGTAGATTGTTCCATAGGGTAGGTGCCACCACAGAGAAGGCTCTCCTCCTGGGGGTCGCCAGCTGGCATTGTCTGGCCGACGGCACCCTGAGGAGGCCCTCTCTGTGGGAGTGAACCGGCCGGTGGGAGGCTATTGGTGGCAGAAGGCGGTCCCGTAAGTACCCCGGCCCTAAGCCATGGAGCGCTTTAAAGGTGATCACCTTTAAAGTGCACCCGGAAGTCCACTGGAAGCCAATGCAGCTCGCGCAGGAGAGGAGTCACATGGGAGCGCCCCGTCGCTCCCATAATCCCCCGCACGGCCGCATTCTGCACCAGTTGGAGCCTCCGGGTGCACCCCAAGGGGAGCCCCATGTAGAGAGGGTTACAATAGTCCAGACGAGAGGTGACGAGTGCTTGAGTGACCGTGCATAGGGAGTCCCGGTCTAGAAAGGGGCGCAATTTACAGTGGAAAGGTTATTTGGGATTAATTGAGGAAAAGATGCTGGAGGCAGATAAAACAAATATTTTCTGGTTTAATCTTCTCTTCTTTTTTTGATGTGGGACTCCTGAAGGTTATCTTATTTTTAGGTAAATGTCATGGTCCTAAAGGTTCTATAAAGGCTGGATTAAACCCTAGACTAGTGTGACCTGGAATAGAGATGGATAGCAGGGAGAACAGTCTGTTGCAGAAACATATGGTCTTAATGGATTATGCATGACCAGGACTATTGTGTTAATGTATAATACTTCTTTTTGTGTGCTTGGAATATTATGTGAGCAGACAGCTGTGTTTTGCTAACCTGAGTTTAGGGTTTAGCTTATTGTGTAAACAAAGTGTCTTGTATTCACTTGATTAAGGCTTTAACATTTATACAGTTGATTGTAGTCCATGAAAATAGAGTGATTGAAAAAGAGCAGTCCAGTAGAAATGCCGAATGACACCCTCTTTCCTCCCCTCCTCCCTTCAAGTCCTAAATAAATAGATAAATAAAATAAAATAAATAAAATAAATAAAAAGAGCCTTGGTAGTACAGTGGTCTAAAGCACCCTGTTATTAAGACCAGCTGCCTGCAATTACTGCAGGTTCGAATCTTGCCAGGCTCAAGGTTGACTCAGCCTTCCATCCTTTCTAAGGTAGGTAAATTGAGGACCCAGTTTGTGGGGGCAATAAGCTGACTTTGTATAAATATACAAAAGGATGAAGGCTATTGCTTAACGCATTGTAAGCCGCCCTGAGTCTCCGGAGAAGGGCAGCATATAAATCAAATTAAAAAAAAAAATAGTATCAGTGGTGGGTTGCCCCCGGTTCGGACCGGTTCTATAGAACCGGTAGAAAAACTGGCGAGAGGCTCTGCCCACTGACTCCGACGTCATCAGGAAGCTTCTGTGTGTGCGGCCCCATTGCAAACTGGTAATAAAGGTAAGTAGGACCCACCCCTGAATAGTATGTACTAAGAAAGGAGAAGTTTTGGATAAAATAGTAAGCTCTTGACAAGTCCAGAGAAAAGTCAGAGTTTCCAAATACTTAGACCAAGAATATAGACAAACACATTTCTATTCCCAAACAGAAGTTAATCTGTTAGAAACGCCTTAGCTCAAGCATAACTATCGCTGGTCAAACCAAAATGGTTGCTAAAATGATCTATTGGGGAACAAGAACTATTCCTAGACAGACCATAATTCCTAAGGTATTCTCTCAAGAGATCTGGAACCTCTTTGCCTCTCTGCCTTTAACTCTTTGAATGATGACATTTACATTCTAATGGCCTGGTGTCCAGGTTTCCCGATCAAGCTCAATCTGTGGGTCAGGAGTTGTGGCTCATGGGCCTGCATTGGGATGATGCCTAGAGGTGAGACTGGAATGGGCTAACTTGCCACAGCCAATTCGCCCTGGGACAACCCATTGCAAGATAATGATAATGTTGTTGTTATTATTATTATTATTAAGAGAGGGTTGGGTCTAGAGTACAGTTATCTCACGTTAAATTGTCCCACAGTTAGTTAGCTGGGGCGAATTGGCAGTGGCGAGTTGTCTTAGACCAGCGATGTAAAACTCAAGGCCCGTGGGTTGCTTAGAATTGGCCCTCGGGACCAGTGGTGGGTTCCTCCCGGTTCGGCCCGGTTCTCCTGAGCCAGTAGCGGTGACGATATGACATCACTGAACCGGTTCTGCCCCCCTCTCCCCCACCCCCCGTGTTATTCTTACCTTTTATTTGGCCCCACCCCCAATCTATTGCTGCCTTCTGAGTCCCAGCTGATGGCTAGTGGGAAAAAAACTGTTTAAACTCTTGCCACAGGGCTTCAAAGGGCCGCCCTACAGCTGATCAGAGTTAAAAGAAAACAAATGAGTAGACCAGTGCCTGCAAAAATACATGAGTAGATCAGTGCCTGCAAAAAATAAATGGGTAGACCGGTACAGCTCTGCAAGCAGTTAAAAGCCTGGTAGACCAGTACCTCTGCTAAATCCTAAATAATTGTCACATGACCATCAAGCCACGCCCACAGAACCAGTAGTAAAAAAATTTAGAACCCACCCCTGCCCGGGACCACCCTGGAAACAGCAAGGGACTGGCCTGCAGTGACACTGCCAGTGAAAATGGAGCTCAAGTTTCGCCGACAGAGGGTTGCAGGAGGCCATCACAGCCAGAAATGGAGCTCGGGAGCCTGTTTTCACTGGCAGAGCACTCGGGCCACCATAGGTGCCCCCAACATGAGTGACGTCAAGCTGGCCATGCCCACCATGACCACACCTACCCTGGCCCCCCGAGGTCGAACACAACCCTGATGCAGCCCTCAATGAAATAGAGTTTGACACCCCGTCAAACTCTAGGACACCCCCTCCTAGACCCAGGTGAGACTTCCTGATACTTTGTTAGGCTCTTGATCTTTTCTTTGGTGGGTTTCCATCAGAGAAGACTCAGACTGAAAGCGAGTTAACCAGGAATTAATATTTCAACAGTTGCAAAAACATGCCCTGAATTTAACTGGTTTCCTAAATCCACATTACATGCACACGATTTCTACAACACGGATGGACAGGACAAAGCTGCATACCGACTATACGTCTCTGCTCTTGTTTCAAGGAGTTCTGCACTCTTCTCAGTGCATGAATTAGTATGGCATTAGTATGGGGTATCTGCAGGATCACCTCCTACCGACCTCCCACCGCCCAGTGCATTCACATAGGGCTGCCCTCCTCCGGATCCCCTCGGCTAGACAGTGTTGGCTGGCGGTCCCCAGGATGAGGGCGTTCTCTGTGGTCGCACCGACCCTCTGGAATGGGTTGCCCACCAAGCTCCGGATGGCCCCCGACCTCCGCACCTTCCGCGCCGACCTAAAGATATGGCTTTTTCACCAACTTCCCTGATCTGTTGTGGATTTTAACTTGGGGATTGAGGATTTTAAATTGGTTTTAATATTATTTAACTCTTTATTGTCGGGTTGTTTTTATTGTTGTGAGCCGCCCCGAGTCCTGTGGGAGAAGGGCGGCATATAAATCTGACAAAATAAATAAATAAATAAATAAATAAATAAATAAATAAATAAGTAAGTAAGTAAGTAAGTAAGTAAGTAAGTAAGTAAGTAAGTAAGTAAGTAAGTAGGTAAGTAACAGGATCCCATGCTTCTTGTCCATGCTGATCTCTAGGATTATCTGACCATGGAGTGCAGTGCAGTTTCTGCAATTGACGCTGCATTAGAGGACTCCAAAACGATTTTAATTCTGTGATCCTCTGAGTTTTGACACTTCTCCGGAGTGCAAAAGTTACACTGCTGTGCCGATGCCATCTCTTTCCTGTGGACAGAGAAGTGTCATATCCCTGTTCATTCACACAGCAAAGGTGTTTTTCTTTGCAGGTGGGGTGAGAAGGCAGAAATAGCATCTTCTGGTCTATGGGGACAATGGCAGTTCCTCCCTGGTGCTGAGTCACTAGCAGAGAGAACAGGACTGAATTCTAGATCAAGCAAGTATATGAATGGAGCATTAAAATTGGGCTGCTTCCTGCTGCCCTACAGCCCAATGAGCCCCCTTTCTCTCTTTTTTTGAAGTCTGAACATTTGTGTAAAGAAGAAAGCCTCACCACTGTGCTGCCAGGCTGGCTGGAAGAGCAGGCCTTTTTCAAATAGATGGAGAGAATGCCCATGTAATTTTGCCAAATGAAAGTGAACATTATTTCAGTGGTGAAATTATTTTTTTTTTTTTACTACCGGTTCTGTGGGCGTGGCTTGGTGGGCATGGCAGGGGAAAGATACTGCAAAATCTCCATTCCTTCTCAACTCCTGGAGGAAGGATATTGCAAAATCCCCATTTCCTCCCCACTCTGGGGCCAGCCAGAGGTGGCATTTGTCGGTTCTCTGAACTACTCAAAATTTCCACTACCGGTTCTCTGAACTGCTCAAAATTTCTGCTACCGGTTCTCCAGAACCTGTCAGAACCTGTTGGATTTCAGCCCTGCATTATTTCATCCCAAAGGTACTTTTTCAAGAGGCAACTGGACTTTCTGGACAACCATGACGTGGGTGACTAAGAACCTCCATAGACATTATTTTACATTCAGCCTCATCCTTCAGCCTCATCCATTTATTTATTTAATAAATTTACCCCCCATCTCCCACACACACTCCATCACATATACAGGTAGTCCTCACCTTATGACCACAATTGAGCCCAAATTTTATGTTGCTAAGGGAGAAATTTGTTAAGTGAGCTTTGCCTCATTTTATGACTTTTCTTGCCACATTTGTTAAGTGAATCACTGCAGTTGTTAAATTAATAATACTGTTGTTAAGTGAATCTGGTTTTCCCATTGACTTTGCACATCAGAAGGTTTTGCTTTTTTTGCTTTTTAATTTATATGCCGCCCTTCTCCGGAGACTCAGGGCGGCTTACAATGCATTAAGCAATAGCCTTCATACTTTTGTATATTTTATACAAAGTCAGCTTATTGTCCCCACAATCTGGGTCCTCATTTCACCTACCTTTGAAAGGATGGAAGGCTGAGTCAACCTTGAGCCTGGTGAGATTTGAACTTGCAGTAATTGCAAGCAGCAGATGTTAATAACAGTGCTTTAGTCCACTGTACTACAGGCTCTACTACAGGTTACAAAAGGTGATCACATGACCCCCGGGCACAGCAACTGTCATAAATGTGAATCAGTTGTCAGGTATCCAGATACAAATCCTGTGATCATGGGGATGGTGCAACGGTCATAAGTGTGAAAAATGTTCATAAGTCACTTTTGTCAGTGCCACTGTAACTGCGAACGGTCACTACGTGAACTGTTGTAAGTCAAGGACTACCTGTACATGACTCAGGATCAGGGGTGAAATGCTCCTGGTTCGGACCGGATCGCCTGATCCCGTAGCGATGGCGGCGGATGGTTCGGAGAACTGGTAGCAAAAATCCCTGCCCCCCTCATGCCCAGCTGAGCCGTGAGATCATCAGAGCCTTTTTTTTTTTAACTTTTAAAAGCATTTTTTCTATAATCTCTTTGGCCGAAAAAATGCTTTTAAAAGTAAAAAAAAAAAAAAGCCTCCGATGATCGCGCGGCTCAGCTGGGATCATCAGAGGCTTCTAAAAGCATTTTTTTCTGCAACCTCTTCGGCCGAAGAGGTTGTAGGAAAAAAAATGCCTTTAAAAGCCTCTGGCGATCCCAGCTGAGTTGCCTGATTGTGAGAGGCTTTTAAAAGCATTTTTTTCTGCAAACTCTTAAGGTTGTAGAAAAAATGCTTTTAAAAGTAAAAAAAAAAAAGTTGGTCATGCCCATCCAATCACATTAACCCCCCCCACCAAGCCACGCTTACAGAACCCACAGAACCAGTAGTAAAAAATTTTACATTTCACCACTGCTCAGGATGGCTAACAATTAAAACAGAATAAAAAACAGAGCAAAAATTAGATCAGTAATGAAAAATAACAACTGAGAACATGCCCAAGATGCCACATTCGAATTAGCCACGAAACGGGATTGCCCACGTTGCCAGTCACAATTGTATGGATCTCATTCATCCTTCTCAGGGCTTTGTTGCCACGAGTCTCCATGTGTTCCTACTTGGAGAACTTGGAAATCAAAATCATTAAGAAATGCAGGTTCCTGTTGGGCTCCTGCAGGCGGCATAGAAGTGACAGGAAAGATGCAACATTTCCCCATTTGCAACTCCGGTCTTCTTAAGGAATTTATTGTAGTTAGGATTTTCAGGGAGGAATTGGTGCCATAGATTACAAGTTGGTTTAGAGCATCTGAATGGAGCCCCTGTAGAGCCACACTTCCTGGTTAATGCTTGGCATATCTCTTATTTCTCTCTTGAAAAGAGGGAAACCGCTCTAGACTTGAAGGCACATTTTGCGGAAATGCATGGATGTGTTAGAACTTCAGCACTTGCATATGTGTCCATATACACTGAGAGACGCAAGCGACGTGGTGACTCAGTGGCTAAGATGCTAAGCTTGTCGATCGAAAGGTCGGAAGTTCAGTGGTTCGAATCCCTAGTGCCATGTAATGAGGTGGGACATTACTTGTCCCAGCTTCTGCCAACCTAGCAGTTCAAAAGCCCATAAAAAATGCAAGTAGAAAAATAAGGACCACTTTTGGTGGGAGGGTAACAGCGTTCCGTGCGCCTTTGGCGTTTAGTCATGCCGGTCATATGACCACGGAGATGTCTTCGGACAGCACTGGCTCGTCGGCTTTGAAACGGAGATGAGCACTGCCCCCTAGAGTCGGGAACGACTAGCACATATGTGCAAGGGGAACCTTTACCTTTTACACCGAGAGACAGACAAATACATTTGTGATTGTGTATGTATTGCTTTCCTTAGACTAAACCGAAGCTACATGCAGTACAGGAATGGCACTGAAAAATCTGCTGAAATGCAAAGTATTCACTAGATATATTTGCTTATCAATGTCCAATGACTCTTCTTCCTGTCTCCCATGGTCATTGTCATAAACTGTTACAGAGCTGTAATCTACCTTATGGGGTTGCCATTGAAAGAAAAACTGGAGGAGGTAGTGCTATGTAAACCATCTGATCCGTAAGAGGAAAAGCATGACATCAGCCCAACAAGCAAATACACGAAAGAAATGAAAGGCAATAGCTTGAACTCTTTGGGTGTGAAGTATAAACTGCATTGCAATGTTGCTGCAGATGCTGCTGTCTTTCTCCTGCTTCTGCCAGTGGGCCTAAAAAAAAAAAAAAGAGAGAGAACGGATGCCTGAAAATGTCTCAATTTTGTTTTCAGTGTTGTGTGTCTTCCCAGAAAGGGAAACAAACCATCTACAAGCAGATTAAGCGAATACTCGGGAATATACTTTGGTATGAGACACGGGCATTTTGCCTGGGTCAGGGGCCAGGCAGGAGAGTCCGTATTCAGTTGTGTTCACCCTTGGGGGAACTTGTTCAACTGCCAGGCCCTAAATTAAGAAGAAGGTTAGCTTATTTTTCAGGAAAGCATTTGCTGCGTCGTTGGATGGTTGAGTGCTTAAGGATATAGATGGGTTCGAAATGTAACTGGAAGGCTGAACTATATTGTTAGAAGATTGAGTGCCTCTGGATGGTTGAGCGCTTATGGATATTGATGGATTTATGATGTGACTGGAATAGCGTTGTAACCTCCTGCCGTTTCTGTTGTCGTTTATGATGTTTGTTTTTTTTTAAAAAAAAAACATTGTTAAGGAAAGTCTACTGTGTAATAAAATATGTATGGTAGTGGAACCTTTTAGTCTGAATATGTAGAATTTATTCCATCTTCCTTTTTCCTCTGAGCCACTATGAGAATCTTACTGGCTAAAGAAAGACATCTTACAAACAAGTCATCGGAGAGACTCAGTGCTCAAAATGTTCACAGAGACATTATCAGCAAGCTGATGTTTCTATTTTTTTTTTCTTTTGAACCCCAAATTCCCTTCTGTGCTGGCCAAGAACATTAAAATATGCAAAGATCAGTATATTAACACGAAGTAACACAAAACTTAGGAATCACCACTTTGCCATTTGTTGGAGTCTCCACAGAGACCTGTCCCATATGTGCAGAATTAACTTGGCCTATGTTCATAGCTTGCAGAGTGCTTTGTTTTATCCTCTGCATGGAGTAAGGATTCATGAATAAATGAGAACGACATTTGTAACTTATAGAGAGCCCAGCAAGCCACAGTTCTATTGCCTGCTTACACACACACACACACACAAGATATAGGGGAGCTTCTGACAGACATAATGCTTCCCACAGGTACTACTCCTAGCAAGAGGTATCACTGCTGTCTTCACGCAGGCTTGCAATGTCATTCACATGGTAAGCTTCTCCACATGTCAGTATTAGTCAGGATTGAACAATTCTCGGTAATTTAGGGATGCTGCCCTAAGTAGGCAATTGATCTACTTGCATTTGTGTGGTAGAGAATCCTCTGGAGCAGGACCAGCCAGGCATCCCACCCCCCCTTTCTCAATCAGTCTCAGAAAGACTATAACTTCTTCCACCCTTTTACTAGCTCTGGGAAAATGGGACTTCCCCTCCATCCTCCTCCCAATCGGACAAGAACTAGACTTTCCCACAAAGTTCTTGAAGTCTTTTCAAGAAACATTGATTTCTTTTCAATGATTTCAAGTCAAGTCAAGAAACAATGGATGGAAACTCATCAAGGAGAGAAGTCATCTGGAATGAAAGAAAAACTTCCTAACATTGAGAACAATTAACCAGTGGAACAGCTTGCTTTCAGAAGTCGTCGGTGCTTCTTCACTGGAAGTTTTTAAGAAAAAAATTGGACAGCCAACTGTCTGAAACGGCAAAGAGTCTCCGGTTTGAGTAAGGGCTGTTCTAGAAGACCTCCAAGGTCCCTTCCAGCTCTCTATTCTGATTGATCTTTTGAGTTTCATGCTGCTAATGCTATCAAAGAACCAGTGTTCCTCTGTCCAAGGAACACTAGGAGGGACAGATACAAGGATGCTTTTTCATCTCCTAACCAGAGGTGGTATTCAGCCGGTTCGTACTGGTTCAGGTGAACTGGTAGCGGAGATTGCTGCCCCACAGCCCCGCCGCCCCGCCGCCCTGCCTTTATGACGTCCTATTTAGACATGTTTTCGAGGCGAGGTGCATGCATGGAAGGCGTGTGAGTGAGCAAAGTGCATGCACGGAAGGCTGGGTACATGCACGGAAGGCATGTGTGTGCAACGAACCGGTGGTAAGAATATTGGAAACCCATCACTGCTCCTAACATTCTGATCAAAACTGATGCAACCCAGCAGGAGTGCACATGGCCTCATGTTTGTGAGTGCACCTCTTTACAGGCAGTCCTCGACTTACCCTGTTTTCCCCAAAATAAGACATCCCCTGATAATAAGCCCAATCGAGCTTTTGAGTGCATGGCAATAAGGCCAAGTGCTTATTCCACGGTTCAAAAAAATATAAGACAGGGTCTTATTTTCGGGGAAACACGGCACAACAATTCATTTAATAACCGTTCGAAGTTACGACGACACTGAAAAAAGTGACTTATGACTTTTTCACATTTATAACTGTTGCAGCATCCCCATGGCCACATGTTTCAAATTCAGACCCTTGGCAACGGACTCCTATTTATGACGGTTGCAGTGTCCTGGGGGTCATGCGATCAACTTTTGTGGCTTTTTGATAAGCAAAGCCAACCCCGAAGGACACCAGATTGACTTAATCACCAGTGATTCACTTAGCAATGGTGGCAAGAAAGGTCGTAAAATGGGGCAAAATGTAACAACTGTCTTGCTTAGCAACCAAAATGTTGAGCTCAACTATGGACGTAAGATGAGGATTACCTATACCTGTAAACCTGCATCTTTAGCCCAACTCATACTCAGCACCATGTAAACATGCCTGAAAAAAAAAGTTATGCTCTCTGGTAGTAAATAAAGCAGAAGTGATACAAATGCCATATCTCTCTAATATTCACTTGCTCAGGGAATGTCTCATGGCTAAGGCACTGAGCTTGTCGATCGAAAGGTCAGCAGTTCAGCGGTTCAAATCCCTAGTTCTGTGTAACAGGGTGAGCTCCCGTTACTTGTCCCAGTTTCCGCAAACCTAGCAGTTTGAAAGCACGTAAAAAATGCAAGTAGAAAAATAGGGACCACCTTTGGTGGGAAGGTAACAGCATTCCGTGAGCCTTTAGCGTTTAGTCATGCCGGCCACATGACCACAGAGATGTCTTCGGACAGCACTGGCTCTTTGGCTTTGGAACGAAGATGAGCACTGCCCCCTAGAGTCGGGAATGACTAGCACATATGTGCAAGGGGAACCTTTACCTTTATGGATCCATATTCACAATGAGGCACCGGTCATATTTCTTACAGAAGAAGAAACACCCTTTTGTGAGCAAGCATCTCTGCAAGAAGCTCATGGTATAATGAAATTCCTTTTTGTAGGAATATCTGACCCAGCTTTATACATTAATAGTGAAATCATGAATTACTAAGAGAGGCCATGGCATTTCCTAATTAAACAGAGCTAGATAAATAATCTACTGAAAGCACTATGTAATTTATTGAGGAAATATTACAAAATTCATTACATACTGCCTCTAGTAATGTTCGCTGGTTACTTCATTCAGCTGTACAGTTAGCTTAATAATAAAGAATAAAATTGCTTCTATCAATTGTTCAAAGGAATTACTGAACCAGTTTTGTAGAATCAGAAAACTAAGTTATCAGGGCTGATATCGGGGAGAAGCAGTGATTAATTCTGACACCATAAATCCCTTCCTTAAAACTTGGTCCAAAACCCTTAATTCAATCATTTATTATGCATTGTTTGAAGCTTTTTTCTTTCTTTTGCATTCTAGGAGACGTATGGTGAGGCACACATGCTTCAGAGGTGGTATTCAGCAGGTTCTGACCAGTTCTGGAGAACCGGTAGCGGACATTTTAAGTAGTTCGGAGAACCGGTAAATACCACCTCTGACTGGCCCCGCCCCATCTATTCTCTGCCTCCCGAGTCCCAGCTGATTGGGAGGAAATGGGGATTTTGCAGTAACCTTCCCCTAGAGTGGGGAGGGAATGGAGATTTTACAGTATCCTTCCCCTGCCACCCCCACCAAGCCCCGCCCACAGAACCGGTAGTAAAAAAATTTGAATCCCACCACTGACATGCTTGCCATGCAGGCAGCTTTAGAATTGGTCTTTGAACTTCCCTTTCAAACATTCTCTGATAAGAGAACAATTCTTGAATCTCTACTTGTTTAGTTATGGATCCAAGAACTAAAAACAGAAAAAGAAACAAGTAGTACTTGTTTTGTGTCTACCTCAGATAGCAACAATTCACAGTTATAACAGTGATGAAAAAGTAACTTTATGACCAATTGTCCATATTTAGGACCTCTCTCTCTCTCTCTCTCTCTCTCTCTCTCTCTCTCTCTCTCTCTCTCTCTCTCTCTCTCTCTCTCTCTCTCTCTCTCTCTCTCTCTCTCTCTCTCCCAGGTTAGCCACTACAGTCAGTTTCATGATTCAGAATAGAGCTGGAAGAGACCTTTGAGGTCTTCTAGTCCAATCCCTGCTCAAGTAGGAGATCCTATACCAGGGGTGTCAAACTCATGATGACATGTTGTCATCACGTGACGTATTGCAACTTCCTCCCCTTTGCTAACTGGGGGTGGGCATGGCCAGCATGTGACACATCTGGCCTGCGGGCCACGAGTTTGACATCCCTGCCATATACCATTTCAGACAAGTGGCTGCCCAGTCTCTTCTTAAAAGCCACCAGTGATGAAGCACCCACAATTTCTGAAGGCCAGCTGTTCCACTGATTAATCGTCCTCACTTTTAGGAAGTTTCTCCTTAAATCCAAGTTGCTTCTTTCCTTGATTAGTTTCCATCCATTGCTTCTTGTCCTGCCCTCTAGTGCTTTGGAAAATAAGCTGACCTTCTCTTCTTTGGGGCAGCCCCTCAAATACTGGAGTACTGCTGTCTTGTCATTCCTAGTCCTTCTTTTCTCTAGAGTAGCCATATTTTAATCCTGCAACTGTTCTTCATATGTTTTAGTCTCTGGGCCTTTAATCATCTTAGTTGCTCTTCTCTGCATTTTTTCCAAAGTCTCAACATCTTTTTTTGTAATGTGGTGAGTTAGTGCTGTGTCATGTTGTCCTTGTCAGCAATGCTATTTATAGCAATGTCAGCAAAGTATTATAGTGTAGCAGCAGCAATGCTATACTGGGCAGGTGCTTGGACTAGATCAGGGATCAGCAACCCACGGCTCTGGAGCCGCATCTGTCTCTTTCATCCCACTGCTGCGGCTCCCTGTTGCTGGTCAGCTCCACAATTGATAGGGCTTTCATTTGGGACAGGTAGAGGAAAAAGAATGCCGCGCTTGGAGGAGACTCTATGGTGGGGGAACTGACTTCCAGTCGGCAGAAGAAAAAGGACGCCGTGCTAGGAGGAGACTATGATGGGGGAATTGAACGGGGCTTCCAGTTAGGATCTTTGTGGCTCTTTTGTTTTAAAATTTTTTATTGAAAATTATTAAAAATTACAGAAAAAAAAATAGCAACATGGATAGAATTGCAGAGAGTAATATAATACATATAGAGTTTTAAAGCATCAATTTTCGCCTAGAGATAGTACAAACCTCCATTAAACCAACTCATCAAAGAAAGAAAAGATTACCAGCAGAAACAATTCTCAACTGCCATGCAATACTCCTATAAATATTTCCCCACATTCACACTAAGATTAATATTTTACATTCTTCTTAAGATTTCTTTTTTTGCAGCCAAGCATACCACCTGTCCCAACTCCTATACAGCCCCGATTCTTGTCTATCTCGCAAAAGTCCGGTAAGCTTGTCTGCTTCTGCACAGTCCATGATCTTTGAGGTTAACGTAGCCTCCGATGGGGTATTTTTGGATTTCCATTCTTGCGCAGACGAGATCCTGGCTGCAATGATGATGTGGAGAGTGAGGTACCAATTAGATTTGTTTAAGTTCTCTGGTTTCATGCCTAATAAAAATGTTTCCGGGTTCAATTCTATCCTACATCCTATATTTTCTAAAATCCATTTTTGAATTCTAGCCCAATATTCTCTTGCTCGGGGACAGGTCCATCTTTGTGGCTCTTTGAGTGTTTAAGGTTGCCGACCCCTGGACTAGATTATCTCCAAGGTCCCTTCCAACTTTTCATTGTGTGGTTTTAGAAGAAGATGACCAGTGAAATTAGTTATTCATTTGACCTGCTCTTTTTTCTGTTCAATCATGTCTGGTTTTGGAGAATGCCTGGGCAAGTCCCTGCAGTTTTCTTGGCAAGGTTTTTCAGAAGTGGTAGATAAGTGTCTTTCTCTTTTGAATCCCCATTCTTTGGAACTCCATACAATCTTCTCTCCCTTGGCATTATATAAAACAGTCAAAACAATCCATAGGCTTGTTCCATAGGCTTTAAATCCTAGTTAATTGATTGGTGATGTTAATTTATGGGTGACTTGATTAATTAAGTTACATGTTGATTTTATCTCTGCTGTCCCTGGATTGGGACAGGCTATAAATGAATGAATGAATGAATGAATCAATAAATCAATAAAACAATGAATGAATGTTGATGCAAAGACAATTGATGAAAAGCTTAGAGTGCACTCATCATTTAAAAGTTCAAAGTTCACAGATCTCATCAGGTGACCATTTGGAATAGTGTGACAAAACACTAATGCAAATAATATATAAACATTATTTTCTATAATATGACTTTCTCTGTTTGCTTACACATTTATTTTCCTTCAAGCAAAAATAGCCTTGAGAAACATTTACTTATTCCATAGAAATTTTCCTTAATCCTCCTTGGCTGGAGTTTGAAGTCCCAACACATCCAATGGTATTGAACTGAATGAATGAATGGTGTGAATGGCAAAAATGATAATTTTTACAACAATGTAATTGTCTATCACAAACAATGGAACAAATGTTCTTGGAAGCAGGTATCTCTAGACGCTTTGAAACAGAGATGGAAGACAACCTATTTGAAGAAAGTCAAGGTAAAATATCTAGGTTGGGACTGAATGATTTTGCAGTTCCCCAAATCAGTTGAAAGGGGAATTTCATTGATGATTTATTTTCGATAATATCGTATAGACATAACCATTTTTTTCAGCACTTGCCTTCCTAATGTTTCAAATGAGACATTTGAAACTAAAAAAACAAAGCATCATTGCTTTGATGTGGTCACGTAATGTTTTGTATCTATTTCCTTTGTCAGGAAGTTTTATAATAAATGCTAGTATAATAAAGAAGCTTTACAGATTTCTTTGTTATTCCACTGGGCATTGAAAAATAACTCAAAAGAAGAAGTAACAGTTGTATAATTCTTGAACATTCTTGCTATTTTGAATGGGTGAATGGAGATATGAAGAGAAGAGAGAATAGAATAGAATAGAATAGAATAGAATAGAATAGAATAGAATAGAATAGAATAGAATAGAATAGAATAGAATAGAATAGCTTTATTGGCCAAGTGTGATTGGACAACAAGGAACTTGTCTCTGGTTCATAACTCTATAAGGGAAAAAATTCAAATATGATGACAAACTTGGAATCCTCACAGTTTCTAGTCCAAAAGCTTAATTTACCAGAACCGACAGAAGTCCAATTCTCTCCATCTTGTTCGATCTCCATGGCACATTAAGCAATCTCAAGTCGGCTCCATTTCATCTGCAATGAGACAAAACATTGCACTGATGAACTGTTCTCACAGCCCGTTTGCTATGGAGTCTTTCCGAGAATGCTTGAGATTTAGTTAGCGTCTTTGTAATTTATTATTTTCAGAATATAATGAAGAAATACGAGCAGGAGCATTCAATTTAAACAGTAGTTAGCCGATTGAAATATTCAGGCGTAAGTACTTCATAAAAAATTTAAAGGCTGCTGGGAGTGAAGAGAGGTTATGATCCAAGACTGACTTGTCACCTAACAAGACACGAGGTAGACAAATATTAATTTAAAAAAAATAGTTGGCCACATCAAATAAGAGTGGGGAGGGGTATAGAATGCCAAAATGTTCCCAAAATTTGGTGGATTTTGGGTCTCCTTCCCACAGATACTCTTGCGTTCATGTCTCCTGTATTTCTAGCCAAAGATTTTTACATTTATGATTAGTTTACACTGTAGGGGTCCCCAAACTTGGCAGCTTTAAGACTTGTGGGCTTCAACTCCCAGAACTGGCTGGAGAATTCTGGGAGTTGAAGTCCACAAGTCTTAAAGCTGCCAAGTTTGAAGACCTCTGGTTTACAGTATGTTGCTTTTTCTTTTCCAGTCTGCAGAATTCTTGAGGCAGGGAGTGAAGCTTGGTTGTAATAATCTTTAGACTACCTTTCTGCTTTTTAATTTATCTCCTGTAGCCCTTTCTGTCATTGCCAGTATTTCTTTTCTTTTCTTTCTTTCTTTTTAAAAAAAAATGTGGTCAGCAAACCTGGAAGAAAAAGGAAATAAATTAAACAAATTAAGGAATATCTCCCAATAAATGTACTGTTTGTTGAAACCAGAGGTATAGTTCTCGGGGCTTTTAATCAAGGACATTCTTATTCAAATAATGTAACCTTGAACCGAAGGAGGCTGACGGGCTAGTGAAGCTCATATGCCCCAAAAGAATAAAAGGTCCTTTTCAGAGATCAAAATCTTAGTCTTTTCACAAGTCTTTTATTAAGTAAGCAATGTGCAGGAGGCCTGGCTTTGTTTAGTTACTTATTTATTTTACTCTGCTAAGCACCATGTAGTCCAAGGCGGCTGGTTTTTTCCCCCTAGCCTCCTTGGGATGAATCCATATTCAAAGGTATCAGTATGACAAACTATAATTAACACCCGAAGAACTGAAGAGGATTTAGAGAAGGTTCATCAGCATAATTAAAAGCGAGCATTTGGCTGTTACTAATGTCTTTTGTAATTAAAACAACTGAGCAGAAAAGGCAGAAAAAGACTTGTTTGGGAGGTACAGGGTCTCTGATGGAAGAGGATACATTCAGTTTTCTCACCCCGGTGATCTTCCAATGATTGGGATCTCAATTTTTTAATTGGCCAAGTGTGATTGGACACACAAGGAATTTGTCTTGGTGCATATCAGTGGTGGGTTCCTCCCGGTTCCGCCGAGCTGGTAGCGGTGACGATATGACGTCACCGAACTGGTTCTGCCCCCCCGCCTCCTGCCCCCCACCCCCCCGCATTATTCTTACCTTTTATTTGGCCCCACACCCAAGCTATTACTGCCTCCTGAGTCCCAGCTGATGGGCTATAAGGAAAAACTGTTTAAACTCTTGCCGCAGGGCTTCAAAGGGCCGCCTTACAGCTGATCAGTGGTAAAAGGCAGTTTGGTAGTAGACCTGCAAAAACAAATGAGTAGACCGGTGCCTGCAAAAATAAATGGGTAGACCAGTGCCTGCAAAAATACATGGGTAGACCAGTGCCTGCAAAAATACATGAGTAGACCAGTGCCTGCAAAACTAAATGGGTAGACCGCTACAGCTCTGCAAGCAGTTAAAAGCTGGTAGACCAATACCTCTGCTAAATCCTAAAGAATTGTCACATGACCATCAAGCCATGCCCACAAAATAAGCCACACCCACAGAACTGGTAGTAAAAAAATTTAGAACCCACCCCTGGTGCATATGCTCTCAGTATACATAAAAGAAAAGATAAGTTCATCACGAATCATAAGGTACAACACTTAATGATAGTCATAGGGTACAAATAAGCAATCAGGAAACAATATCAATATAAATCGTAAGGATACAAGCAACAAAATTACAGTCATACAGTGCTTCTGGAGATGCATCATATTGAAGTACAGTTATGTATTGTTTCTAAAATCTAGACCCCAACATTTCTTTTTAGTGGACCGAAGGCAGATTGTTCATTTGGAGCTCCTATCCCCCATTCTTTGAGCATTTTCAGGAGGGCAAGCAATGGCATGGATCTGATAGCCAGAATTAAAAAACACACAGAAGACTAACTTAAGAATATTTCACTAAACCCTATTTTCTTAATTCAGAGGAGGTTTCTGAATAGTGATATTTCTGTATCAGAAATAAAACATCACCAGGAGCTGATAGATTTTTCCAGTGCTTTTTACAAGAAACATAAATATAAATTAGGCCATTATTTATGTGAAGCATATAATGATATCCTTATAGATGGCAAAGTGCCTGACACTTGGCAAGACTTGAGAATTGGGCTCATTTTGAAACCACATGGAGAGCTGACCAAGGTAGCTAATTATAGACCAATTTCTCTGCTAAACCAAGATGTAAAGTCATTAATGTCTACATTCGCTATGAGTTTGAAAAAAATAATAATAAAAGAATATACTAATTTAGATCAATGTGGCTTGTGAAAAGGAAAGCAAGTGATCAGATCTTATTAGAAAAATGCTAAATCTTAATAGAACAAAAAATACAGGTCATCTTTGGCTTTTTCTCTCTCTTGATGTACATAAAGCCTTTGATAAGTTACAATGTTTTTTTCCTAGGAAAAATCTTGAATAAATACCATTTGGGTCATAATTTTTGCTCAGCTATACTTGAACTAAATCATACCATAAGCACTACTTTAAAACTATTAATTTTGAGTCAGAAAATTCCAGATCTATGAAGAAACAAAACAGAGATATCCTTTAGCACATTTATTGTACATACTATAAGTAGAGATGCTGTTATGGAGAATCCAAAATAATGAATAGTTTCTTATGTGAACAAAATGTGAATACATTTGCTGATGATATTGTGCTTTTTTGTCCAACTAGCAAAAGAACTGCCACTTACCATATTATTCAAGACATTGACAACTGTGGAAAACCAGAAGATTGAACATTAACTATGAAAAACAGTAGTATGTAGCTGTAAGATCCAGAAATGGAGACTAACAGACAAATTAAAACGAAGAAGTTATACTTTTTCTGACAGCAAGAGATATAAAATAAGTAAAGCCAACATATATCAGTGGTTTTCTTAAATGTACTTTGAAGATTTGGAAGTAAATTAGCAGGGCTACCTAGCAAACGGGTGGAGACAGCAAAACCCTCTTAGCTGGCATTGCTGCCTGTAATTGACAAGACTCTAATCAATTGATTGCTGAAGGCTTTTTTGCCTCCTAAGCAGCTCACAGCTTGCAGGAGCAAGTGCAGTAGGCAAATAGCCAGCACTAGCGTGTTTCTTTAAATGTGTATATTTTCCATTGTGTGTCTGCTTACTCTCTTGTAGTAATCCCTTGATCTCCAATGAATGAGAGTAGAGTAGAGTAGAGTAGAGTAGAGTAGAGTAGAGTAGAATAGAATAGAATAGAATAGAATAGAATAGAATAGAATAGAATAGAATAGAATACTTTTATTTGGCCAAGTGTGGTTAGATACATAAGGAATTTGCCCTTTTAATCATTATTTTATCTTGACTTCCTCATTAATCAAGTTCAGGAAACCCTCTCTGCTATTTGGGCTCACCCAACTGTTTGGAGGTCATATCTTTCTGATACTTTAAGCAATGGAAAGCTGAAGTAAAATCATAAGCACAGTTGTAGTCATGTGATTTTTTCACTTAATGACCACTTTGCTTAATGATTAAGTTATCAGCCCTATTTACAGTCACTAAACGAGGACTATCTGTAATTGTTCAATTCATAATGGTTGAGCAAGGCTGGCCATAGCCTAGTATTGGAAAAATCCAGAGCTCCATCATTACTTCCCTGCTATGAAAAACTATGGAAATTTTTTATAATGGAAAAATCAACATACAAAAGATGGGAAGTGTTGGGCTGTATTAAAAAAGTTACTTCTGTCTGAATTTAGGAAAATGTTATTCTTTTTTGCAATGTACAGTAGGCCACATTCCTCCTTTGTGTTTACTTCAGTAAATACAAATGTCGCTATTGGATTTGAATTTGTTCTTAGATCTTTTAAAGAAGTTTGCTGACTTTTAAATTAATAAAGTATAATTTCAGCAAAAAAAAAAAAGAACTAGCAGATTCACTAGCACACAGGTGTCAAACTCGCAGTCACGTGATGTATTGCGACACTTTTTTCCTTCACGGAGCTGGGGTGGGCGTGGCCTGTGCATAATGCATCTGGCCCACAGTCCGCCAGTTTGACACCGCTCGACTAGCAATAGAAAAAAAAATAGTAATAAATGCAGTACTGAAAATATTATTCACAACTAGCCAGCATGCCCAATAGCAAGTACTGTTGGAGAACTGTAATTTAGCAACATCTGGATCAGTGGTGGGTTGCTCCTGGTTCTGTCTGGTTCTTTAGAACCAGTAGTAAAAGTGGCGGGAGGCTCTGCCCATCCGCCTGGATGTCATAATTAGAATAGAATAACAGAGCTGGAAGGGACCTTGGAGGTCTTCTAGTCCAACCTCCTGCCTAGGCAGGAAACCCTACACCACTTCAGACAAATGGTTATCCAACATCTTCTTAAAAATTTACAGTGTTGGAGCATTCACAACTTCTGCAGGCAAGTTGTTCCACTTATTAATTGACGATCAGAAGCACACACGTTCCCGTCGCGAACCAGTAGTAAAGGTAAGTAGAACCCACCCCTGATCTGGATGGCCAGAGGTTTCCCATTTGTGGAATAGAAGACACTGTTTTGGATGAATTAGGGATATTATATCTGGGGTGCCCAAATCCAGATGTCTGCTAGATGATGGAATAGATCCAGCAACGTCTCCTTGCTACGTGAGATTTCATCTTCGACTGCAACCTATGTTGTAGGTCAATAGAGTTTTCACAGGTTTCTTGCCTAAAGATGATCACTGCTGTTGATTTGCAGTAATCCACGCTGCTGAGTTTTGGCAAGGGCTTGGATTCTGATGCAGCTCTGAGGCACAAGCTGTCTAGCCTTGGCTTAATGGCTTAATATGCTGACATTAGCTGATGATCATTTCTCTCGCTATGCTTTGTAAAGCTTTTGCTCATAAAATCTACAAATGTTATTCAACTAGCCGTCCTTGCAGCATTACCAGATTCACAACCTCCAAGAGCAAACCGCTCATTATTACCCTAAAGTCTCGCACAGCTTTCTTCATGCTGATTCTGTTTTTAGCTCCATAAACCAACTCCATAAACTATGCAGAAGAAGGGAGTCCCATTCTCAAAGTTTTCAAAGTTGACCAAAGGTCTTTAAAGGGAAACTTCCAAAGCACTTTAGTGAAGACAATATGAGCTTAAGTTGAACCCTTTTAAGTTATTTGGGTTGAAAAAATGTGAATGACCACAAGAGGGAAGCCAAGAGAGAAAAACAAATAACAATGCAATACTTTGCTGCCATCTAATGGTGGCTTGGGTTTCACCTCCTCTGCCTATTTTTTTTTTTTTTTTTAAATTTGATTTATATGCCACCCTTCTCCGGAGACTCAGGGCGGCTTACAATGTGCTCAGCAATAGCCTTCATCCTTTTGTATATTTATACAAAGTCAGCTTATTGCTCCCACAACTGGGTCCTCAATTTACCTACCTTAGAAAGGATGGAAGGCTGAGTCAACCTTGAGCCTTGGCGAGATTCGAACCTGCAGTAATTGCAGGCAGCTGGTCTTAATAACCAGCTTAATAACAGGGTGCCTTAAACCCCTGTACTACCAAGGCTCTTATTTAATCGTAATGTCAATCAATAGCTATATGTAATACACATACACTACACAGATTTTTTAAAAAATGAATGAATATGATCATGCACTACATTTACGTGGGTTCTTCTGAAAATCACCTATACCCACTTTTGGCTTGTGTTCTTTATTGTGATTGTGTTTTTGAGAAATAGGCAACTGTAGAGAGATTTATAAAGACTTTGGATTTAGACTTGCCCAGAGCCTCATAGTAAGTCCACATTGGCTTACATTTGCAATCTGTTTGTAAGCAACTGCTTGCTGTGGGTAGACTGTGGCATTGTTGTATTAGAAATTATTGTTAAATGTGCAATTTCATTTCATTTAAGATACTAACATCCTTAGTATTTCTTAATAATCAAAGCATTTCATGTAATGCTATTTCAGTAATTCTAATGACAGTATGCAATTTAAATCCTTATCATCGGTACATTGTAGATGTAACAGGTTATGATCAAATTCTCATTATTATCTTTAGGTTACAAGGGAAATTTAGTGGCTTGCCTAAAGTCACTTAGTAAAGGAGACCTTACATATCATACTAAATTGTGATGCAGTTTGATTTTGGTTTAGCACAGTGTTTCTCAACCTAGGCAACTTTAAGAAGGGGGGGACTGCAACTCCCAGAATTCCCCAGCCAGCCTTCTGGGAGATGCAGTCCACCCATCTTAAAGTTGTCAAGGTTCACAAACAATGGTTTAACATGTTATGTGAACTCAACTGCGAATTGATAAAACGGTATGATATGTGAACCTAGACATTATGGTCTAGAGCCGTGATGGTGAACCTATGGCACATGTGCCAGAGGTGGCATGCAGCGCCCTCTTTGTGGGCACGCGAGCCATCGCCCCAGTTCGGCTCTGCCTCACATGCAAGCGCGCCTCCTGCCAGGTCTTCGGGTCTCTGCTGCGCATGCGCATGCGTGGGAAGCAGGGCATGTGCGGGGGGCATGTGTGCATGCGTATGGGGGTGGGGCACATGCGGGGATGTGTGCACATGCGCAGGGGGCGCATGTGGGATGTGCATGCGCAGATTGCATTTTGGGGGGTTCGGCCACGCACTTTGGGCATTCGGTACAGAAAAGGTTAGCCATCATTGGTTTAGAGATTAGAATGCAAATAAAGGAACAAAAGAATATCCAAGCTAGTATTGGGTAGCTTTGCTCTTGGTTAGGATTTTCTTTTTTAGAATTAGCATGTATTGTAAACCCAGTTACTTTATGGTTCAATAAAGGAAACTAGCTGTGCCCAGGGTGGATTTGATTTAAATCAAGTTGATTTAAATCACTAGTAAAAAATCAACTCGTTTTAAATCATAATTTTTAAAGAGCAGCTGACATCTCTTTTCTGGCAGCGGCTCCTCCTCTGACCCGCTGTTGACTCACCAACAGTCCCAATATTGCAGAATATACAGCCTCATGCTACATAACTAAGGTCCATTTCATGCTGATTAAACTAAATTATTAATGTATCTTAAATAGAAAACTATCTTTAGATAGATTTTTACTCCCAAAGCATTTTATTAAAATAAATTTGATAAAAATCAAAAAAATCCAATTTAAATAAAAAAAATCTGATTTTTTAATTTTTTTTTTTAAAAAAATCATTGATTTTTATCCACCCTGGCTGTGCCTGGTAAACTCATTTGGATCAGGGAACCTTGTCTCCTAGCAATGCAAGGTTTTTAAAATCAAGCACTTCTACTTTGAACTACGTCTGGAAACATAAATATTTTCCCAATGGTAGGCCGGATTTAATTAATAATCTAGTAGCTGTGTTTGGGAATCCTGGCATTTTCTAAAATAGTCTCCAAAAGAAATATAATCCTTAAATTTTGGGAGACAGGATTAAAATTAGCTAATGTCTCATCACCACAAGAAGCATGAGCATCAGTGTAGCAGCCTCAGGTGGCCAAAGGTGTTTTATAGCTTTGAGATCATGGGAGTCTCTGGTGACAAAGCAAGATGTAGGAGCAACTTTGAGTAGTCAATCTGCATCCCCCATGTGGTTTGTTTATTTATTTATTTGGCAGTATTTATATGCCGCCCTTTTCCCGAAGGACTCAGGGCGGCGAACACAGGTTAAAAACATACAATGATAAAATATAAAATCCCGTTAAAACCAAATTAAAATCAATAAATAATAAAACCCAAGAATCAGTATCAGCCCATTCGTTGGAATAGCCAAGTCTTCAGGCCTCGACGAAAGGAGCGGAGATCTGGAGCCGTCTGGAGCTCGGTGGGTTGTTTGTTCCAAAGGGTAGGGGCGCCCACAGAGAATGCCCTACCCCTGGGCATCGCCAGACGGCATTGTCTGATCGATGGTACCCTGAGGAGAGCGGCTCTATGAGAGCAGACAGGACGGTGGGAAGCAGGCAGGAGATGGTCCTGCAAGTACCCCGGGCCTAAGCCATGTAGGGCTTTATAGGTCAATACCAGCACCTTGAAGTGAATCCGGTGGACCTCTGGTAACCAGTGCAGCTCGCGCAGGAGAGGTGTTACACGGGAGTAACAAGGCGCTCCTGTAACCACCCGTGCGGCCGCATTCTGAACCAGCTGGAGCCCCGGGTGCACCTCAAGGGCAGCCCCATGTAGAGGGAATTGCAGTAATCCAAGCGGGATATAACCAGGGCATGAGTGACTGTGCGAAGGGCATCACAGTCTAGGAAAGGGTGCAACTGGCGCACCAGGCGTACCTGTGCAAAAGCCCCCCTGGTCACGGCTGTCAAGTGTTCTTCTAAAGACAGCCGGGAATCCAGGAGGACACCCAAGTTGCGGGCCCTTTCAACGGGGGCAAGTAACTCCCCCCCATCAAAAGTGATGGGACCTCTAGAGCGCGTGATGCCGGCAACCACAGCCACTCAGTCTCG
Source organism: Pituophis catenifer annectens (assembly GCF_029215685.1). Taxonomy (NCBI): domain Eukaryota; kingdom Metazoa; phylum Chordata; class Lepidosauria; order Squamata; family Colubridae; genus Pituophis; species Pituophis catenifer. The sequence goes on from NW_027256887.1 coordinate 75,155,338, forward strand.
GAAGGGTTGAGTCTGAGTCTGTTCCTACACCATAGTTCCACTGGGATCCATCCCAAGCTTATTTGGGTACTCTCATTATTCATTAAAACATGGTATCTTAGCACAGCTGTTTTGCTGGGACTGTTCCCAAGAAACCGATTTAGTGCTAATGCCATTGAATGGGAAATAGCGGTTGCTTAACCAAGAAGGCGTTTGCATTTAATTGTACTGGTGCCAGATGGCTTAATGGTGATTAAAGCCCGTGCTAAAATAAGTGTCGGGTTGCAAACTTTGATCTCTTCATATGCAATATGCCAAGGAAAGTGTCTGGTGATGAATATATTTTTCTGAGTGAGCCATACTACTATCCAGGGAGTCATGTTGTCAGTTAAGAAGTTTCTTCTGATTTTCACTGAAAGCAGAATAAAAGGAGACTTGGGAAGCTATACGCTTTCCAGTTTCTGAAGGAACTGCGTAGCTATCTTCACCTAAGACTCTGGGCCATAGTTCCCCTAGACATGATTGACTCAATTTATTGCAGGGACTGGTTTAAAAAGCTATGGAAAAAAAAACCCTCTCTACACAATATAGCTGTTGTGGTCCGCCAGCAGCCTGCGGACCTGGCAGCGGAGTCAGACAGTGAGAAGGCTGGGGAGGACAATGGGCCAATCCTGGAGACAGGGCTATCTGGGAGCGATGCACGAACTCCGGAGCCTCCAGAGGCAGGCAGCAGAGAGGCAGAGGAACAGGAGGAGCCTGTTCCTAGTGCACGCAGGCTAAGAGCTGCCAGAAGGCAAGAGCAGCTGAAGCAAAAAGGACAATGCGAGAGTAAGGCCAGAAGATTATTGGCCACTCCCATAAGGCTTAAAAGAGCAGCAACGTGCTTTTGGGTTCTTTGTAGAAAAGCAACGTTGATTCCAGTGCTTCTTGTCAGCGTCTCTTGAACTTTGTGGGGGTTTTGCCAAGGAAAGCCTTTGGCAGGTTGCCAAAGACATCAAAGTTTGGTGATAAGGTTGACGGACTGGTTATTAAGAATTTTGTTTTGGACTAAACTGAGAATGAATTAATTCTCAGCTGTTTTAATAAAATAAGTTTGTTGAGGACTGAATTGTGTTTGGTAATCACTACTTGGGCCTTGGTCACAACAATAGCATTCCAGGAAATAAAAATTGTTAACTGAATAAAACGTGCATAAATAGCTGTGTTGCTCTCTGTTGCATTCTGAACAAAATGGAGAGAGTCCAGAATGCAGCACATATTGCAAAGGAAGATTCCCATTCAGTTTGGGAGAATCTGTGGAAAAATAAGCAAGGAAAATGATTTTAGTGCAGTATCTTGCCCTCTCTTACCAAGGGGGACCTGCCAAATGTGATATTCAGATATGGTGCTCAATTCTGAAGCTTGAATCTCAATGTCTTACGAGCTGGGGTACAGTGGTTAGACTGCAGCAGTATTGCAGCCTAACTCTGCCCACAGCCAGGAGTTCAGTCTTGACCAGCTCAATGTTGACTCAGCCTTCCATCTTTCTGAGGTCAGCAAAATGAGGACATTTATAAATCATTCAGAGAATCTGTAAAGCACTATGGAGCAGTGTATAAGTCTCAGTACTAATTGCTGTTGCCTTATACATTTCATTAGGATTGTCTAGTCGCTTGGCAACATTAAGATGTGTGGACTTCAGCTCGCAGAATTCTGACTTGGGAATTCTTGGAGTTGAAATTCACACATCTTGAAGTTGCTAAATTCAACTAGCCTAGGTGAGTCATACTAAGATTATGTGACCCAACACCATGCTTTTAATTTTTATAAAAAAATTTATACAAAATTCTGTAGTGGCTGATCATTGTTTGAATAGCCTGCTTCCAATCCTGTTGGAATTAGCTACCGTTTCCCCCACCTTCCCAGTGATGGCATTTAATAATAATACTGTATTAAACTTATCGCTGTCTGACTCTTAGGGACTCTGGGAGGCTTACAACAATCAAACAAAGAAATTACAATAAAATAAATAAAAACATAAAAGATGAAGATAAAAGATGGCATGTGCAAGAGACTTGTAACGGTGTGCGTGAATGACCTTGGGAGAAAGAAGAAAGAGTGGCAAATAGAAGAGGGTCAGGTAAGAGGCCACCGAGTCTGCAGAAGGAATGCAGGTATGGCAGATGTCTCAAAAGGGACCCTTCCTTGTTTCTTAGACAGTAAGCTAAGATAGCAATAGCACTTGGACTTATATACCGCTTCACAGTGCTTTTACAACCCTCTCTAAGAGGTTTACAGAGTCAGGATATTGCCCCCAACAATCTGGGTCTTCATTTTACCAACCTTGGAAGGATGGAAGGCTCAGTCAACCTTGAACTGGTGAGATTCGAACTGCCAAATTGCAGGCAGCCAGCAGTCAGCAGAAGTGTTGCATTCTAACCGCTGTGCCACCGCAGCTCCTAGATAGCCAATGTATGGTTGTTCAGTGGTCTCTAAAGGGCGTTCCGCTTCAGTGTCATTTTTTGCATTAGCTATATCTTCCAAATCACCTTCAAGGAAAAATAAATCTACGTAATTGGTATGCAGTAATAAACAGGAAGTGATTGCCTAACCTGGGTTATTGTGACAAGGCCACTCCTGCCAAGAGGGATTGCTGCTTCCGGGATACCCAAGGTTAATCTCTCTCTCTCTGTAAAATCTCCTACCTATAAAGTTATATAGCTAAAATAAGTATAACTAGCAATAGCAATGGTACTTAGACTTATATATCGCTTCACAGTGCTTTACAGCCCTCTCTAAGCGGTTTACAGAGTCAGGCCTATTGCTCCCAAACTATCTGGGTCCTCATTTCACCGACCTCGGGTGAGAGACATGTACTTTTAGACTTGCAACATTCTGTTAACGTAATCTTGCAATATAGTTAGAGCTAGTACTTCTGGGTGTGCTTCTTTTCCAGAGACTACCTTGCAAGGCTAACATCAACATGAAAACAAAACACACCAGAATGAAGAGATTGAGACATGGATGGTTTTATTAGGGGGCAGAAGAAGGTTAAAACATATTTATCTATCTATCTATCTATCTATCTATCTATCTATCTATCTATCTATCTATTTATTGGTTCGATTTATATGCCGCCCTTTTCCGGAGACTCAGGGCGGCTTACAATGCGTTAAGCGATAGCCTTCATACTTTTTTTTTTAATTGAAAAGTTTTATAGAAGATACAAACATTTTCTCCCTCCCTCCCATCCCTCCTCCCTCACCCCATCCCACCTCCCTTACCCTCCCACCCACCCTTTCCCCCTCCCCCTTCCCCCCCCCACCCCCCTCCCTAGACTTCCCAGAACAAGCACAGGGTATAGCATTCACAAATGTAAAACTAAAATATACTAACAGTTTGTTGACTTCAAATTGTCCCTAGGTCTTTAACGCCTTATAACTCAAAACACTATAAACATAAACTAAAAATCAAATTAAGTGTTTCACTCATAAACTATATAAAACTGATTAGTCTGATACTTATTTTGAATATAGTCAATCCATCTTTTCCATTCTAATATGTATCTCTCGTTTGAGTGGTCTTTAAGATATGATGAAATTTTTGCCATCTCTGCCAAATGCGTGACTTTTAATGTCCATTCTTCAATAGTAGGTGGATCTTCCTTCTTCCAATACTGTGTCACCAATAACCTAGCTGCTGTTATTAGATTTAAAACCAACTTAGTCTCTATTACAGTACAATCTGTAATTATTCCCAGCAAAAAAAAAACTGTGGTGTAAATTTAATCTTTTTCTTCAACATGTTTTGAATGATCCATCATATTTTTATCCAAAAAGCCTTAATTTTTTTACATGTCCACCATATATGAAAATACGTAGCATCTTCACACTCACATCGCCAACATTTAGGTTGTAAGTTTCATACTTTTATATATACCTGCTTAGTAGGGCTTTCGGCCCCCCCTAAGCGGTGTTCTTTTTTATACAAAGTCAGCTTATTGCCCCCACAAACCGGGTCCTCATTTTACCTACCTCAAAAAGATGGAAGGCTGAGTCAACCTTGAGCCTGGTGAGATTTGAACTTGCAGTAATTGCAGGCAGCTGGTGTTACTTAACAGTGCTTTAGTCTGCTGCGCCACCAAGGCTCTTTGAAGAAAGGTTGCAGGAATGGGGTTTGTCTAGTCTAGTGAAAATAAGGACTAGGGGTGATATGATAGCAGTGTTCCAGTATCTGCCACAAAGAAGAGAGGGTCAAGCTATTCTCCAAAGCACCTGAGGGCAGGGCAAGAAACAGTAGATGGAAACTAACCAAGGAGAGAAGCAACCTAGAACTAAGAAGAAATTTCCTGACAGTGAAAACAATTAATTAGTTGAACGGCTTGCCTTCAGGAGTTGTGGGTGCTCCATCACTGGAGGTTTTTAAGAAGAGATTGGACAGGGATTTTTTGAAATAGTATAGGGCAGTGATGGTGAACCTTTTCGGCACCGAGTGCTGAAAAGGGAGTGTGCGCACGTCTGGGCCGCAACCTGGAAGAGGAGCTGCCCAGGTTGCATGCCCACACCAGAAAATGAACTTCCGGTTTCAGCTACTGAATCTCCGGTTACAGCCAGCTACTCTTCTGGGTTTCTGGTGTGCATGCGTGCGACGATCAGCTGGCCGGCGCACATGCTCACACAGGAAAACGGAAGACCAGCTCTTTCAGTTTCTGGCAGTGCTGCATGCAAAAAGGCCGGCTGATCACCACGCGGCTCAGGGAGGAAATCCTATACCATTTCAGACAAATCAAGGTTGACTCAGCCTTCCATCCTTTCTAAGGTAGGTGAAATGAGGACCCAGTTTGTGGGGGCAATAAGCTGACTTTGTATAAAATATGCAAAAGGATGAAGGCTATTGCTTAGCAGATTGTAAGCCGCCCTGAGTCTCCGGAGAAGGGCGGCATATAAATCAAATAAAAAAAAAAATGGTTATCCAACATCATCTTAAAAACTTCCAGTGTTGGAGCATTCACAACTTCTGGAGGCAAGTTGTTCCACTGATTAATTGTTCTAACGGTCAGGAAATTTCTCCTTAGTTCTAAGTTGCTTCTCTCCTTGGTAAGTTTCCACCCATTGCTTCTTGTCCTGCCCTCAGGTGCTTTGGAGAATAGCTTGACTCCCTCTTCTATGTGGCAGCCCCTGAGATATTGGAACACTGCTATCATGTCTCCCCTAGTCCTTCTTTTCATTAAACTAGACATACCCAATTCCAGCAACTGTTCTTTATATGTTTTAGCTTCCAGTCCCCCAATTATCTTTGTCCCCTAATCATCTGTACTCTTTTTAGAGTCTCAACATCTTTTTTTTTAACATTGTGGCAGCCAAAACTGGATGCAGTATTCCAAGTGTGGTCTTACCAAGGCATTATAAAGTGATATTAATACTTCTAATTATCTTGACTTTATCCTCCTGCTAGTGCAGCCTAGGACTGCATTGGAAGAGATCAAAAAAGGCCACACTGCTTCCTTTGCAGGTTCATGAGCCCATCTTATCTGTAGCCACAGACCTTGCCATTCAAGTGACTGAGCTCAAAAATTGAGAATAATATAGGGAAAACCTGGAGTAGCAGAGAATAACAAAAGCCATTCTCCCTTGAAATAACAAGGCAGCTTGGAGTTTATAGATGCTGGAGGAAAATTACAATTGAGAGATGAGTTGGCCAAGCAAAACTTGCGAAATTGCTTACAGGTGGAAACTTTTATATCACGGATAAATAGGAAGGATTCATATTAAAGTCCACTCTTCTTGGCAGAGCTCTGTGTTCTGAAGTGGAGACGGTGGCTGGACTGAAGATACCCTCCAAGTCATTACACCCCATAATCTCTGAAATGCAGTCCCGGATTTCTCAGCTTGCAGAGAATTGTAAGGCCAAAATCTTTTTTTTTTGGCACAACATGTTTATGCAGAGCAGTGATGAAATCCAATTTTTTTTACTACTGGTTCTGTGTAGCATGGCTTGGTGGATTTAGCAGGGGAAGGATACTGCAAAGTCTCCATTCCCATCCCACTCTAGGGGAAGGATACTGCAAAGTCTCCATTCCCACCCCACTCTAGGGGAAGGATACTGCAAAATCTCCATTCCCACCCCATTCCAGGGGAAGGATACTGCAAAGTCTCCATTCCCACCCCACTCCAGGGGAAGGACTGCAAAATCTCCATTCCCGCCCCACTCCAGGGGAAGGATACTGCAAAGACTCCATTCCCACCCCACTCCAGGGGAAAGTCTGCAAAATCCCCATTCCCTCCCCACTCCTGGGGGATGGATATTTATTTATTTATTTATTTATTTATTTATTTATTTATTTATTTATTTATTTATTTATTTATTTATTTATTCATTTATTCATTTATTCATTCATTCATTCATTCATTCATTCATTCATTTATTTATTTATTTATTTATTTATTTATTTATTTATTTATCATATTTGTATACCGCCCTACTCCCGAAGGACTCAGGGCGGTGAACAGCCAAAATAAAATACAGAGACATACAAAAGTTAAAAACTATTAAAAACAGATTAAATAATTTGGGCTCAAAAAATTAAAAGCATCCAATTTATCTAAAAACACATTTAAAACCCAATTTAAAAGCCAATTTAAAAGGGAGAGTTAGGCCAGACCAGCTTGTTGGAATAAAAACGTTTTTAGGGCGCAGCGGAAGATGCGTAAGTCTTGGATCCTCCGTATCTCCGGGGGGAGCTCGTTCCAGATGGCAGGTGCCCCCACAGAGAAGGCTCTCCCCCTGGGGGCCGCCAGTCGACATTGTTTAGCCGATGTCACCCTGAGGAGCCCCTCTCTATGGGAGCGAACTGGTCGGTGAGAGGCTACTGGTGGCAGAAGGCGGTCTCGTAAGTATCCTGGTCCTGAGCCATGGAGCGCTCTAAAGGTGGTAACCAAAACCTTGAAGCGCACCCGGAAGACCACTGGGAGCCAGTGCAGCTCGCGCAGGAGGGGGGTCACATGGGAGCGCCACATCGCTCCCGTCGCCACCCGCGCGGCCGCATTCTGGACCAATTGGAGCCTCCAGGTGCTCCTCAAGGGGAGCCCCATGTAGAGAGCATTGCAATAATCCAGGCGTGAGGTGACAAGGGCGTGAGTGACCATGCGTAACGAGTCCCGATCCAGAAAGGGACGCAACTGGCGAATCAGGCGAACTTGATAAAAAGTCCTCCTGGCCACGGCCGCCATATGCTCTTCTAAAGACAGCCGCGAGTCCAGGAGGACGCCCAAGTTGCGAACCCCATCTGTGGGGGCCAACGACTTGCCCCCAATAGTCAGAGATGGCGCCAACTGACTATATCGGGACGTCGGAAACCACAGCCACTCGGTCTTGGATGGGTTGAGCCTGAGTCTGTTCCTTCCCATCCAGATCCGTACGGCCTCCAGGCACCGGGACATCACCTCGAGGGCATCATTGGGGTGGTCTAGGGTGGAGATGTACAGCTGGGTGTCATCAGCGTACTGATGTTACTTCACCCCAAAACCACGGATGATCTCACCCAGCGGCTTCACATAAATGTTGAACAGAAGGGGCGAGAGGACCGATCCTTGCGGCACCCCACATACAAGGGGCCTCGGGGTCGACCTCTGCCCCCCTGTCAACACAGACTGCGACCGGTCGGAGAGAAAGGAGGAGAACCACTGTAAAACAGTGCCCCCCACCCCCAACCCTTCCAATCGGTGCAGCATGATACCATGGTCGATGGTATCAAAAGCCGCTGAGAGATCTAATAGGACCAGGACAGAGGAGCAACCCCTGTCCCGAGCCCTCCAGAGATCATCAACCAATGCGACCAATGCCGTCTCTGTGCTGTACCCGGGCCTGAAGCCCGACTGGAACGGATCTAGATAAGTCGATTCATCCAGGTACTGAGGCAGCTGTCGTGCAACCACACTCTCAACAACCTTCGCAACAAAGCGAAGGTTGGAGACAGGACGATAATTTGCTAACACAGCCGGGTCCAGGGAGGGCTTCTTGAGGAGGGGCCTCACCACCGCCTCTTTCAAGGTGGCGGGAAAGACACCCTCACTCAAAGAAGCATTTATAATCCCCTGGAGCCAGCCTCGCGTCACCTCCCGGGAGGCCAGTACCAACCAGGAGGGACACGGGTCCAATAAACATGTGGCCGCACTCAGTCTGCTCAGTATCCTGTCCACGCTTTCGGGAGTCACAGAATCAAACTCTTCCCATATAATATTCTCAGGACTTGCCCCTGTCATCTCCCCATTGCAAAATCCCCATTCCTACCCTAGTCTGGGGCCAGCCAGAGGTTTTATTTGCTGGTTCTCCGAACTGCTCAAAATTTCCGCTACCGGTTCTCCAGAACCGGTCAGAACCTGCTGGATTTCACCCCTGATGCAGAGCTAACCAAACTGTGGTTTATATTATGAATTCAGTTTTCTGAGTTCATGCAATCTAAGGAGCCATAAACTAACAATACCTGCTGGGTTTTAATAAGGTGTGGTTGTTGTATAAACACAAACAATGCTTGGGACACAAGAATGCAAATTTAAGGTTTTGCCATTAAGAAGGAGCTTGGAATTCTTTCCTAAGAGTCGTATTTGCTTCACTGGTGCTACAACAATAAGGAAAGGCTGGAAGAGATGTTTGGCTGCTTATCTGAGGCTTCAATTAGTTGTATAAAACACATAAAGGCTGGCAAGGATTCTGCTCTAGTTCTCAGGAACTCAACCTACAACCTAATTTAAATGAACTGAAGTTTGTTATATACTCTCTGATCTGAGCAAATGGTTCAAGTTACAGTTTTATGGAAATAGGCCAAGATCAACCTCAGGGTTTTAGATCTTGTGTTTCAGTAACTTCAGTAAACTGCACTTCTTGGACCAATTTTTGATTTTTCTTCTATCAGACAGGTCTTAGCTAAAACCAATATTAAAATATTAAAATCTTGACTCACATATAAGAATTGAGCTGTCCTTCAGAATGGAGGGACAGTGAAGAACTGGGAAGGTCCTGAAACACGAGACAGGAGTTATGGTGATGTACTTAATGTATTTAAACACTGTGTTGCACTGAATTATGGTGATCTACTTAAGGTACTTAAACATTGTGTTGCACTGAGGGGTAACCAGCAAAAATAAGACATTCTGGAAGAGCAATATAATGGACATGATGAATAAAACTCTCTTCCTCAAACCTCACCGTTCTGGTGTGATAGACGTCGATTTCCAAAATCTTAGATGGATTGTGGGAGCAGTGAGAATTGAGATCCCAAAATATCTGGAGGACAGGGGCTTGGGAGAGACCTATTGGAAATGCTGAATGACACATACCTTATTAGAACAACTGGACCAAATCTGTCTCTTCTTCAAGATCCAGGGCACAGAGTAATGGAGCAGAAAAAGCTTCGTGTGCCTGGAAAAAGGTTAGCTTTTGGCTGGGTGCAATTTAAAAAAGGTGGGAACGTCAAGTAGTTTCCAACCTACAGGAATGCTCTTTTCTTCATGTCCGAATCATTGGCAGTATAAGGACAGGATGAGTAGAAGCATGAGAAGATGGCGGCAATGGGAATGGTCCTGTAAATCAGCGGTCTCCAACCTTGGCAACTTTGCAACTTGTGGACTTTCAACTGGTTGGCTGAAGAATTCTGGGACTTGAAGTCCACAAGTCGTAAAATTGCCAAAGTTGGAGACCCCTGCTGCAAAGGGCACAGTTGCACAAATGGTGAGGCAGATAAACAGCCAAGATATATCTTGACGAGTCACCTTTATGTGGAGTAACACTTTGCCTCAGGTTATACATTTATAGTCATTAATCTGAGGTACATTTTTCCCCCCCTGCTCAGGAAAACAATGTTCAGAGGGCAACAACTGTATTAATCGCTAGCAGCAAGAGTGGCTGGTTTTTTGTGGCATCTTAAAGACCAACAAATGTATGCTTGTTACTTATGCTTGTTGTAGAATAAACCTTTTTATTTGTAATTATTAAGGGGGGAGGAGGAGGAGTGCTGCCACCATAATGAACACAGCTTTAATCTGAGTTTTTGTTTGCATCTATCTGTTTAGAATAGCGGTCACCAACTGGTGGTCGGTGGACCACTGGGGGTCTGCGAGACAATTTTGGTGGTCCGCAGAAAAATTATTTGCATTTTTTATATTGCACTAAATCAGGGGTCCCCAAACTACGGCTCCTGGGCTGGATATGTGCAATGAATGCTTGTGTTACTGCAGAGAGTCTCCCCCTTTGGGGTCTTCTTGTGTGGATTGGAGGAGGACAGAAATTCCGACTTGGGGTCTGCTTCAGCCTCCTGGTGTGGGGCTTTGTGCGAAGGCTGGAGGGAAATGCCGCTGGTGGCAAAGAGCCGGAGGGCCTTGTTCCAGTGGGACTGCCTCATGGCCTGGAACTGGCTGACCATCTCAACCCGCCGAGCCTCCAGGCACCTGCCTTGTACTCCTCCAGGTCTTCCCTCTGCTTGGAAAGCCTATGCTGTTAGTCCTCAGTGAGGTGCTTCTGCTGAGCCTCCTTCTCGGTCAGATCCAATTTAAACTGAGCCAGCTGTTTTGCCAACTCTTTCTCATGGTGGCTGCTTAGATCCAACAACTGCTTCCTGTTGGGGCCCTAAGGAGCCCGGGCGGGCAGGCGAGGAGTGGCTGGGAGGGGAGGGGTGAGTAAAGGCCGGTGAGGCGCCCCTCAGCGCGAGTGACATCGAGTTGGCCACGCCCACCCAGTCACATGACCACCTAGCCACGCCCACCCAGCTGGTCATTAGGCAGATCATATTAGTGGTCTGCGGGATTTTAAATTATGAATTTAGCGGTCCCTGAGGTCCGAAAGGTTGGGGACCTCTGGTTTAGAACATAAAGAATGCCTGTATTGGGGAGAAGGGAGGTACAAATAATAAAATAAAATGTTAAAATGCATGCTACCTTTCATAAAGCACCTCCCCTCTGGAATGTCTCCTTTCCTCCAATTGGAGAAGAGTGAGTGAAGACCCATCTGTAGTTCTGTTGATGGATGAACTTCAACTGGGAGACCCAACTGCTCGGACAAAATTGTACGCTTGATCTTTTCTTGGATGCTGTACTGAGTGCGTACAGGATTTTTGGATCATTTATTTACCGACTGTGCATACTGCCTCTACCCTAACCTCTCTGTCTTACAATACAAATGAAATACAATACAATACAACAAAGGTTAAAAAAAATAAAATATAATCTGATAATATAAATGACATAATCTTGTTTAGCATCACAAATTTCCAATGATTCACTAGTCAGCAAACATGTTTCTTAATATTTTTTGGAGATAGTTTAAACCAGGGGGTCTCCAACCTTGGCAACTTTAAGGCTGGAGGACTTCAAATCCCAGAATTCCCCAGCCAGCCTTGCTTGAATTCTGGGAGTTGAAGTCCTCCAGGCTTAAAGTTGCCAAGGTTGGAGACCCCCTGGTTTAAAATACAGTTGTGAGGTTTTTTTTTTTTTTTTAATTTGATTTATATGCCACCCTTCTCCGGAGACTCAGGGTGGCTTACAATGCGTTAAGCAATAGCCTTCATCCTTTTGTATATTTATACAAAGTCAGCTTATTGCCCCCACAAACTGGGTCCTCAATTTACCTACCTTAGAAAGGATGGAAGGCTGAGTCAACCTTGAGCCTTGGCGAGATTCGAACCTGCAGTAATTGCAGGCATCTGGTCTTAATAACCAGCTTAATAACAGGGTGCCTTAGACCACTGTACTACCAAGGATCCTAGATTTAACTAGGATCAGGGTTTTTTTTTTTTTTTGGTCTCCCTCTGAGAAATCAAAGAAAAAGAACACAAAAGAGAAAGATTTTATAGCATCGAAATTCTCTGGATTTGGAAGTTCTCTCCTCCTTTGAAATCCTTTGGAAGAAGTTACAGTATCTCTTTCTTATGCTAGGAAATGCTATTTTCTACAGGCTCTCAAACTTTTAAATGTTTGTTGTTCTTGTTTGTTTTCTCCCTTTAGCAATTAAAACATATTCCTGTGAAACCAGAGTTTTTGAAGATCTCTGAAATTAATGTTCTTGGTTAGAACATTGAAAAGAGCACAGGTGGCAAAAGCATAGGGATAAGATTTCACTTTCATCCTTTTTTTTTTTTTAGTCGACGGTTCTGATGCAAGAGTTATTGGCAAGTGAGTAGAAAGTTAGTTGTTAGCCTCTGGAAGAATTAAAGCTGCTCGTTCAGGGGACAGTACAGATAGTTCTTGACTTACGACCACAATTGAGCCCCAAATTTCTGTTGCTAAGAAAGGTAGCTGTTAAGTGAGTTTTGACCCATTTTATGACTTTCTTGCCACAGTTGTTAAGTGAGTTAGTGAAAGTGGTAAGTTAGCAGGGTTGCTATTCAGCAGGTTCTGACAGGTTCTGGAGAACCAGTAGCGGAAACTTTGAGTAGTTCGGAGAACTGGTAAATACAACCTCTGGCTGGCCCCAGAGTGGGGAGGGAATGGGGATTTTGCAATATCCTTCCCCCAGGAGTGGGGAGGGAATGGGGATTTTGCAGTATCCTTCCCCCAGGAGTGGGGTGGGAATGGAGATTTTGCAGTATCCTTCCCCTGGAGTGGGGAGGGAATGGAGATTTTGCAATATCCTTCCCCCAGGAGTGGGGAGGGAAGGGGGATTTTGCAGTATTGTTCCCACAAAAGTGGGGAGGGAATGGGGATTTTGCAGTATCGTTCCCACAAAAGTGGGATGGGAATGGAGATTTTGCAATATCCTTCCCCTGGAGTGGGGAGGGAATGGAGATTTTGCAATATCCTTCCCCCAGGAGTGGGGTGGGAATGGAGATTTTGCAGTATCCTTCCCCTGCCGCCCCCCCCAAGCCACACCACGCCCACCAAGCCACCCCCACAGAACCGGTAGTAAAAAAAAATTGAATTCCACCACTGTAAGTTAGTAGCATGGTTATTAAGTGAAATTGGCTTGCCCATGGACTTTGCTTGTCATAAGGACATTTAAGGTGATCACAGGACCCCAGGGCACTGCCCCCTTCATAAATACATGCCACTTGCCAAGCATTCACATTCTGATCATGTGACTATAGGGATGCTACTATGGTTGTAATTGTGAAAAATGGTCAGCTTGACTGAATTATTGAATTATCTTGGAGTTTTTCCCCTGAATAGCAAATAGGAGTGCAGTGTAAAACCCCACCAAGGTTGGTATTACTTTTAGAGTTTAGTTAAAAAGTACCATATACCCAACTTATGTCCATAGTGGACACAATACTTCATTATTCATTAGCTTATATTTTTCTTCAGAACTGAGCAGCATGATCAACAAGATATGTGGACTCAGCTAAGCCACGGTTGTTCTAACTCTGATATTCACATGGGAGACATTATTGCTTCTAAAGATGGAGTCCCAAAGAGTCTTCTAGCTAAGAGTTTCACTAGAGCAGGGGTGTCAAACTTAAGACCCGCGGGCGGGATCCGGCCTGGAGGGTGCTTAGATGTGGACTGCAGGGCCGGCCTAGAAACGGCAAAAGACCAGCCCGCAGTAGCTTTGCCAGAGAAAACAGAACTCGGAGGCTGCATGTGGTCCCCCCGCACCCTGTTTTTAGCCGCGACGGCCTCCTGCAGCCCTCTGCCAGCAAAAATGGAGCTGGCATAGGACTGTAGGCTGTCGCGGCCGATAATGGGGCACGCGGGGGCCCCTGAGCTCCTTTTTTGCTGGCAGAGGGCTATCAAAACAAACTAAGAAGAGCCTTGGTAGTACAGTGGTTTAAAGCACCCTGTTATTAACACAGCTGCCTGCAATTACTGCAGGTTCGAATCTTTCCAGGCTCAAGGTTGACTCAGCCTTCCATCCTTTCTAAGGTAGGTAAATTGTGGGGGCAATAAGCTGACTTTGTATAAATATACAAAAGTATGAAGGCTATTGCTTAACGCATTGTAAGCCACCCTGAGTCTCCGGAGAAGGGTGGCATATAAATCAAATTAAAAAAAAAAAACGAAAGGAGAAAATGTTTCCCCTTTTGCATTTGAGCATGCAAGAAGGGACAGGAAAGGAGAAAGGGAAAGAGGAAAGACAAAGAAAAAGAAGGAAAAATGGGGAGAGAGAGCAAGGAAGGAAAAAGAAGGAAAGAGGGGAAGGAAGCAAGAAGGAGAATGAAGAGAGAAGGAAAAAGAAGAAGAAGGAAGGAAGGAAGGAAGGAAGGAAGGAAGGAAGGAAGGAAGGAAGGAAGGAAGGAAGGAAGATTATAATGAGAGTGAGGGAGGGTCTCAGGGAAGTCCTGCCTTAGGGCTTGACCACCACAGGTGCCCCTGACACGAGTATGCGTCAGGGGTGGGTTTCAAAACCCATAGCTAGCGGCTCGCTCATGGGTGCGCGCACTTCTGCACATGCACAGAAGCGTCCAGGCGGGTGGGTGGAGCCTCCCATCGCTGCCGCTACTGATTCGCCCGACCTGGGGCGAACCAGTAGCAACCCACTACTGGTCTGCGTGTCACGCCCACATGGCCATGCTCACCCTGGCCACGCCCACCCCCCTCCAAGGTCAAACACAACCCTGATGCGGCCCTGAATGAAATTGACTTTGACACCTCTGCACTAGAGAGATGTTAACATGGAGGAGGGCTCAACCTTGTGGTCTCTCAGAGTGAGACAGTCTTCTGTCGAGCGCTCCAATACACTCTGCACACCATTCGTGCCAATCCTCAGTTTTAGACGTTGGATGACTTGGAATTGTACAGTGAATACGTTTCAAAAAAATAAATAAATAAATAACCAAAGTTCTCCTTTACTTTTGTAAGGACTGGCACTACCAGTGAGAACCAGTGGCCAGGAATGGACATAAATGAGAGTCAATGAGCTGAATTCTCATCTGCCACTTGTTTGTCTTTTTTTTTTCTTTTCAGGAATGAGACTGTTTTACACCAATTCTGCTGCCCGGCTGCGGATGCAGAGCAAAAGCCTTCATCTGCAGAGTCTTCTTCAAGGTGGGAAAATCCTCAGTTTATGTCCTGTTTGGGTTCTTCTTCCTCCCCCTTTTCTTGCTCTACTTCTTCTTGCACATTGAAAGTGTGTCTTTTCAGCCAGACCTTAATCCCCATAACTGCCTTTATTGCAAAGTAGTCAGATCTGACAGCTGCTAGCATTAGTTTCAAGGAATTTTCTCCCTCCAGTCTATTCTTTTTTTGGAGCACGGGGTGGTGGTGCCATCTGCAGATGGCGTCCTTGGAATTTCAAAATGATTTTTAAAAAAAAAAAAAGAAAGAAAGAAAAGAAGAGAAAAACTGTTTAAAACAAGTGAGCAAAAGTTATGGTACCATCCAATCTGGGGAGATATTGGTGGTACTGCATGAGAAGATCTGAGTTTTTAGCATTTCTCACCTGACTTGGCGAGAGATGCTGCAGGTGAGATTCAGTGGTGGGTTTCTACCGGTTCGGCCCGGTTCAGGCGAGCCAGTAGCGGCGATGGTGAGCTGAGAACGAACCGGTTCTCTCTGACGGTTAGCTTGGCCCTCCTGCCCGCCCCTGCGTTATACATACCTTATATTCAGTCGTTTTTAGCCCAGCTGAAAGGCGCTGCAGAGCGGATTGCCGCATCTCAGCTGTTCCATAATACACTGCACTTGCGCAAAGCGCGTGCATGAAGCAAACCGGTGGTAACACTGGTTAGAACCCACCACTGGTGAGATTGTTTACCTGGCCATTTTTAAAATACATGTACAGGTAGTCCTCAACTTACAATCACAATTGGGATCAGATTGTCTGTTGTTAAGCAAGGCAGTTGTAGAATGACGACGAACTCTTGGCATCCCCTGGCAGGACAAAGTTCCAAATAGCGCAGTCTTGGAACGTGCTGGAATTTCTAGCATGTATACATTATTGAAAGAGTGACATCTACGCTGGCTGGGGCATGTTGTGAGAATGGCTGATGGTCGGATTCCGAAAGATCTCCTGCATGGAGAATTAGTGCAGGAAAAGCGCCTCAGAGGGAGACCACAGCTGCGATATAAGGATATCTGCAAGAGGGACCTAAAGGCCCTGGGAATCGACATTAACAACTGGGAAACCTTGACCTCCGATCGTTCAGCTTGGAGGCTAAAGACCAGTGGTGGGTTCCTCCCAGTTCGGCCCGGTTCCACCGAGCTGGTAGCGGTGATGATATGACATCACCGAATCAGTTCTGTCCTCCCTGCCCCCCATCCCCTCTTCACCCCCCCACCCCTCCTGCATTATTCTTACCTTTCATTTGGCCCCACCCGCAATCTATTGCTGCCTCCTGAGTCCCAGCTATCGGCTAGAGGGAAAAAAACTGTTTAAACTCTTGCCAGGGGCTTGAAAGGGCCGCCCTACAGCTGATCAGTGTTAAAAGAAAACAAATGAGTAGACCGGTGCTTGCAAAAATAAATGGGTAGACCAGTGCCTGCAAAAATACTTGGGTAAACCAGTGCCTGCAAAAATACTTGGGTAAACCAGTGCCTGCAAAAATACATGGGTAGACCAGTGCCTCCAAAAACAAATGAGTAGACCGGTACAGCTCTGCAAGCCGTTAAAAGCCTGGTAGACCAGTACCTCTGCTAAATCCTAAAGAATTGTCACACCCACAAAATAAGCCACGCCACAAAATAAGCCACGCCCACAGAACCGGTAGTAAAAAAATTTAGAACTCACCCCTGCTAAAGACGCAGCATGGCCTTCTCCAATTCGAAGAGACACTTGTTCGGCAAGCTGAGGCAAAGAGGCAGTCCCGGAACCAGCGAAATCTGGGGGCTGGGCAGGGGACAGAATGTATCTGCCCTCAGGGTAGAAGGGATTGCCACTCTCGAATTGGCCTATTTAGTCACACTAGATGCTGTTTTAGGACTTCTTTCCAGAGCACGATACCATAGTCTCTTGAGACTGAAGGATGCCAATGCCAATGTAGAATGAATTGTGTCCGACGTTATGATCTTTATTGCTATGACTGTTTAAGTGAATCACTGCAGCTGTTAAGTGAATCATGCAGTTGTTAAGCAAATACAACTCCCCCACCTCCTGGTTTTGCTTGTTGAAAGCCAGCTGGGAAGATTGCAAAATGAACAATCAAATGGCTCCAGGATGTTGCAACCGTTATAAATGTATGCCAGTGGCCAAGCACCTGGATTTTGATTGTGTGATCATGAGGATGCTATGACAGTTCTTAAGTGTGATAACGGGTCACTTTTTCAGTGCCGTTGTAACTTCTAATGGTCCTAAACAAATAATTGTAAGTCAAAGACTACCTGTATTTATATTTTGGTGCCTGCGCTCACACAATGGTGCAAACATATGCAGTTGCACATGAGAAGGTTGCTGAGTCCCGTGTTGGCGTATTAAAAGAGAAAGGGATGAACAGGGAAAACATTGAAGGGGCAGGCAAAAAATGATGGGTTTTTTTTTATTAATTACTCAAAGCATTACTCCCTTTTAAGAAAGTGGCGTTTGGTCAATATCTGTTTAACACTAATAGCAACAGCAATAGCATTTAGATTTATATACCGCTTCACAGTGCTTTTACAGCCCTCTCTCTAAGTGGTTTACAGAGTCAGCCTATTGCCCCCAACAATCTGGCTCCTCATTTTACCAACCTCGGAAGGATGGTAGGCTGACTCAACTTTGAGCCCATCAGGATCGAACTCCAGACTGTGGGCACAATTAGCCTGCAATACTGCATTCTAGCCATTCCTTGGTGGCGCAAGGTGCTGTTAAGTAACACCAGCTGCCTGCAATTACTGCAAGTTCAAATCCCACCAGGCTCAAGGTTGACTCAGCCTTCCATCCTTTCAAGGTAGGTAAAATGAGGACCCGGATTGTGGGGGCAATAAGCTGACTTTGTATAAAAAAGAACACCGCTTTGGGGGCCAGAAAGCCCTACTAAGCAGGTATATACAAAAGTATGAAGGCTATTGCTTAACGCATTGTAAGCCACCCTGAGTCTCCAGAGAAGGGCGGCATATAAATCAAACCAATAAATAAATAAATAAATAAATAAATAAATAAATAAATAAATAAATAAATAAATAAATAAATACATACTGTGCTACCAATGATCAATTCTGGGTCAATATACATACATACATACATACATACATACATACATACATACATACATGCCGGCCACATGACCATGGAGACATCTTTGGACAGCGTTGGCTCTTTGACTTTGAAACGGAGATGAGCACCGCCCCCTAGAGTCAGGAACAACTAGCATATATGTGCGAGGGGAACCTTTACCTTTATACAAATCTTAATTTGTAGTAACTTTGGTCCTAAAATAAGGAACCGGATCCTTTAGAAATAGATCCTTTAACAAGGAACTGGGTCCTTTAGAAATAGTTCCTTTAAAATAACATCTCTTTTAAGAACTGTCTGAACACACTCAGGTAGACAGAAAGCAGCCTCTCCATCTTGTGCAGTTTCAGTGTGTTGGCCTTAATAGACTCCTTTACTGCAAGCATCTCTAATTCATCATTTTCAACTCCTTTCTCTGGGTTTGGCGAATAGGTGAGCAAGTCAGCTGATGATGCCTTCCACTAAACCTTCAAATGATCTCACTCTGCAATTTCAGCTGTTTAAACAGAATAAGGGGACATAACAGAAGCTTGTGAGTTCCCAGACCTGAATGTTTTGGGCCAACTAACTAGATGAGATAAATTAGTAATTTAGATCAAAGAAAGAGATTATTCGGACTATTATAAAGTGTGGAATAGATTCTATATGTGGCTAGAAAATAGAAATCAAAATAAGAAATAAGTTTGTGAATTGAATTTTGTTTAATTGAAAACCAAAAGTATTGAATATCGGCAAGGGTAAAACACCAACTATGTAAATAAATAGGGTACAATTTTGGCTACAAGAGTTGCTAGGATGGCTATATAAGACTAATGGATCAAATAGAAGAATTGAATTTAAAAGCAAAGACAACTGTCGATGCAGAAAGTTGTAAAAATGTTGTTACTTATGTTTAGTACTTTACCGTTTGGTGTATGTGTATGTTTTCTTTCTTTCTTTTTTTCCCTTTTTTTTTTGCTTTTGACTTTTTGACTGTTACGTCTTTGGTTTTAAAAATGTAAAATATTCAATAAAAATTCTTTTTTTTAAAAAAAAGAAAGAGATAAATTAGTAACTCAGTTAAGCGTGTTGAAAGAATCTAGAGTTTTTGTGGTGGCCAACATTACCTGCATGGATAGGGTCAGAAAAGTCAAGTTGAAAACCACAATCATGCAATTTTTTTTTTTAATTTGATTTATATGCCACCCTTCTCCGGAGACTCAGGGCGGCTTACAATGTGTTCAGCAATAGCCTTCATCCTTTTGTATATTTATACAAAGTAAGCTTATTGCCCCCACAACTGGGTCCTCAATTTACCTACCTTAGAAAGGATGGAAGGCTGAGTCAACCTTGAGCCTTGGCGAGATTCAAACCTGCAGTAATTGCAGGCAGCTGGTCTTAATAACCAGCTTAATAACAGGGTGCCTTAGACCACTGTACTACCAAGGAATTCAATTCCTTCCTCTTTTTATGTGTATTGCAATAAACGTCAGAAAAGAGGTGGGCTTTGATCACGCAGTTGCAACTGCCGTTTGTTTTTGGCCCTGTTGGACAGGTCCTCAAATGAGGAAAAGACAGAGAAAGTAGAACCAGGGCCAACTAGGGACAATAAACGTGGCATACATGACGCCAACAGTGGTGGACTCACAACCAACAGACTCACAAGCCCCCAAGAAATGTTGCTTGCAACCTCGGACAGCTCTCAGCCTCGGAGGTCCATCTACCAGTGTGATAAAAATCCAACAATGGAATGCTGAGCTCCATGGGTTAGAAAGGCTGGCCAAAAAGCTTGCCAACAGAAGAGCAGACTCTAAAGAGTTTTGCTTCTGCTGTGTATTGGGTGAAGGTTCAACATGGCTGATTTATTAGTTGCACTCCCAGAAAATGCTGAAAACATTTCCCCCCTCCCCCCCCATCTCAGCTCTGTTGTGTTTACCTTTTTGTGCTGTACTTGGAATTCTGGATTCTACCTTTCCAGCAGTGGTGGAATTCAAAATTTTTTACTGCCAGTTCTGTGGGCGTGGCTTGGTGGGCGTGGCATGGCTTGGTGGGCATGACAGGGGAAGGACACTGTAAAATCTCCATTCCCACCCCACTCCAGGGGAAGGATACTGCAAAATCCCCATTTCCTCCCGATTAGCTGGGATTTGGGAAGCAGAGAATAGATGGGGGCGGGGCCAGTCAGAGGTGGTATTTACCGGTTCTCCGAACTACTCAAAATTTCCGCTACCGGTTCTCCAGAATTAGTCAGAACCTGCTGAATGCCACCTCTGCTTTCCAGGTCTCCTTTCTCTTCCTTTGGGTTCATCGCCTGATTCTGATCTTGACCTTATCAAGTCTATTCACTGTTTAGAATGGTCATCTTTGAATTCTGAGAAATGGACTCTTTTCCTGCAAATGTTTTTTTTTCCTGAGCTTGGCCTGTCACCGCACTGCAGCTTGCTATCTGGTTGCCTGACAGCCAATACCCACAACTTCTGGAGGCAAGTTGTTCCACTGATCAATTGTTCTATTTGATTGCTTATTGTACCCTATGACTATCACTAAGTGTTGTACCTTATGATTCTTGATGAATGTATCTTGTCAAAGCGCTCCATGGTATAGGACCTAGTTATCTTCGAGACCGCCTGCTGCTACCGACGGCCTCCCATCGACCTGTGCGCTCCCACAGAGAGGGCATCCTCGGGGTGCCATCAACCAAACAATGTAGGCTGGTGACCCCCAGGGGGAGGGCCTTCTCTGTGGGGGCACCTACCCTCTGGAATCAGCTGCCCCCAGAGATAAGGAGAATCCAAGACCTCGGTGCCTTCCGCCGTGCCCTTAAAACCTTCTTTTTCCAGCAAGCCGGGCTGGCCTAACACTTTTTAAAATGTTTTTAATGGTTTGTTATAGTTTTTAATCATGGGGCCAAATTTATATATATCTTTTTAATTGTATTTTAATGTTTGTAGTTTATGCTTTTACTTGGCTGTTCACCGCCCTGAGTCCTCAGGGAGAAGGGCGGTATACAAATTTAAAAATAAATAAATAAATAAATAAATATGCACCAAAGATAAATTCCTTGTGTGTCCAATCACACCTGGCCAATAAAGAATTCAATTCAATTCAATTCAATTCAATTCAATTCAATTCAATTCAATTCAATTCAATTCTATTCTATTCTATTCTATTCTATTCTATTCTATTCTATTCTATTCTATTCTATTCTATTCTATTCTATTCATCAGGAAATTTCTCCTTAGTTCTAAGTTGCTTCTCTCCTTGATTAGTTTCCATCCGTTGCTTCTTGTCCTGCCTTTAGGTGCGTTGGAAGGGACCTTGGAGGTCATCTAGTCCAACCCCCTGCACACACAGGAGACCTAGGATAGGTTGACCCCTCTCTTCTTTGTGGCAGCCCCTGAGATATTGGAACACTGCTATCATGTCTCCCCTAGTCCTTCTTTTCATTAAACTAGACATACTCACTTCTCTGATTGCTCTCGTTTTTTAGAATAATTTTTTTTTAATATAAAAAAGAGGGCTCTGTGATGAATTCAGACCCAAGGGAAACTAATCAGGGCTTCAGTGAACCAGCCTGACGCTCTAAATTGACAGCCAACCAAATTGACTCACTGGGGGCCAATCAGATCTTTAGCATCAGTCTCCCCGAACTCCTGCTGAGACAGCCATATTTCCAGATGAGTCAAGCTGGGTTTTCTGATGAGCATCACTCCAGCTTTGGAGACTGGTGTCTTTTTCCTCCCCACCTTCTCATTCCAAATACATCTCCAGTTACATAATCCAGGTTGAGTTCTTCCCTCTTTTCACTTTTCTTTTCTCCTGATCGGGCATTTTCTGCGTAAACGAGGGAGCTTGTCAGAAGTGATGCTGCTAATAACTGCCAGCCATCTAGTTTTAATTAGAGTTTTCTTCATTAATGCTTCAGCTCCACTCCTCACGGTGGATTAAATAATGTACTCATAGCTCGTTTACAGAAACCCCCAAACTGCAGGGCTGAGCTGCAATCCTTTAATTAAACAGCTTGGCTGATCCTTGTGCTACTGCCTTGCCTCATCAGTCTAAGCCGATTAAACAGAATAGGGAATAATAAGGAGAGTAAACAGAGAAGGGACTCTTATCTCTTTGAGAGACTTGGAGGCCTCGGTGGCTGAGTGTGTGGGCTATTGACGCCTCTTCCTACAGGAGATATGTAACTGAAGCCACTTTTCATACACAAGGATTTGCTGAATCCGCAAAATTGTTAGCAATAACTCTAAAAAAAAGAAAAAAGAAAAGAGCATGTTGCCCAGTTTGCCAGCATTGCGTTAAACAAATGCTTGTTTAACACTTGAGTGTTTTCTTCTGCAAGATTACTGTCAAATGCTCTATCTTAAGCTCTAAGTATGACTAAGCAAGTGGTTTGATAGCCATTAAAGTGGTTTAATAGCCAGTTTTCACCTACAAGGGAAGCTGTGAACTGTAGTTATATAACTACACGGATTAGGTCCGTGATGGCGAACCTATGGCATGCGTGCCACAGGTGGCATGCAGAGCCATATTGGTGGGCCCGCGAGCGTTGCCCTAGCTCAGCTCCAGCACGCATGCACTGCTGGCCAGCTGATTTTCGGACCTTCTGGGCCCACCAGAAGTCAGCAAATGGGCTGTTTCCGGCCTCCAGAGGGCCTTGGGGTGGGGGGTGGGGAAAGCTGTTTTTGACCTCCCCAGGCTCCTAGAAAGCCTCTAGCTTCTGCTGCCATCATGGCATACAAGGGGCCTTCTCTACTGTGGGGCCTGCCTTATGGAACATTTTCTCCTCTGAAATTAGATTAGTTGCTAGTATGTCTGTGTTATGGGGGCGACATGGCGCTCCCACGTGACACCTCTCCTGCGCGAGCTGCATTGGCTTCCGGTGGTCTTCCGAGTGCGCTTCAAGGTGTTGGTTCTCATCTTCAAAGCGCTCCATGGCTTAGGACCCAGCTATTTACGAGACCACCTTCTGCCTCCGATAACCTCCCACCGGCCAACACGCTCCCACAGAGAGGGTCTCCTCAGGGTGCCGTCTGTCAGGCAATGTCGGCTGGTGACCCCCCGGGGAAGAGCCTTCTCTGTGGGGGCACCCGCCCTCTGGAATGAGCTACCCCCAGGGATACGACTAATCCCGGACCTCCGGACCTTCCGCCGGGCCCTGAAAACTTTTTTATTTCAGCAAGCCGGGCTGGGTTAAAAATTTTTAATTGGGTGAATTTTATGGGTAACGGGGTTTTAAATTGGAGAAGCCTAAGACAATTTAATTCTGTTTTAATGTATTTTAATATTCGTATTGTGTGTTTTTAATTCTGGCTGTTCACCGCCCCGAGTCCTTCGGGAGAGGGGGCGGTATAAAAATTTAATAAATAAATAAATAAATAAATAAATATGCCTGAGACTCCCAGGGAACTAGAGGTGTATTTAAATGGCTCCATTGTTAAGGTGGTTGTTTTTATCCTCTCTTCACCTTGGGATTCTACATTTTTATATCATTTAGTTCTCATTGTAGACTTTTACATGTTTTATGTATGCCATTTTTATAGTTGCGGTTGTGTGCCACCCAGAGTTGCTTTGGGTGAGACGGATGGCTATACAAATTTGATTGATAAAATAACAAAACACCAGTTGCAAGGGACCTTGGAGGTCTTCTAGTCCAATTCCCTGCTCAAGCAGGAGACCCTATATCAGGGGTCTTCAACCTTACACTCAAAGAGCATTTGGACCCATTTCCCACAGAAAAGAAAACACCAGGAGCCACAAAACCTGGGTGGGTATGGCCAACTCAACGTCACCCACTTCCACCAATCACATGACCCCCCTAGCCACGCCCACCCAGCCTTTCATTAGGGCAGAGAACTGGTTGTTACAAAATACCGGGAACCACAAAACGCTTTTGTTCTTTCTCTCTCCCCCCCTCTCTCTGTATCTCTCTGTCTCTGCCCCGGCCACTTCTCCATCCCCTGTTGTCGCCCTTACCTTCTCAGGCCAAGTGAAGAGTAAATGGGAGGGGAGGGCAAGAGGCAGGGCCAGCCAGTGATGGGATCACCTGACAGGGAGCCACAGCAGAGATCCCAAAGAGCCGCCTGTGGCTCCGGAGCCACAGGTTGCTGACCGCTGCCCTATATCATTTTCGACAAATGGTTGTCCAGTCCCTTCTTAAAAGTCTCTAGTGTCGAAGCACCCACAATGTCTGAAGCCAAGTTGTTCCATTGGTTGATTGTTCTTACTGTCAGGAAATTTCTCTGTAGTTCTAAATTGCTAATACTAAACAGTAAACAAACAAACAAATAAATAAGATGCTGCAAGTAAAATCAACTGCACTCCACCTTGCAAATGAGCCTTTTAGTGCCTGTATCCTATAATTTTATAATTCTGAGTATAAATATTTTCAATATATATCGAGTTTGGAGATGCGTGCTTCAATCTCACATAACCTGAGGTAAATTCCTAGGCCTTGGGGCAGGGACAGCGAAATGGGTAGCAGCTTTTAAAAAATGATATGAATGTGACATTTCTAAAACAGCCAGATTTCTGGGGCGGAAAAGAATCCTTACAAAGTGATCTCAGTTTTCAGCTAGGAAAACTACCCAAAATTGGGCTTCATTTTTTTTTTAAAAAAAAAATACTTAAGCTGCCAGATATAGACTATTATTTGTCCCAACCCATGATTTCAGGAACGGTTGCACCTATTTTTCCTGCTGGTTTTATCTGTTAATGATAGGCAGGCATTCAGGGGATTTGAATAGGCCTGTAATTGCCTCACCATTTCTCCAAGTCTCCTGGCAGAGTTTTTAGATTTCCAGAACAATAATCTTTAAAATTGGCCTTGCTGAAAACCTTCCCTGACAGGGCTGCATCATACGTTTCCTTCTGTGCAAGTTAATGGGACTGAGATGACAGAAGTTCTTTTCTGTTCCAATAATGATGGGGAAATCTGAAATTACCGTAGGAGAGGGAAGCGCTTACGTGTCTCTTCCATGGGTTTTTCACAGTCCATTGTGGAATCTGGATTGGTGGTGGTGGTGGTGGGAAACTTGACATTTTGTTTCTATGTGTAGGAGAAAAATTTTCTATAATAGGTGCTATAAAAGACGCCAAAGAGGCAGGGAGGGAAATTACTCAGAGCTGCCCAAAGGTGATGAAAAATTCTAATATGTCAAGCTCCCCCCAAGGAACCTTTTAGCATTATGATTTTGAGTCCACAAGCCTTTAAAAACACTTTAAATGCAATACTATAAACGCATCCACTGTAATCATAAGCAAAATGTGAAACGTATTGTAAAATATTTGTAGTGGACAAGGTTCCTGTTATAATGCCAGCTGATCATTCTGTCTTTCTGAAGGCCTCATGCTTGCCATTCGTTAATTATTAAGTACAGGTAGTCCTTGACTTACAAGGGTTCTTTCAGTGACTGTTCGAAGTTACAGCGGCACTGAAAAATGTGACTTAATGAACGTTTTTCACCTTTACAAGCACGGCAGCATTCCCATGGTAACATGATCAAAATTCAGATGCTTGGCAACTGGTTCACATTTATGACGGTTGCAGCGTCCTGGGCAGGGGTGGGTTCTACTTTACTACCAGTTTGCAACGGGATCGCGTGTGCACGCTCGCTTCGTTCGAGCATGCGCACTCGCTTCATTCACGCACGCGCCTTGCTTCTGCACATACGCAGATCGCTTCTGATGACGTCAGGGTCAGTGGGCGGAGCCTCCCGCCAGTTTTACTACCAGTTCTATAGAACCGGTCCGAACCAGGAGCAACCCACCACTGGTCCTGGGGTCATGCGATCCCCTTTTGCGAACTTCTGACAAGCAACGTCAATGGGGAAGCCAGATTCACTTAACAACCATGTTACTAGCTTAATCACTGCAGTGATTCACTTAACTGTGGCTTCTTAAGGTTGTAAAATGGGGCAAAATTCACTTAACAACTATCTCACTTAGGTACAGAAATGTTGGGCTCAGTTGCGGTCGTAGGTCGAGAACTACCTGTGCACAGTCATTGAATGATGCCTGATTACACTCCTCCCAAATTTAGATAAATTTCTGAACATTCTGAGCTATCATTATTCTGATATAGGTAGCCCTCGACTTACAGCCATTTGTTTAGTGGCCCTTCAAAGTGACATTGGCACTGAAAAAAAAAATGACTTATGACCACTCCTTGCACTTCCTTCCACTGCATGAACAGAGGGATAGAATCAAGATCACGTGAAGTGTTAATACCACTTTATAATGCCTTGGTAAGGCCACACTTGGAATACTGCATCCAGTTTTGGTCGCCACGATGTAAAAAAGATGTGGAGACTCTAGAAAGAGTGCAAAGAAGAGCAACAGAGATGATTAGGGGACTGGAGGCTAAAACATATGAAGAACGGTTGCTGGAATTGGGTATGTCTAGTTTGATGAAAAGTTTGAGTTTGATGAAAAGAAGGACTAGTGGTGACATGATAGTAGTGTTCCAATATCTCAGGGGCTGCCACAAAGAAGTGGGAGTCAAGCTATTCTCCAAAGCACCTGAGGGCAGGATAAGAAGCAATGGGTGGAAACTAATCAAGGAGAGAAGCAACTTAGAACTAAGAAGAAATTTCCTGACAGTGAGAACAATTAATCAGTGGAACAACTTGCCTCCAGAAGTTGTGAATGCTCCAACACTGGAAGTTTTTAAGAAGATGTTGGATAACCATTTGTCTGAAGTGGTGTAGGGTTTCCTGCCTAAGCAAGGGGGTTAGACCCTTCCAACTCTGTTATTCTATTCTATTCTATTCTATTCTATTCTATTCTATTCTATTCTATTCTATTCTATTCTATTCTATTCTATTCTATTCTATTCTATTCTACTCTACTCTACTCTACTCTACTTAACAACCATCTTAGCATCTCCATAGTCATGTGATCAAAATTCAGTAACTTGGCAACCAGCATGTATTTAGGATGATGGCAGCATCCTGAGGTCATGTGATCACCACTTGCCACTTTCCCAATCAGTTTCCGACAAGCTGTTAATGGGGCAAGCTGGATTCTCTTAACAGCGACATGATTCACTTAATGACTGCAGCGATTTGCTTAACACGTTTGGCAAAAAAGGTTGTAAAATCAGGCATGACTCACTTAACAACTTCCTTGCTTAACAACGGTCCCACTTGCGGTCATAAATCAAGAACTATCTGTAACCTTTTGAGCCATACTGTCATTTAACTTTCTAACATTGGCATATTAAGAAACGTGAGCCTGGTACTCCGATGTCCTTGCTCAGTTGCTCCTATCAGTTCCGACATCTTTGTCTGGGATTTGCTTAGCATGATATGCAAACTAGGAATTCAGAGGGGTGCCTCATCAGACAATCATGTTTCTTGCTCTTTACTGGCAGTCGGCAAATCACCTTTATGAACGCAAGTTCCTCTGTTGGTCAGAATTCACATTAAGCACCCACAGTGTGCCTTCGTTTTTAATACGTTCACTACTTGCTACTTATTTGCAGCTCCCAGTTCTTAATGATGTGTGTTAAGAAGCACTCTGAGTGGCTCTTCATTTGCTAGTTGATAACAAGACATCTTAGTATGGTTGCGGGGGGCGAATTAGCAATTTCTCAGCAGCCTTCAGCAGTTCCTATAAAAATAAATTGGCTGTTTTCCTAGAATTTTGGACAGTTGCCTTCTGGTGTTTTCTAGTTGGCTTTTGTAAAAAATCAGATTGTTGGGCTGAGAGACTTTTGATCTAACTCAACAGTTTTCTTCTTATGTCTGCCACACTGTGAGCTGCCTAGAGTCATTATGTGAGATAGGTGGCCATGTAAGTCCTGTAGATAGATAGATAAATAGATAGAGGGAGGGAGGGAGGAAGAGGGAGGATGTTTAAATCTCAGATCAGTGCTAAATAGAATAGAATAGAATAGAATAGAATTTTTATTGGCCAAGTGTGATTGGACACACAAGGAATTTGTCTTGGTGCATATGCTCTCAATGTACATAAAAGAAAAGATACATTGATCAAGAATCATGAGGTACAACACTTAATGATAGTCATAGGTTACAAATAAGCAACCAGGAAACAATATCAATATAAATCGTAAGGATACCAGCAACAAAATCACCCACTAGTTGAAGATTACAGATTTTAAAAATGATTTTATTAAAACAATACCAATAAAACAATTCCTAAAAAGATAACACACACAAAAATAATAGTAGCTGAGGTGATCAGATTAAATATTGGGCCATACTATTCCATACTCCTGAGGAATCCTATCTTTATTATCTTCAATAATATCATTAGTAAAAGGATGCCATACATCATACAAATCTTTTGGATCTGCATATCCTTAATATATTTTAATATATGTGCCCTTTGTCCTATAGACTCCATACTTGATTTAACCCTACTGTATGTTGAGTGATGGAGAAGAGTCTTGATTTCTACTAGTGATCAATAGTCACCTAATAAACTGTGTTCTTGTTAGCATCTGATTTCAAATAAGATCACACTTTACGATGTGACCATAGTGCTTATAATTTGTGAGATTCCAGACTGAAGGACTCCAACATCATTTGATGACTCTAACTCTTGTCTGTTTATTGTTTGCACATCGTCAGTGAATATTCATATGGTATCATTTCTCTCGCTTCCTTAACATTTTCCTCAATAACTTTGCCCCTCATTCACATAATCTTCCTTGTTAAGTCTGAAAAGTTCACTTTTCCCCTCCTAACGTTAGCTGCCTGTCCCTGACTTCCTTTCCTTGTAATGCTTGTTCTACACTTAGCTACAAGCCATAAAATTTAGCCCTGAGGGCTGTATAATATGACTTATCTCATATAGTCTGATGAGGAATGGAGAAGGCAATTTATTTCTGGTTCTTATTACTTCAGTCATCGGCCGCAGGATGCCTCAGTAGTTAAGATGTTGGGCTTGTTGACTGGAAATCTGACAGCCTGGGTTCAAGAACCAAGCATTGTGCAGGGTGTGCTCCTATTCTTGCTCCAGCTCCTGCCCACATAGCAGCTCAAAAGCATGCAGATGCAAGTAGATAAATAGGTACCACTTCGGTGGGGAGGAAACAGCACTCTGCAACATCATGCTGGTCACATGACTGCGGCAATGTCTTCGGACAGCGTGGGCTCAACGGCCCTTGAAATGGAGATGAGTGCCACCCTCTATGGTCGGTTACGACTATTAGAGTAAAATCCACAGGGACTCCTTTCTTTTCTTATTACTTCTGAATGTGTTCCTTTCTAAGTACTTTCTGTACTTGAAATCTGCATTAATACATACAGTATGTAAATTCGGGGTGGGGGGTGGGGAAGCATTAAAATAATGTGCACCTAGCCTGTCTAGAACTGCTATGCCAGTGGATAGAGACTATTGTAGAGGGAAGGAGAAAATCAATATACCATCAACTGCACGGCTATTGATGCCATCATCTACTGTGATCAATATCATTGGTTGCTCACCATAAGGAATGCCAAGATTTTGAAAAAATATTTCACATTTCCAAATACCCTTTAGAGTATGATTTATGTAGATATAAATAAAAAGAGATGTTGAGACCCTAGAAAGAGTGCCGAAAAGAGGAACAAAGATGATATGGCGTGTGGAGGCTAAACCATAGGATGAGAACAAGGTACTTCTAGCCTAACGAAGAGAAGGACTGGGGTGATATCAGAGGTGGGTTTCAGCAGGTTCTGACCAGTTCTGGAGAACTGGTAGCAGACATTTTGAGTAGTTCGGAGAACCGGTAAATACCATCTCTGACTGGCCCCGCCTATACACTTTATAATTAATTAATTATTACTAAATTATTACTATTACTCAGTTGATCCTGTCAACAACCCCCATAAGGCTGCTGAGTTAGAGCGACCCTCATGCTCACCGAGCTTCAATTTGAATCATGAGATTTCCAGTAAAAGCTTATTTATTCTTACAGTAACATCACTCTGCTTTTCAGTTCTTTCCTCTTTCCTTCTCAGCATCTCTGCAAGTTAAATATATGGCATTTTGCCCATACCCTTAGACTGTTATATGGTAAACATTAAGGTGCTTCGCAGGTCTTTCTCCTGGCTGTTCCTGCTGAGGTTCATGTCATTGGTCGTATATTCACCCTGTTGCCTTGTTAAATAAATACAGGGCAAGCTACTGTAAAATCAACAATTACAATAAACTGTTATTGGGTGCAAGAGTAAATGAATGGGATTTTGAATAGCGAGTCTCATTAAAAACAGAAAATCAATCAGATGCCGGGGTTTCTGTTTGATTGGAGGCTGTGTTCCTCCTCCTTGTTTATCCTGCTGAAGTATATTTAATAAGGGAAGCAACAGCTTTAAGAGGAGCACTTTCCACCCACACCTATCATGCAAAATGTCAGAAGGAGGGTTGTTATAACACCTGCAATGTGTTATTGCTAAGAACAGAAAGAAGCAAATGCAGGTTTTACACATTTTCTTGCTCACTTTCTGAACTAAAAGCTACATACAAGCTTGTAGGCATATAGTACCTGTCCATCACAAAGTCTAGCTGGCCAGCTTCAACTGGAATTCCAGAACAATTTCCTAAGATAGGAAAGCCTTCATTTGCTTGATAGCTTCAAAGGCTTGGCCAGAAAAGTAATACTTTTCTCATTCTTCTGAGTACCTTTTCCATTTGAGGCCCATTGCCTCATCCAGTTCAAATGGAGTTTACCGCTTGATTTGGGAATCATTTAATGTTTTGGGAATGATTTTTTTTTTATTCTAAGAATCATATTTTGTTGCAGATTCTTAGAAGTGCTTATTCTGGAATTTTTCTACATGCTGCATATAAGTTCATAAGTTCATAAGTTTATTTGTCAAGCATATATAAGATAACAGGTAAAAGTATAAACATAATTTGAATACATGAAAAGAGTAAGTAAAAAGGAATATTAGGACAGGGATGGTAGGCAGGCTGGTGCACTTATGTACGCCCCTTACAGACCTCTTAGGAATGGGGTGAGGTCAACAGTAGACAGTTTAAGGTTAAAGTTTTGGGGGTTTGGGGAAAAAACTACAGAGTCAGGTAGTGCATTCCAGGCATTGACCACTCTGTTACTGAAGTCATATTTTCTGCAATCAAGTTTGGAGCAGTTTACCTTAAGTTTGTATCTATTATTTGCTCCTGTATTGTTGTGGTTGAAGCTGAAGTAGTCTATGCACCCTGTTATTAACACAGCTGCCTGCACTTTCTGCTGGTTCGAATCTCTCCAAGGCTCAAGGTTGACTCAGCCTTCCATCCTTTCTAAGGTAGGTGAAATGAGGACCCAGTTTGTGGGGGCAATAAGCTGACTTTGTATAAAATATACAAAAGTATGAAGGCTATTGCTTAACGCATTGTAAGCCGCCCTGAGTCTCCGGAGAAGGGCAGCATATAAATCAAATTAAAAAAAAAAAAAGTAGTCGTTGACAGGAAGGGCATTGTGGCAGATAATTTTATATACTATGCTTAGGTCAGACTGAAGTCGGCGTAGTTCTAAGTTGTCTAAGCCCAAAATTTGGAGTCTGGTGGTATTCTATTGCGGTTAGAGGAATGGAGGACTCTTCTCATAAAATATGATGAATCCTACTGCCTCTATGCCCTGCTTTGGGCGGGTGTCTGTCTTTATATGTATGTGTGTGTACATACATGTCTACCTTCACATAAATACACGGTATAAAATATGTATATAGGACCCAAATAGATGAAAATCAGTATCTATGGTATAACACTGCATAAGAACACTTGCGGAAATATGCAGTTTTCAGATGTGAAGTAGGAAACAGACATCATTCATGCTTTGGATCCAAATATTGTATCTCTTTAAAGGGTGATGATGTAGTGACATGCCTAGAGAATTTTCCAGAAATTAAAACTAACAGCAATAAATCTTTAAATGATTATAAGGAAGAGAAATGAGGGGGATATTCTGCCCTTCAGTTTTGCATGTGTTGACTTCCCTTTAAAGTTTAATTTTCTCATGTATGAAATCTTGCTTAGATCAGAGTTGAAACATGTTCAATGCAACTGGCAAGTGTTTGCTCTGTGATTATGGAGCAATTAAATTCCAACTCAATACAGTTTAGGCATCATACAGCTGCACATTCATTTTTAAATGCCCACTAGATTATTCATCTCAACAACAGAAGGCTGCCTGCTACCAATTAGTGGTTAGGAAACATAACCTAATCAATCTTTTTGGGCCTCATCCTTGAACTACTTCCATGTACAGTTTAGAGCTTCCTGAATATAGTTTTGGCCTGTAACATGTTTCTAATATGAGACTGCAATCCAGTGGTGGAATTCAATTTTTTTTACTACCAGTTCTGTGGGTGTGGCTTGGTGGGCATGGCAAGAAAAGGATACTGCAAAATCTCCATTCCCACCCCACTCCAGGGGAAGGATATTGCAAAATCTCCATTCCTATCCCATTCTAGGGCCAGCTAGAGGTGGTATTTGCCGGTTCTCTGAACTGCTCAAAATTTTTGCTATCGGTTGTCCATAACCTGTCAGAACCTGCTGAACAGCACCCCTGCTGCAATCCCATTGTCCTGTAGCTGGGGAAGTCCTCCGTGAGTCTTCTCTCACATCAGTGTCATTATTTTTAAATCATCCAGTAACACTGCTCTACATCCTCAACTCTTTGATTCAATTCATCCAATTCAATCGCCATTGTTATTGCCATTTTTGTCTCCTTCTGCCGAGACAAAACGTTGCAGCCATTTCATAATCCCTTGCATTGAGTAGTGGAAGAAATTTGTCTGGATGCTCACTTTTTGGAAATAGCATTTTCAGTTACTTTTATCCAAGCCGTAATTCTTCTATTTTCTGGGTAGCGATATGTGATTGGCAGGACTTGGCAACCAGCTAGCTCAATCCGTTAGCAGCTGGTGTGCCACCATATGTGCTCATTTTTGCAAGAGGCAGAGACAACATGGGAACAGTGAAATGAAAACATGCTTCACACTCTTTCACAGCTCAAGTAGGGACCAGCTAAGAGGAAAGGGCAGTGGGGTGGACATTAATAGAGGCATACCACGTACCATCGTGTGTCCCACTTCTATTGAGCCTTTCTTTTTCTCTTTCCACACTCATATGCTTGCAGCGCTCACAAAGTAACCAACAGCGTATTTCCGCCAACTTGGAGTGGGTCTTTTGTGATTATTTATTGCCTTTTTTTTTTTCCTTTTTGCAAGAGTACTTACTAAGTGCTTTACTGTACATTCATTACCAAGAATCTGTGACTAGTGAACTGTAAGCCTCCAGTCAGTCTCAAAGGTTCTTTGTCTGGTAAATCAGCTGCAAATTATTGAAGAGGCTGCCCCCCCACCTCACTTTAGAATAATGCTCCCCCCACTATTTCATGCATCATTGTACTGATGCTGTTTTAATTTTCTAATTCTCTGGTGGAAAATTGTACATTGGTTCTTCTTAAGCCAATTAATACCTGCCTGTTTCCCATACAGTTTAGCTAAAGGCTATCAATATTTTTTAACCAATTAAAACGCATTAGGGCACAGGGTTTTTTTAATTTTTTATTGTTTATTTATGTATTTGTCAAGCATGTATAAGCATATATAAGTATAAACATGATTATGAATACAGGAAATGGATACAAATAAATGGGGACAGTAAGGACAGTAGGCACGTAGGTGCGCTTATGCACGCCCCTTACAGACCTCTTAGGAATGGGGTGATGTCAACAGTAGACAGTCTAAGGTTAAAGTTGTGGGGGTTTGGGGATGAAACCACAGAGTCAGGTAGTGCATTCCAGGCATTGACCACTCTATTGCTGAAGTCGTATTTTCTGAGTTTATATCTATTGTGTGCTCGTGTATTCTTGCGGTTGAAGCTGAAGTAGTCATTGACAGGTAGGGCATTGTAGCAGATAATTATGTGCTACTACACTTAGGTCAGACTGAAGTTGGCGTGGTTCTAAGTTGTCTAAGCCCAAAATTTCAAGTCTGGTGGCATAAGGTATTCTGTTGCGAGCAGAGGAGTGGAGGACTCTTCTTGTGAAATATCTCTGGATTCGCTCAATTGTATTAATGTCCGATATGCAGTGCGGGTTCCAGACAGATGAGCTGTATTCGAGAATTGGTCTAGCAAAGGTTTTGTATGCCCTAGTTTGCAGTATAATATTACCGGAGAAGAAACTACGCAAGATTAGGTTAACAACTCTTAATGCCTCTTTGGCAATGTTGTTACAGTGGGCTCTGGCACTTAGATCATTAGAGATGAGTACTCCAAGGTCCTTGACAGAGGGAGGGTCGTCTATGAGGTCGTATCCACCCAGCTTGTATTTGGTATTCTGATTTTATTTTTATTTTTTTGCCAATGTGTAAAACAGAGCATATTAGATTTTAGATAAGTAATTCTGAAAAGGTCTGCCTGGTAGATCATGACATCACAGTTACTTCTTTTCAAAAGGCAAATATCCAATTGCTCTGGAGGTCAGTTGCAGAGAGTGGCTTTGTTTTATTACAGCCTGTGGCCTGCAGAAGTATTTCCAAATCTTATGAATAAACAGCAGTGGTCCCACAGAGTGTGTTGTGGGCCGGATGCAAATCTTGATAAAAACCCCTCTTAATTAATTAACTTATTTATTTAATTTATACTTTGTATTTTTATTTTTAGAAATGACTTAAGGAGGCAAACATATCCAACACATCTTCCTCCTCTTATTTTCCCCACAACAACAACAACCCTGTGAGGTGGGTTGGGTTGAGAAAAAGTAACTGGCCCAAAGTCAACCAGCTGATTTTCATGGCCATGATGGGACTTGAACTCACGGTCTCCCGCTTTCTAGCCTGGTGCCTCCTTAAAACCACTGTACCAAACTGGTTCTATTAGATCAAACTGGCTCTTAAAAGAAGCATCTTCATTCCAGGCATGCTGAATGTTTTTAGAAATAATATTTTCTGCAAAAAAAAAAGAAAGAAAAAAATCTCAGTACCAAATTGTATTTCTCATTTCTCTTTCTCTCAGCAATAAATTAGTGTGCTTAATGGTTGCTGCTGTAATGTTAAAGGATGGGATAAAATGTTGTCACAAGAAATAAAGGCATGTTTAAGCATATATCCTGAAATTTAAATGTGAATCTCTCAGGACAAAGTTCAGAGATTTTTAAAACAGGCTGATGTCTATTTTTTAATCTCTAAAGACACTGTCTTCTTTATAATGTTTGTTTAGTATATCTATCTCATGCAGATTAGTATTAGGTTAAAAATCACTAATATTCTTTAATTTTTCCTTGTAGGGATTCAAGTCAAGAATTCTGAGCGGTGGCTATATCCTTATTAGTGTTTAAGAGAGCCAAGATGATACTGTATTTGTTCTGAATGATTTTGTTTCTTAGATTGGCTTTTTGAATGAAAATGGTTTTAGCTATAGTTGTATCTTAACATGCATATTTTAGATTTAATTGCTTATTATTCATATTATGAAGGATTTGTTGGGGGGAATGAAGGATGTTGCTTCTTCACCGACCATTTTAAGCCACTTTTTATTCCCAAAGGTAGTTTGTTACATTTTGAAATCCATACATATAGCGCAGTGGTGGGTTTCAAAATTTTTTACTACTGGTTCTGTGAGTGTGGCTTGGTAGGAGTGGCATGGCATGGCTTGGTGGGCGTGGCTTGGTGGGCATGGCAGGGGAAGGATACTGTAAAATCTCCATTCCCACCCACTCCAGAGGAAGAATACTGTAAAATCCTCATTCCCTCTCCAATCCAGGGGAAGGTTACTGCAAAATCCCCATTTCCTCCCAATCAGTTGGGACTTGGGAGGCAGACAATAGATGGGGGCGGGGCCAGTCAGAATTTTTACTACCGGTTCTCCGAACTACTCAAAATTTCCGCTACCGGTTCTCCAGAACTGGTCAGAACCTGCTGAAACCCAGCTCTGATATAGCCCACATATAAAAGATGTGCTCTTTCTGAAGCTTGATTTCGTTGTGCAAATAAGAAACTCAGGAACCTAGCAAGCCAGGCTAGATTTGTGATATTGTTGGCTTTGACCAAAAGCAAGTCTCAGGCACAAGCATCCAAGAAAGCCATGATTTGGGGGTGGGGGGAGAAATGATAACAGGAGGTGTAAACCTTGTCCTTACATCTTACTTACATCCTGAAGTTTGACACAAGTATGTAAATCATGGCATTTAGCTCATGAAACCATGGCATCCTTGTCATCCCTTGTTCCTCTTTTGTGCTGTGGCCTAGAGGTGGAGTTCTTGTCTCACAATCAGGAGGTTGTGAGTTCGATCCTAGGTAGAGGCAGATGTAGGGTCTCCTGCTTGGGCAGGGGGTTGGACTAGATGACCTGCAAGGTCCCTTCCAACTCTGTGAATCTGTTAGAATCTGTTAGATGCCTCTGGCCCTGGGGGGTGCAGCAGATGTGAATGTTGGGTTCTAGGTAGGCTTGGTTCTTTTCTTGCAGATGTTACATTACCAGGCTAGATAACATCATCAGTCCTTGGGAGAGTACAGTTTGCAGCCAGCACCCAACCAACTCCAGTCTCTCACATACTGAAGATGTTAGCAGGCATGGTAATGAAATATCTTCACAAAACAGCCAAGCCCAAGGAACACACTAAGGACCTAACAACTCAACCCTGAACTACATCTACATACATTTTGTACTATTAGAAATAATTTATTTTTTTAAGAAGAGAGAATATGGCATGCCACAAAGCAAAGCAAGAAAAATAAGCTTTCCTAGAAATTAAAAAAATGACAGATGCTTACAGGTGGGTGGGAGGGGGCCTCCTACAACGGGAATGGGGCTAGAGGAGATAGCAGTAACATTCAGACTAAAGTAGAACTTTTTGCTGGATCTGCCTCCCTTGGGAGCCAGTTTGCCAGAATTCCCACAGCTGTTTCTAAATTCTACTTGTTTTCTTTCCCCAAGAAGCTTTTAGAGTCCAGCACTCATAGTTGATTTTCATCTATTCCATCTTGATACTATCAGATGCAAAATTCAGCAGAAATCTGTTTCCCGAAGTTCTTCTTAATCAGGAGATTTAATTGTCCTGCCTACTTTTTCCCCCTGACCAGAAAGAGCTGAAATTACATATTTATTTACCTACTCTTGTATTCTGCCTCTTCTAGCAATTTTGGGTGGTTTACAATAAAGACAAGCTAAAAACACCCATAAAATCATCATAAAAACAATCCACAATAAATAAACCCATAAATACTCTTAATAAAAATGATTGCTGCCAGTTACGCTTATGTAAAACCCCATCAAAAGTACATAATTTGTACTGATTGAAAGATTCAGCTTTTCTCGGTATGAATGGGCTCCTTCAGAGAATGTTAAAACGTGATACATATAGCACACTGGATATATAACTCCTGCAGATGGCTAACCTGCAAATCGCTGTTTGATAAGTTTCCACGGGAAGCTGTGAAACTGCTTTTCTTTAATGCAATAATGGAGAATGTATAGTCCTCCAGATGTTGGACCCCGCAACCATACCTTTTCAATGATTAGGCTGGAGCTGCTGGAAATAGCTTTCACAGAACACCCAACTGAGTGTGCTTAAATGGTCTTTTGTGTTACCGCATTTAATGCATATTTTGATCTCAGGCCTGGTTTCAAATAAAAATCTGCCAGCTAGCAAAAAAGAAAGTACCCCACTTGGAAGGCGGGAGGAACAGAGCTTGGATAATTTCTCAAGGGACTCTGAAGCTTCAGAAAATTATTCTTTTTTGGGAAGCTTTTTCTTTCATTGCCATAAGAGCTAATAAAGTTGTTGGTTTAAACACATGCGGTGTAAGATCATGGGTGCAACTCCTGCTGATTCCCAGCAGGATTTGGTCTTTATTTCAGCGCTCTTTGATTTTATCACCACGGGTGAACCCGATACACAAAGGAACGGCATATTTTGCTCATCATTGCACTCTGGGAGGGTGGAGTAGATTGCCTTTCAGTTTTCTGCTATAGGATCTTGTAGCTTGGCTCCATCAATTCCCTTGAGGGAAAAATAAAGACATGAAGTGAATTAATTTGATCACTATTGTAGGGACGCATGATCTGAATTGGATATCTGATGCTGAGATCCTACAAAGTGTGCAGAGAAGAGCAACAAAGATGATAAA
>NW_027256887.1:75198436-75333436 GCF_029215685.1 Pituophis catenifer annectens
AGAGGAGAAATAACTTGCAGAGATCATATATAGAAACTCCTGTTTTATATGCTTACGGTTCATTGCCAAGCTTTGGCATCTGTGTCTTAAGGCCAAATTAAATTTAAATTTGGCATTAAATGAGTTATTAGGATGCTTTTCAGGTTTTTTCGAAAATTAATTGCAGATGAGCGTGGAGTGATTTTTATTAGACCACTTTGCTCAGGAAGAGGAAAGCTTCACTTCTCCCTTCCTGTTCTCATTTCTGTTGAAAATGGCCTCATCCCTTTGGGAGAAAAAGGTCTGATTGCCAACCTCAGTGGTCTGGGATTGGTGTGGCTGGTTAGAAAAGAGGAATTTGGCATTTCCTCTGGTAAATTCCAGGTTTCTTTTCTGCACAATTAAAAAAAAAACCCAATTAAACTGAATCTTTTAAAAAATAAATGCAAAGCAAAATGCTGCCACATAGGAGTTATAGGGAGCCATAGTTAGTGGCTCTTTAGGTGTATGCTCAAAGTAAAGTCTCATGAATTTAGTTTGACTCCTGAGAGTCTTCGGTGTTTGCTTGGCACAAAATATGAAGGCAGTTTGCCATCGCCTTCTAGAATATTCCTTCAACTTCTAGTCTTAAAAATTCCCTGAGATTTCTTGGTAGTTCATCATCCAAATACCAACACAGGTCTGAGAGGCTTATCTAGCTGAGTTCAGCCACAACCTTATCCTTGTCTCACTAGTTGCGACTGGATGTGTGCTCATCTGCCAAACACAATACACAATCAAAAGCCTAAATGTGAGCTGAAGTGGTGAAATGCATCTGGGTTATTTCCCATGATAGCCATTTTGTAAGAATCCACCCACAGGTCCTCAGAACATGTCTCCTCATGTTTGATTGCGGATGTGGCTTGGGCAGAAAGTTTGTAATCCAACCTTTTTCCCCCCTTGACCCCTCTCTTCCCTGTTGTTGTCTTGAATTAACCTCTTTCTCACAACCGTGTATGTGTGTGTGTGTGTGTGTGTGTGTGTGTGTGTGTGAGAGAGAGAGAGAGAGAGAGAAAGAGAGAGAGAGAGAGAGAGAGAGACAGACAGACAGACAGACAGACAGATAGTCCGTCTCTGGGCCAAGGTCACGCAGACTGTGCCTAAGAAGGGACTACCACTCATGGCCTCTGGTTTTCTAGCCTTAACCGTTATAGGTAGTCCTCAACTTACAGCCACAATTAAGCCAAAATTTCTGTTGCTAAGTGAAACATTTGTTAAGTGAGTTTTATGCCCCATTCTATGACCTTTTCTTGCCAGAATTGTTAGGGGGAAGCACTGCAGTTGTCATATTAGTAACACATTTATGAAGTGAATCTGGATTTCCCATTGATTTTGATTGTCAGAAGGTCACAAAAGGTGATCACATGACCCCCAGGGACATTGCAACTGTCATAAATATGAATCAGTTGCCAAGTGGTTGAATTTTTTTCACGTGACCATGGGGCTGTTGCAAAGGTTATAAGTGGAAAATGGCCATAAGTCCCTTTTTCAGTGCTGTTGTAAGTTTGAACGGTCATTAAATAACTGTCATAAGTTGAGAACTACCTGTACACCCAATATTGTGTGTAGTTTGATCTAAAAGAGGCACATGGTGGCTCAGAAATATATAACCTGCTACCCTAGGAGAACAGCAAGTCTCTAATAGCCTTGGCTGATGCCACCAGAAAGCTCCATAACGTTGATATCAACTGGTAATTTTTAATGGGATAGAAAATGATTAAATGCATGACTGAGGACTAATCACATTAACTCTCTTTAATTTTGATGAAATTTAAATGTAAATGAAGAGGAATTTAATTTAATTTTTGCCCTGCTCTTGTTACTTTTTCTTGGAACGCAGCCCGTGGCATAGGCCAAATCTTTCACCCAGGAAAAGTTGAGCATTCCTGCAGTAAATAATATTAAAACAAAAACAAAAACAAAATTAAAACCAATTAAAAAATTCAGGGCTAGATTCTTGACTGACAAATATAAAGAGCAACAATGAAGCATCTTCTTTTATTTTATGTTCATCTCAGTTACAGAAAGTGAATTTCAGAAAGATTCAGTTTTCCCTGACTGAAAGTATTTTATTGATTACAGAAATTTAGCACATTGAAAACAACAATCTTCTTCTTCTTCTTCTTCTTCTTCTTCTTCTTCTTCTTCTTCTTCTTCTTCTTCTTCTTCTTCTTCTTCTTCTTCTCCTCCTCCTCCTCCTCCTCCTCCTCCTCCTCCTCCTCCTCCTCCTCCTCCTCCCTCTCCCTCCCTCCCTCTGCCTCCTCCTTTCCTCCTCCCTCCTCTAATTTATTATATTATATATTAGAGAACCAGTCTGGTGTAGTAACTAAGGTGCTGGTCTAGGTGCTGGTGCTTCAAGGTGTTGGTTACCACCTTTAAAGCGCTCCATGGCATAGGACCTAGTTATCTTCGAGACCGCCTGCTGCTACCGACAACCTCCCATCGACCCGTGCGCTCCCACAGAGAGGGCCTCCTCGGGGTGCCATCAGCCAAACAATGTAGGCTGGTGACCCCCAGGGGGAGGCCTTCTCTGTGGGGGCACCTACCCTATGGAACCAGCTGCCCCCTGAGATAAGGAGAATCCAAGACCTTGGTGCCTTCCGCCGTGCCCTTAAAACTTTCTTTTTTCATCAAGCCGGACTGGCTTAACATATTTTTAAATTTTTAATTTTTAATTGGTTTGTCATTTTAAACTGGGGCCAAATTAATATATATTCTTTTAATTGTTCTTAATGTTTGTATTGTATGTTTTTATCTGGCTGTACACCGCCCTGAGTCCCTTGGGAGAAGGTGCGGTATATAAATTTGAAATAAAATAAAATAAAAAAAAAAATAAATAGAAGCCAGGAGACTGTGAATTCTAGTCTCTAGCTATCTGGGTGAGGTTGGGCCAATTACTCTCTCTCTCTCTCAGCCCAACCCATCTCACAGAGTTGCTGTTGCGGGGAAAATTGGAGGAGCAAGCAATACCAGGAATATTTGCCACCTTGGGTGGGATAAAAATCAAATAATACTAATCATACTACTAATAATTAGTTTTTACTGAGCATTGAAAGAAAAAGAAGACATTTGAAAATTAGATTTCTACTGGGGCCAGACAGTGCTAAGTTTTGAAATAGCATATCTTATTTTCTTAGCCTCCATTTTTCTCTGTAAAATACAAAGAGTAGTAATAATGCTATGCAGGCTGCTATGTGAAGAAGGTTGAGAAGTTCATTAAAACGTGAAAGGAAAGGACCTTTGAGATGGCGCGATGTGTTTTAGATGTAAATATATCTCTTTGTCAGATTGAATATATTTCCTCCCCTCATTCAGGTCTTGCTGCCCCGCAGCTTTCAGCTTTGCTCAGGGTAACTGTGATCCTGGCAGGCTTTGGTCTCTCTGCAGCTTCACCAACCACAAGAACTGAGGTAAAGTGGCAGAAAGGCTCCTGCTGCAAATCCGAATTTTTCTTTCCTGGAGCAATTAGCAGGCGGTTAACATTAATTCGGGTCGCCATCTGTTTCTTCCTTCTGTGAAGGGTCTTGTTTACCAAACCAAGGAGAGTTTGGGGCTACAGGGAAAGCAGTTAAAGAGATGGTTTTCCTTCTCTTCCTTACATTTTGTTGGAAGGAAAATCCAGTTCCAGTTCCAAACTGAGAATAAAATGGAGGCTGAGTGGAAAGAAAGTTGGTTTACTGATGAACAGAACCACCAACAGCATGTGATTATGGGACAGCTGACAAAATAGAGTTTAGAGTGGGTGGGTTTTATACCTTCTGGATTCCTATGGGGTCATGTAGGGGTCGTGGCTGGCTCTATAGGCAAAAGGGGAAATGTCTGAGCTAATTTTGTCAATTTTTGGCTTGATTGTATTGCTTATCTGAAGTTTCTGCCTGATCCAGTCTTTCTGAATGGATTACCAAATCTGCATTTCTAAAAGCTGCCCTCCTCAGTGAAATCTAGAACAGGTTTCCTCAATAGGCTAACCTATCTGGAACCAGAGAGATTCTGGGTTGAAATAATCCAAGTTCTGCACAGCTGAATCATCATTTCCACAACCTGGCTAAATTATGGCTGCCAAACCAGGGCCACTCCAAAGTACTGTGCAATGGACAAACCCAATTAGTTTACTTTAATAAAAATGAATGGGAAGCTATTATGCTGGCTTAATATTAATGATGGCTGGGTACAATCCAGTGTCTTGTTGATATTCTAGCATATAGTTATGATTGACTTCCCTCATCATGGCAGTCAAGTCTCTGAAAGTGTTCATGTACCAATGTAAGTAGTCCTTGACTTGCAACAAGTCACTTAGCAACTCTTTGACATTACGATGAACTTCCCTGGGGTTATATTGTGTACAATTGATTCTCTTAACAATCGCAGTGTTTACTTAACAGCCACGGCATTGGCTTAATGACCACTGAAAAAAAGAGAGTAAAATTGTCGTAAAAGTGATGACCCATTTAATGGCCAGCATGACTTACAGTCATAATTCTGGGCTCAATTATGTTGTAAGTCAAGGACTACCTGTATCCAAAATGCCTGTGGTAACCACCCTTAGCATGTTGCTCAAATGCAGTTTCTGAATTTGTACCTGACCTAGGGAAAGTATGTTGTGCGAACAGAGTTTCTATAGGATTAAGAGATCAGGATTGGAAAATGCCATAAACGTTTAACTCTTTTCTTTAATGTTGCCATCCTAAAAATCCAACTTCTTGCCTTTGCATTTTTGGAGCATCCTTTTGCTAAATTGCTGCTTTGGAAGAGGAATGTTGGTCAGGAATGTAGCCCCCCCCCCTTTTGTTTTTTGACTGCTAAATGCATTTTATTAAAAATGAGCACACATTTAGCATCCTATCTATTCCCCCGAACGGTAGGCTCTATTTTAAGTAGTTTAGCCCTTTCAAGCATTGTTTTCTCCATGCAATTAATACAGCTTTCATTCCGATAATTCCTCTCCGTTTTTTGTGCATGAATAATCCAAGTAATGAAATCATGGTCTTAAGTGATAGAAAAGCAGATTCCTGTGGGCCAGTAGGAAAAAAAAAATCTTCAGATCAGTCTGACAGCAGAACTAGTTACTAAGGGAGATGGTGGGCTTCCCTTTTCTTCATGTCTTTAAGCAAAAATAAGATAGCTATCTACTGAGGAGGCTTAAATTTGAATTCCTATGCTAAACAGACCTAAATTGCCCCTGGATTCTAAGTCTACAGAAGATCTAACACTTCTGCTGTCTCGCTAGGTGATATGAATTAATTATACAGAGAAAGGAACATCCAAATAGGGTTTCTTTCTCAGACTGGCAGTGGGGGGAGAGAGAACGAAACAGGTAAACGTAGCCGGCTATGGATGGTAAATAAATGCAAACTGGGTGAGAGAGTGGCCTCCTGCACTTATAAAATTGGATTGCAAAGTCAAAAAGCGCGGTTGATTTCTTAGCATTGTTCCCTATGTCTGCTTCTCATAAACGTGAAATATTCTCTCTGACAATGTGTAAATAATGTTGCCTAGATAAATCTATTTGAAACGAGCAATAGTTTTGTTATTTCAATACAGGACTGGCATGTTGCTTAATGGGTGCCATGGATTTTTAATAGTGCTGTGATTCAGTGCTTTTCGCTGGCTGATTATCAGGCTTTTTCACAGAGCCGTTGATGGATTAGCTAATTGAAAGAAATGTCATAGTCTTGCACATGCCTGACAAAGCTAGTCCTTGCTATTAACTGATAAATGTAGACAGAAACCATCAATTCCTTGAAAAAACACTTCCACAATACTCAAAATCAAGATGACTTTGTTCATTATTTGGGGTTATTCAAAATAATTCATGAAGATGATGGTTTAGATTTTCAAACATTTGCTTTTAAAGCGAAAATTGAAATCAGAGAAAACTTGAGAGTTGGTTCTAGAAGAAACACAATGTATAATTTATACCTTGGAAAAAACAGGATTTCCCCCTTAGCAATGAATATAAATGGCAGATACAGGAACCCATGTATTTTTCTGACTTGTCCAGAATATAATATTATAATATAATATAATATAATATAATAATATAATATAATATAATATAATATAATATAATATAATATAATATAATATAATATAATATAATATAATATAATATAGCATTATATATTATAGACTGATAGCATTGTGATTAACACCAGCTGTCTGCAATTACTGTAAGTTCAAATCTCACCAGGCTCAAGGTTGACTCAGCCTTCCATCCTTTCTAAGGTAGGTAAATTGAGGACCCAGTTTGTGGGGGCAATAAGCTGACTTTGTATAAATATACAAAAGTATGAAGGCTATTGCTTAATGCATTGTAAGCCGCTCTGAGTCTCCAGAGAAGGACGGCATATAAATCAAATAAAAAAATGAATAAAAAAATAATAATATTAT
Organism: Pituophis catenifer annectens; assembly: GCF_029215685.1. Lineage (NCBI taxonomy): Eukaryota > Metazoa > Chordata > Lepidosauria > Squamata > Colubridae > Pituophis > Pituophis catenifer. Next base: position 75,204,845 of record NW_027256887.1, read on the forward strand.
AATATAATGTAATGTAATGTAATGTAATGTAATGTAATGTAATGTAATATAATAATGTAATGTAATATAATATAATATAATATAATATAATATAATATAATTAATATAATATAATATAATATAATATAATATAATATAATATAATATAATATAATATAATATAATATAATATAATAAATAATATAATGTATATAATATAAAAATGTTGAGGAATTGATGGAATTGCACTTAACTTTAAAAATGTATCGCGAGTTTGAAGAATCTCTTCCATTTTTTAAAAGAAAACCTAGGATATTCCCACAATGCCTCAGAATGGTAAAACTTCAGGGTCTTCTGGGAAATTAAAGGTCCATCTTCCTTTAGAATGTTAATGTTAGGTAATTTTGGAGGAAAAAGTGTTCCTTCTCCCAGAGTGAATTCAGCAGAGATGCCCTAGAGCTAGACATAGGAAGGTATCTAACTGTATACATTGTAATATTGACTTTCATTCATCTGGCTTGGAGATTTTTTGAGTCTGCAGATTTTGCTTGGATGAAAACAATTGTGGTCGATGTAGTTGACTTTTTTTGTCTTTGTAATTGATAGTTATCTTGCTTTTTAAGGAAAGTGAGGACAAACACTGATTAATTTCAGCCTTGTTAGTTTTTTGGAGAAAATGAGCAGAAAATTGTGTGTGTGTGTGTATATATATACACACACACACTTTTTGGACAGAGGTGTTTGCAATCTTTCAATATTGGAATACTAAATGAGAGATCGAGAGGAAAAAAAAGAGCTTTTAGTATTTTTCATATGAAATGCTGTATAGTTTGCTTCACTAAACTATTGTAAGTTTTATGTTATTTCAGTATCTCCAATAAAATATATATATTTTAATGCAAGAACTCTTCTGGCATGACTTCAACTCACAATTTACATTGAGCTGAGTCAGTTATCCAGCTTTATAGATAGACCTCTTTGCCTTGGTAAGAAAAAAAGATGAAGATTTATTGGAATTAGATTCCTAGAAGTAGATGTGTCCTTGCCAAATTTCCCCAACTAATTTAAAACAGGACTTCTGTATAGGGCTGGGGTATCCATAGCACCATGCCAATCGTAATAAAGAATAATGGGGTAGAGTAAATATGTTCTATGGGCTACAGTGCACTCTTCATATACAGTATCTTGTTTCCACTGATGGCCAGTTTATAAACTCTTTTTTCATCTTTCCCAGAAAATGTTAAAGAGATTTCAATTATTTCTCATGGCCGGTCGTAATTGATTCAACCTCATGGCATTGAACTTCAAAATTATGCATTGTTGGGCAATGTTCACTTGATCGAGAATCAGCTGTCCTTTAGTATCACTGTTTGCTTCCAATTTCATAAAAGGAGAAATAGAATATGCACATCAACACATGCAAATACAGGTCATCCTCAACTTACAATAATAGTTCATTTAGTGATCGTTTGAAGTTGCCATGGCACTGAAAAAAGTGACTTACGATTATTTTTCACACTTACAACCTTTGCAACATCCCCATGGTCACAGGATTTACATTTGGATGCTTGACAGCTGGTTCATATTTATGACGGTTGCAGTGTCCCAGGGTCATGTGATCATCTTTTGCGATGTTCTTAACAAGCAAAGTCAATGGGGGAGCCAGGTTCATTTAACAACCGTGTTATTAATTTAATGTCTTAGCAGTAGGACCACCCATCTCTGGTGATGTTGTTCTCTATACTCCCAAAGTTTAGGTTGTATTCCTATTGCTTATACACCTAAGCAGCTTTCACAAGATGACTTCTCCAGATAAAATATAATCACCCTCTTAGGACTTTCTCAGATGTAATGCAGGAAGCAAAATGAGCTCTTCCTTCACTAATCAGCAGATGCTCTGGCTGGATGCTTTCCATCACTCGGGTTTCTGGATGCCACCTGTCGGGGTAGAAATGTTTTGTACAAAGCCACCACTACAGCGGGTAAAAGATGGGACTGTTGTGGCCCGTCAGTGGCCTGTGCAGCTAGTACCTGATTCCGACAGCGAGGAGGCTGGTGTGCTGCGCCAGCAGCCTATGCAGCTGGCACTCGAGTCAGACAATGAGGAGGCTGGAGAAGATGTGGTGCCAGAGGCGGGGATTCAGCCAGGGCCTTCAGAAGCTCCAGAAGCTCCCTTAAGTGAAGAGGAAGAAAAGGAGTAGCCTCTTCTCGATGCACGGGCATGCAGAGCTGCCAAAAGGCAGGAGTGGCTCCTCAGGAGGAGGTCTCCTCAAGAGTAAGGCTTGGGGCTAATTGGCCACTCCCTTAGCCTATTTAAGGAAGGACGACGACTGAGGCAATTTGTAGGGAACAACTTCGTTCAATCTTCTTCACGTCCTGATCTTAGTTCTCTTATCAGTTTCCTGCAAGTTGCTTCTGGGCTTACCATAGTAAGATTATGATTATTTATTCTTTGGATTCTTGTAGGCTGTTAAGAAAGTTAATTAACAGCCTTTATTTGAAAAAGACTGATTTAATTTAGTAAACTAAGGTTTGTACAGACTTTGTGTGTGCTGTGTTCTTTGGGGTCCGTAGCTGGGGCAGAACAGGGACCTAGCAAATGAGGAAGCTTAGGCTTAGGTCTGTATGGATTGCAAATACCCTTAGACAGAAAACCTGGTACATGTATTTTTCAGAGTATAAGACTCACCGGAGTATAAGACGCACCTTAGTTTTTTGGGGAGGAAAATAGGGGGAAAAAATTCTGCCTACCAGGTATTCATCTGGCTAGTCCCAGCACATTAGTTTTCTTGCTAGTTTTGAGGTTGGGGCTGGTTGGGGCTGTGCTTCTAAAGCACAGCTGATTGTCAGAGGGAGCAGCAATTAGAAAAGCAGGCAAAGCACAGAAGATCGCTTCGTTCGCGTTGGGGCTGAAAAACAGCTTAAAAAGCACAGCTGATCCTCAGAGGGAGCTCCAGTGACTAAAGCAGGCAAAGTGCAGAAGGGGTAAGAGAAGGCAGCAGCTGTTCCTGGGAGCCATTTTGGGCACCGCACGCGGGGTTACATTTGGAGTATTAAGACGCACCCAAATTTTCAGCCTCTTTTAGAAGGGAAAAAAGTGTGTCTTATACTCCGAAAAATACGGTATATATTTCATCTGCAAATCATGCCAAACAAGTGGGGCACTGTAAGCCTCCACCTGGGATGAACATACTAAACAATTCAGTTTCATCTGGTCGAGGTAGTCCAGAAGATTGTCAGAAGCCAAGTCTCACGTAAGGCTTAAGTTAAAGCTAATCCTTTGAATTCCACCTGCGTGTCAATGCTGTATATGCCATAATGGTTGGTATTCTTCCCCCACCTGATGTTCAAAGTGGCCTTCAAAGACATTGCCATATAAAGCACACAGTGGTGCCTTCTGATGACAAAAAGAGTGTGAACCACTGCCATAGGGACTTGCTGTTCCAGAAAGAACCACGACTGATGCACCACCCAAAGCTAGGCAAAGACTATCCAAGATGTGGTATCTATCTGTGCATCCAACAGTAGCCATGAGTCCCGGGTAACTCCCAAGTTGTGACATGAACGCTAGAGTTAAAACGAGATATAAAAAGAACCAGATGGTTACTGGGCAAACAGGAATCACATTTTGCTAGGATTCAAAGCAATGTCTTTTGTTCTGTTCATGCCCTTACACCCTCTAAACCAGGGGTCTCCAACCTTGGCTACTTTAAGACTTGTGGACTTCAACTCCCAGAATATCCTCACATTCCCATGCTGATTGGGAGAATTCTGGGAATTGAAGTCCACGTATCTTAAAGTGGCCAAGGTTGAGAAGCGCTGCCTAGACACTGGATCAGGATTCCCATGGCATCTTTTTGTCCAGCTCTGAAGTACAGATATACACCTTTGTTTCATTAGCATCCTGTAGATATTTGAACCTGAACTGAGAGCAGCTCCTTTAAAGAGTAAAAGGGGGAGGCTTCAATTTTGTAGCATTCCAGAAGGAAGTGCCCAACAGTCTTGATTTTTCTTCCCCCACCAATACCATATGGAATCATTCCTTTAGGAAGAAGAAATGGAACTATTACAGAACAGTGTCCCCAACTCTCAAGTGATCCCTGAAGAACGTCATGGCCATTAGCATCAAATGCCACTGAAGGGTCAAGGAGAACTAGGATGGGACACTCCTCCTATTCGTCCTGACACAGGTGATGCCGAAAGAAAATACAGCCATGAACCCAGTCCTCACTTGGACAATGTCTGTGCAAAATCAAGACTGAAGTGAATCTGGGTGACTGCTTGAAAATTTTTATGCAAGTACATCACAAACTAAGTAATAATTTTAATTAGCAATTTTATGATGTTTGTGTGTCTATATTTTTCTTGACTGTACACCGCCTTGAGTCCTACGGGAGAAAGGCGGTATAGAAATATAATAAATAAATAAACAATGGCCTAATGGCAGATCTTCCTGTCCAACCTTCCCTAAAAGGCCAATTTAGAAGGATGTTGACTTAAATCTTGTGTCAGAAGAAAGATGAAAATTGAATGGATGGGTGCTAGGTGGTAAGAAAAGTCCTATACCTCCAGAATATTCTATTGCTACCAGATAGAGTATAAAGAAGTTTATTGTCAGTGTCAAAACCAGGATCAATTTCTAACCTGTATATAGTGGAAGGGTTATAATTTCATTCTGTGACTTTGGTAGCAAAGCGTCTATTGCAAGATGGGGCCAATCAAATATTGGGAGGGAGAAAATAACATGTCGGAGGTGAACAAATAGACAAACTGAAAATATTTGCTATGCTAAGGGTCTCCAACCTTGGCAATTCTGGGAGTTGAAGTCCACAAGTCTTAAAGTTGCCAAGGTTGGAGACCTCTGTGCTAGGCAGTCTAGTAATTTGGAACGCCTGCATGCATCATATGCATTCATCTGTCAAGCTATGACCCTTCTTACTCACTGTTTCGGCATGTCATAAACATATGCCTTCCCTAAGGCTTATGAATGTGCAGCTTCTAGCAAATTCTGAATGAAAATGGCATCGGATGTCCCTTCTCCACACTCTATAAGGAATAATAATACGTGACTTTCTCCCTATAATCCCCGCGCTAAATATAAATATCCTAACCATCCTCCAGTCATACAGACAAGTTGAAAGGGTTGGGGATTAGGAAGTTTAAATAACACCTACTGAAAAATGTCTCACAGTGTAAGGTAAATAATTTTCCTCCCCTTAAAACTAATTGGTAAAGGAGAAGCATTTGTTCATTAGGATGTCCCAATAAAGTAGCAGCTGACAGCGGGAAATAAAAATGGATGCTCCTTACCCCAAACTGTAGGCTGAAATCTTCCAAGATCTCAGTTAGTGCACTAAGTAATTAGAGAGCAAGTAGCATTAGGATTTGATTTGCATGTGCTCAAAGGAAGCCTTGAAATTTCTTTCGAAACTAGTTTTTCCCTGAGGCCTAATCACTACTTTGGACAGTTCCTTCCCCTACTCCATACCGTCTGAAGTTTAATCTTTCTCTTTAAGCCTAATACACATACAGTATTTTCTTTGCTGCAGCATGTTTTTAATATATGACATTGGGGGAGAGGGAAGTAGCTAAAAATGTAACATGGGGGGTGCAACCGTGTATTCAAAACCCTGTCCCTTTTCTATATGTTTAGCACGGGGTAGCATTCTCCCAATTAAATCATCTACATATTTCTACACCAACATAAGTAAAAGGCTTGACAAATCTATTTGAACTACATATTAATCAAAGACAACTGGCCTTTTCCATTCCAGATAATTGACTTCGGCATCTATCTCTTTTTATATTCATAATCTAACACTTACTTAATCATTCATATCCCATCTTTGACACATATTTATGGGTATATAACCTGCAAAAACATCACCTTCTCTCTCCGATTGGGAACTATTATTGTGTCAATTGGGGGAGGGGTGAGTCTGTGAGTCATTATTACTGCCTGGAAACTGCTTGGACTTGTTCTTGCAGTTTTCTTTTGGAAGTGGTTTGCCCTTGCCTCCTTCCTGGGGCTCAGAGAGATTGACTGGCCCAAGATCACCCAGCTGGCTTTGTGCCTCAGGTGGGACTAGAACTCTCAGGCCCCCGGTTTCTCCAGTTTGTGGGACCCATCTTTTTGTGGCCTGCAGTCCAGTTTAAAAATGTGATTTTTCAGGATCTATCAAATTAGAGATCTGTGAGGGGAAAAAAGATACATGCTATTAAGACTAATTCTATGCATATACATCTCGGAGTAAATTTTGTTTGCTTCTTTAGTAGGGTTTCATGCTGTGAGCAGTAGATAGAATATGCAAGTAAACTCATGCTTAGAGATAAGCAATATATACACAAAGACAGCATCAGCCTAATTTAGGATTAATTTCAGTTGGGAAATGAATTAGCAGATAGCAGCATTTCCCTCTTTTTCCCCTCTCTTTTTCTTTCTTTTTTTCTCCATTCCTTTGAGTCAGTAGTGATTCTTGGCAATTGCTTGGACTAGTCCAGGGGTGAAATCCAGCAGATTCTAGAGAACCGGTAACAGAAATTTTGAACAGTTCAGAGAACCAGTAGCAGATATTTTGAGTAGTTCAGAGAAAGAGCAAATACCACCTATGGCTGGCCCAGAGTGGGGTGGGAATGAGATTTTGCAATATCCTTCCCCCAGGAGTGGGGAGGGAATGGGGATTTTGCAGTATCCTTCCCTTGCCATGCCCACCAAGCCACATCCACCAAGCCACACCACACCCACCAAGCCACTCCCCCAGAACTGGTAGTAAAAAAAATTGGATTTCACCACTGGACTAGTCTCTGCAGTTTTGTTGGCAATATTTCAGACGTACCTTCTCCTTAATAGGACTGAAAGTTGAATCACAGCTTTCCATCAGCATTAAAGTTGTCCATAAAAATAAGAGTTCCCTCCCAAAAGAAACAATAACTCCCCCCCCCAAAACCCACAATCACCATGCCATATGTTTTCCCACAAAGAAAGATACACAAATCCATAGATAACTCATACACGACATTCTTCTGGGCTAAGACCAATGGTGTGACATCCTTCCAGCCCAGGGGATTCATGTTGTCTTTCCATCCCATCTGTGAAAGATAAAAGAAGAGGTCATTGATGTGAATGAAGCTGAAATTATCGGTCCTTTTTTGGAAGGGCAGGGGTTGCCTTGTAATTGGTTAGAAAATTCACCTAAGCCTTAAACTAACAAAGTTAGTTAGCAACTTTAAGAAATGCTCTGGGTGACTTTAGACTAGTGATGGCTAACCTTTTTCTTGTTGTGTGCTGAAAGCGCAAGCGTGCGCAACCACCCATGCTCTGCCCACCCTCTGCACATGCGTGTGTGACCCCCCCGCCCCCCGTTTTTGGCCTAGGAGGCCTCCCTGCACCCTCCTGGGCCCAAAAACGGACTGTGGGGGGGGGCTGTGGAGGGGGCGGGCTGCACCCCCACCCCCACCCCCATTTTTGGCTAGCAGCCTCCTGGGCCCAAAAGTGGGCCATGGGGGACACACCCCACCGCACACACTCTGCCCCCACACTCACGCATGCGTGTGTGACCCCCGCCCCCGCACATGCATGCAACCCCTGCCCCCCCCACATGCACATGACCCCTGCCCCCCCTGCGCATGCGTGCGACCCCCTGTGCATGCACATGCATCTCCCACATGTGCCCCGCCTCCGCGCATCCCAAAAATCAGCTGGCCAGCGGGAGGCACGCGCGCGCATGCGCAGTGAAGCTAAGCTGGGTGATGGCCTGCGTGCCCGCAGAGAGGGCACTGCATGCCAGCTGTGGCACACATGCCGTAGGTGCACCATCACGGCTTTAGGCCTACACGTTCGGGATCAAACTGGGAAGTTGCATAAATATACCATTCTGTGGTATAAGAACTTCCCATAAACAAACGTTTCAGTTTCCCCCCTCTCCAATCTGGATGGGCTCTGGGGCTCAAAAGTAGGATATTGGTAGGCTACAGTTGTGTATGCTGATATCTGTAAAAATTGCCTTGTCTCTCATTTCCTTTTAGTGTCTTCTCCCGCCATTCTCACTTTGGTGTCCTCTGAATAGATGTATTTGGACTACAATGCTGGAGAAAACTATTGCAGTACATTGTTTTATGAGTCTAGATTGGCAGCATTTGAAATATGAATGAAGATTACTTTGAGTGGATATTGCCCATCTGTGAAGTATTTATTCCACATCAAATACAAACTGAGTATTGAGGCTTCCTATTATATGTATGTCTCAATAATAAAAGAATAACAGAATAACAGAGTTGGAGGTCTTCTAGTCCAATCTCCTGCTCAGGCAAGAAACCCTATACCATTTCAGAGAAATGCTTTTCCGGTCTCTTCTTAAAAACCTCCAGTGTTGAAGCACCCATAACTTCTGGAGGCAAGTCGTTCCACTGATTAATTGTCCTAGCAGGAATTTTCTCCTTAGTTCTAAGTTGGTTCTCTCCTTGATTAGTTTCCACCCATTGCTTCTTGTCCTGCCCTCAGGTGCTTTGGAGAATAGTTTGACTTCTTCTTCTTTGTGGCAGCCCCTGAGATCTTGGAACACTGCTATCATGTCTCCCCTAGTCCTTCTTTTCATTAAACTAGACATACACTAGACATCCTGCAACCGTTCTTCATATGTTTTGGCTTCCAGTCCCCTAATCAGCTTTGTTGCTCTTCTCTGCATTCTTTCTAAAGTCTCAGCATCTTTTTTTTTTTAATATTGTGGCAACTGAAACTGGATGCAATAGCATGGTCTTATCAAGGCATTATAAATTGGTTTTAACACTTCAGGTGATCTTGATTCTATCCCACTGTTAATGCAGCCTAGGATTGTATTGGCTTTTTTGGCAGCTGCAGCACACTGCTGGTTCATATTTAAGGGATTGTCTAGTAGGGCTCCAAGTTCCCTTTCACAGTTATTACTATTGAGCCAGATACCACCTATACCAGGGGTCTGCAACCTTAAACACTCAAAGAGCCATTTGGACCCATTTCCCACAGAAAAGAAAACACCGGGAGCCACAAAACCCTTCCCGTGCCTGACTATTTCTTAAGCGGCCACAAAACTAGCATATGTAGTTGAATTAAACGTTCTGTTTTCTTCTGAAACTTTTCTTTTCTTGGATTTATCCATGGTTGGCCTACCGGGGTGTTGAAAAGCTCAATAAATCGCGTGCTGTCAGATGTTGCACATTGGCGGTTGTGACGCATATTTTTTGAGTGACAGGGAGCTGCAGCAGAGGGGTGAAAGAGCCACATGCGGCTCCAGAGCCGCAGGTTGCTGACCCCTGACCTATACTATACAAAGTATAGTATGGTATGGTATGGCATGGCATAGCATAGCATAGTATAGAACAGTATACAACATTCATCTCACATGTTCTGGGATATGTAATGGGATCTTCCTAATTCATAGCTAAAAGCGTCTGTGATCTACTTACAGACGTCTGTCTCATATGGTGATCTTGAACTCAACAACCTTCAGTATCTGCATTTCCTGAAAAGGAGTAAAAGTGGGGTAAAATGCTAGCAAGCCACAGTGCTTTATTGCCTTTGGCTCACTAAATTCTAGATTATGTCAATGTATTCTCATTCTGTAATCTGACTTGCCAAATCCAGTGTTCTTGAGATGAGTTAGAGTTCAATTTGCATAATTTCCCGCTGACTTGGGATTTTAGAAATTGAAATCCAATAACTGTTGAGGGTAGTGGACTGGGAAGTTTGTTATAATGCCTTTGAAATGCCTTTAGTATAACCAGAAACGGGCAATTTTGATTTTATTGAAAATATAATTGTTTCTGGGGAGCGTGATTCTGGGGTTTGAGGCAGTGAGATGTGATACCAATGGAGGAAGTGGGACAAGTTTCAACCATAATTTGAGGAGCTTGGGAATTTTCCTGCCCACTCAAAATCTTCATAGAGGCTTAGCATACCTATTTTAAGTGTTTATGAAAAACTTGCATGAGTGCAAATGCACTGGTAAGAATCATCATTTTGCTGCTGAATTTTGACAATGATCTTGGGGAGCCTCGGGGGGGGGGGGTAATTCAATAGAAGTTGGGGGGGGGGGCTGTCAATGACTCATCAACCATAGGTTGCTCCCTCCTGCCAGACTGTTGTTGACTGTTACCTAGGAGAGGCCTACAAGTTTTGCCCTGCCTGACTCTCTCATGACGATGATTCCACTAATGGTTAACTTTCCCTCCATTTCCAGGAGCTTTCTAACATCTGCCCTATTGTAGCCTGTGCTCCGTGGATTATTTTTTTTTGTTTTTTGTTTTTGCAAAGCCAGTTAGCTACGTAGAGCTAGAAAATTAAACCGACCAGCCAAAAACAAAACAAAACAAACAAACAAACCAAAAAACCAAATAAAAAAAGAGAAACGTTGCGTTTTGTTCACAGTGATGATCCCTGCAGTTCAGCCAGCAAGAAAACCGGGTGTGACGTGGAGGAACCGAAGGAGTCCGGCAGAGGCAGTGGCCAGGAAGGCAGGTCCGACACCTTGAAGTTAAAAGCCCAGCATGAGGAGCGGCAGGAAGAGCAGGCAGCGGGGTCCTCCCATTTGGTGCAGAAGGCCAGCCTCCACCACACAGGTTCCCCCGTGAGAGGGCAGCGCAGCAAAGGGGCAGCTACCTGTTCCCATGCGGCTGCGTCCAATTATGAGCTCTCCCTTGACTTAAAGAATAAACAGGTACGCCTGCTTCTCCTCATGCCTTGGGAGAGAGGGCTGGGGCGGGGCGGGGCCATTTCTCCATCCATTGTTTAGCTTAGTTCCTTTTCATGTGCACTCCCAGCTTGCGGACCATCACCAGGGATGGGGATGGGACTGGGCGGATATATTTTGGGAACAACCATAGGGAATATTTTGCATGAAGAGGGCACCTTCATCTTAAATCATCAGTAGGACCAGTGGTGAAATCCAAATTTTTTTACTACTGGTTCTGTGGGCATGGCTTGGTGGGCGTGGGGGGCTTGGTGGGTGTGGCAGGGGAAGGATACTGCAAAATCCCCATTTCCTCCCCACTCCTGGGGGAAGGATATTGCAAAATCTCGATTCCCACCCCAATCTGGGGCCAGCCGGTATTTGCCGGTTCTCTGAACTACTCAAAATTTCCGCTACCAGTTCTCCGAACTGCTCAAAATTTCTGCTACCGGTTCTCCAGAACCTGTCAGAACCTGCTGGATTTCACCCCTGGGTAGGACGTGATGGGAAATATCTGTATTTTTTTGGGGGGGCAGAGGTCTGGACAGAACTGTTGTCTATCAGAATAGGCAATATTGACCAAGATAGATGAATAGTCGGATGGTGTATAAGGCAGAATTCCTGATGTACATCTTAGCCAGGGATGAGGAAATTGGGATAGGAATGCTGATCCATCACAGAATAAATATATATTTCTGTTATATTGAGGGATCAGAGAGAAATGTGGTTATTTCTTTTTTTGACGCAAGCTTATTGAATTCACGCTCCCTGAATTTATACTTACTGTGCCAATGCGTGAGTCTAATCACAAATATATCTCAAGAATCATGCGTGCACAGTCATGGAGGCACAATTTTCACTCTGTTCAGAAAAGGGGTATATTAGGGATAAGCGCAAACAATACAGGAAATATTTGTGAAAATAATGTAAAGAATACATTATGGTAGATGGACTGCAAAAAATATGAGTGTTAGGGAAAAAGTTAAGTACAAGTAATATGGGTAGAAGGGAAAACACACACAAAATATTCACTGACGTATATGCAATTATAAAGTGTAGCAAAACAAATGAATGAAACAAATTTAAGATTGGAAAAATGAGAAACCGAGTGAAACCATCATTGACAATCCATGTTTTCTTAATTATTTTTGGCTCGCTGTATGCAATTAACACAAACCTTTCCATGTGCTCCAAGCCATATTATGCAAATGAAAACCTTTTTCCTAAATAAGGTAGAGTGTGTATATAGAATGTATCTAAAGTACGGCCCCATAGAGAAAGTCAGTTTTGATAGACAGTTTAGTATATACATTAAATGTTCAAGTGGTTTGCCATTTCTTCTAAGCACTTCCTTATTTATTTAACACATGACTGTTGAGAACATTCCTTAATATAATGACATTTTCTCTGAAAAAAGATAATATAACATATTGCGGTTAGCCTATGGGGTCTGACTTTTGGTATATACTGCATTTTGCCACTTTGTCACTACTCTACCTGACACATTAAATTTGATGCCTGGCTGCAATAAAAATACAACTTGTAAGTGAGTTGTCATTTGCATGCACCTCTTATATTCCCCTCTGCCTATGTCTTTAACTAGGCATATTATATTTGGACTGTAAATACACACACACACACACACACACACACACACACACACACACACACACACACACACACATCAGTTGATGGAAGCAAAGAGATGCAGAATAGAATAGAATAGAATAGAATAGAATAGAATAGAATAGAATAGAATAGAATAGACAGAGTTGGAAGGGACCTTGGAGGTCTTCTAGTCCGACCCTCTGCTTAGGCAGGAATCCCTACACTACTTCAGACAAATGGTTATCCAACATCTTCTTAAAAACTTCCAGCGTTGGAGCATTCACAACTTCTGGAGGCAAGTTGTTCCACTGATTAATTGTTCTAATTGTCAGGAAATTTCTCCTTAGTTCTAAGTTGCTTCTCTCCTTGATTAGTTTCCATCCATTGCTTCTTGTTCTACCCTCGGGTGCTTTGGAGAATAGCTTGACTCCCTCTTCTTTGTGGCAACCCCTGAGATATTGGAACACTGCTATCATGTCTCCCCTAGTCCTTCTTTTCATTAAACTAGACATACCCAGTTCCTGAAGCTGTTCTTCATATGTTTTAGCTTCCAGTTCCCTAATCATTTTTGTTGTCTTCTCTGCACTCTTTCTACAGTCTCCACATCTTTCTTACATCGTGGCGACCAAAACTGAATGCAGTATTTCAAGTGCAACCTTACCAAGGCATTATAAAGTGATCTTAACACTTCATGTAATGTTGATTTGTATAAATAATATAAATCAGATAAAGAAGATTCTCTTTACTGCCATTTAGTGGTTCTCTGAGGTTTTGCAGCCCAGCTATAGCCACCTTGCTTTAACCATACCAAGGCTGAAATATTTCTTCCTGCAGGCAGGTCAGGGAATTCAGGCCCTTCTGCCTTTCTAAAAGAGTAACTTCCTCAGTTGTGAAATTAGAAATTCCTAAATGTATTGGTTATTATTAATGCCTGCTCCCAATGTATGCAGAGATGGATGGAATGGTGTTTTCTGAAGAACTCTTAGAGCAAAGGCCTACAGCATTCTTTCTCAACTTCAGTAGTTTTAAGATGTGTGGTGGCCCTCAACTCCCAGAATTCCCCAGCCAGCATACCCCGCAGGGAATTCTGGGAGTTTAAGTCCACACATCTTTAACATGCCAAGGCCAAGAAACACTGGCCTTCAGCATTTGGCCTTTGATACATTGCCCTATTAAATCATAGGTATGGCTAGGAAAAAGAAAAGTAAATTATTTTAGGTTTCATTAAAAGCAGTTATGATTGATTCATCACAGGTAATGTTAATTCCTCCCTATGCAGTTAATAAATCCCTTCCTTCTTTAATCTTTACATTTGGTAAGAATTTTTATAGACACCTTCTTGAGATCCTTGAAGCTCTCTTTCCATTGCAGATTCTCCATCTTAAAAGCAGCTGCTTTATCTTTCAGTTTGGTAGCTCTTGCTTTAATGAACCTGAAACAGAATTATGATAAAGTTAGTTATTGTACGAAATAATTTTAAAATATGTTAGGCTACTTGTGTTCAGCTACTGCAGTTTTTTTGCTGGCATGTCACTCTTCTTTTTATAATGTTCACCGTCTGCCACAAAATATTTGGCTCCAGATCTTGTTTCTCATCTCACCATGTGTTTCTATGTGTGTTTTTATTCTTCACCCAGCTAAATATTTTCACTCCAGTGAGATAAGGAGATTTTTAGTATGCAGTTCAAGTTATAATATTTACCAATGTGCATTCTCAGAAATGCATCAAAGGTATGAATCTACTGATGCACTGAGAAAAAAACTTGTCAGCTTTTCACCAAATTTTCTATTATATCAACCATTATTTTGGGGAGGGGGGACATGTTTTCTTAATCTCTGCATAGTTGCATGTAAATAGCATTCAGGCTTAATATGAATCTGAATCTAAACTGAGAAAATGAAATTAGAATTTTCAAGTTTGGCTCAAAATAATCCGAGGTGGAAATACATGTCTAGTAGAATCCAAACAGAATGAATGGAATTGGGGATATCTGTGCCAAGCTGAGCCAAATCTAATGTGACTGATTAATGAGTGATTTTTTCATAAATCAGGAGACAAACAGAAGACCATTTTACTAATCGTGTCAGTAAAATACCCTGTAGCTGAGCGAGGCATGTAAAAAAGAACCTTTGAAAAATAACTGGCTCGTTTGGAGGTACTGCAATAAATACAAAACAGATTTATTCTGAAAGAACTCTCTAAAAGTCTTAACATTTTTTGTCAAAAATGAGTTAAGGCGAGATCTCCATTACATCAATTTTGGCCACAAACAATTTGTGTTTTTGAATGTATTTGGTAGTTTCTGTATATCATCTCCACGACTGCTCCCAGATTTACTAGAAAGATGGAACCCGAATTACTTAAATGATATGGGTGCTTTCAGCCTCTTTTTCTAACTTTGGAAATGTAGTTGAAAATCAACAGCCAACTCCTGAAAAAATTGGTACCGTGTTTTCCCAAAAATAAGACCCTGTCTTATATTTTTTTTGAACCCTGAAATAAGTGCTAGCCTTATTTTCAGGGAGGTCTTATTATTTTGGGGCATGTGGAGGAAACCAGAGGAAATGGTGGAGACCGGCTGTGCATGTGTTTAAATTTTTTTGGGGAGGGCTTATTTTCAGGGGGGGCTTATTTTAGTGCATGCGCTCAAAAGCCCAATTGGGCTTATTATCAGGGGATGTCTTATTTTAGGGGAAACAGAGTACATTTTACACACAAGGACAATAGGGAGTATTCCTATTTTGCTTTTAATCGTTGTCCAGATGTTTTTTTAAAAAGTTGGTGTTAATTTGTATGTTTGTATGTACACTGATTATATTACTTTGTTGTTGTATGTACACTGAGAGTTTATGCACCAGAGACAAATTCCTTGTGTGCCTAATCATACTTGGCCAATAAAGAATTCTATTCTATTCTATTCTATTCTATTCTATTCTATTCTATTCTATTCTATTCTATTCTATTCTATTCTATTCTATCCTATCCTATCCTATCCTATCCTATCCTATCCTATCCTATCCTATCCTATTCTTCTATTCCATTCCATTCCATTCCTATTCCTATTCCTATTCCTATTCCTATTCCTATTCCTATTCCTATTCCTATTCCATTCCTATTCTTATTCATGCCCTATCCTATCCTATCCTATCCTATCCTATCCTATCCTATCCTATCCTATCCTATCCTATCCTATATGCTTCTAGTGATGTCAGTGCTATGGCACCATCAGCCTTTGACCCTTGATACTGAAAAATGGTAGAAAAGATAGATATGTTTCCTGGTTATTAAATTGCCTGTCTTTGCTAAATTTTTGAGGCAACAGAAAGTATTGCATGACTTTACTCAGTAGAGTAAAGAGCTCTATTGAAAACTGCAACAGAACAAAAGGAAGTGATGACAATAGGTTTGCTTCAGTGGTGGGATTCAACCAGTTCACACCACTTCGGGAGAACCGGTTGTTAACTTTCTGAACAGTTTGGCAAACTGGTTGTTGGAAGAAATCATTAGGGCACAGAACCGGTTGTTAAATTACTTGAATCCTTCACTGGTTTGCTTGATAGATTAGATGCAGACATTTGGTATTTAGAGAATAGTTGTACAGATAGTTAGGTATCAATGTATCATAGTTACCAACATAGCCTGTCTAAAGTCCTCAAACAACTTTAAATTGATTGGCCTATATCTAATATTTCAATATACAACCATCCCAAATTTTGTCATTTAAAGCCGCCTAAATTCATCCTTGGCATGTATAAAGATTTTTTTAAATGTATTTTTTCCTTAGGAAGTAGCATCTGGCTCTCTTTTTTAAATGATTCATATAATCCTTGACAACCTCTTAGTTGGATAAATCCAGTCATATGTTACGTGAGAGCATAAGTAATCTGTTCCCCCCGCTTACATTATTTGAAGGCCATCTATTATTGTACTAATTTCTTGACACAAAAGCCCAAATTACATATTTTACTCTTGCATTGCTTTCTAGTACATGGTGCTTGCATGAAGCACTTTTAGTCCCATCACATATGCATGTTAGATAGCCCTGATTCCTGGTATCAATCTGCAGGTAACAGCTGCATCTTTTCAGACATTTATTTTGCATATGCAAATGCCAGCAAGTGGGTCTGTACTAATGTAATGTTGCTGACCTGAGGTTTCCACCACGGGTGGGCTTCAAAAATTTTAGCAAGGGGCTCCCTGCCCGATTGCTGAGTGGGCATGGCCATGGTGGGCGTGGCCAAGTTGGCCTCCTGCACTACAGCAGGGGGGCGTTTTTGCCCTCCCCAGGCTCTGGAGGCTTTTCTCGAGCCTCCGGGACGGTGAAAATGACCTCCCCAGGCTCTGGAGGCCCTCTGAAGGCCAAAAACGAGCCTGTTTCCGGCCTTCCTGAACTTCCGGTAGGCCCAATTTTTGCCTTCCCCGAGCCTCCGTGCATACCTTGCACTTATCTGAATCCAAACCGGGCCGCGTGGGGACTCCTGGGAGGGGTGGGGTGGGCGGGGCCAGCCAGGAGTGGGATTTGGGGGTTCTCCAAACTGCACAGAACCTTAGTTAGAGGATCTCCCAAACCCCTGCGAATCCCCAGCAGCCCATCCCTGGTTTCCACTCATCTTCAGGTAGAACATCTGAGTGGAACACCTAAATAAGGCTTACACAGAGAATTTCCATCACACAGAAAGTATTGCTATGAAAGATATAGGGCACGGGGCTACCAGTTAAGGAGGGCTCACCAATAAGCTTTGGATGATCTTTTATTCATGAATGGTCAACCTATGGCTCCAAAATTGTAGGCACCCTTTAAATCCAATTTATTTGTTTGCTTACTCAGTTATTTACATACATGTATGTAAACAGTTCATTTAGTGACCGGTCAAAGTTAACAACGGCACTGAAAAAAGTGACTTATGACCATTTTTCACACTTATGACCATTGCAGCGTCCCCATGGCCACGTGATCAAAATACGAATGCTTGGCAGCTGACTCATATTTATGACGGTTGCAGTGTCGTGGGGGTCATGTGATCACCTTTTGCGACCTTCTTACGAGCAAAGTCAGAGGGAAAGCCAGATTCACTTAACAACCGTCTTTACTAACTTAACGACTGCAGTGATTCACTTAGCAACTGTGGCACGAAAAGCCGTAAAATTCGCTTAATAAATGTTTCATGTAGGAACAAAAAAAAATTGCGCTCAATTGTGGTCATAAGCCGAGGACTACCTCTACTAATTGAACTGCCATAGACCGAAAAGAATCTCTTTTTTGCAGTCCTTAAAACCTTCTCATCATCTGCTGAAAGCTGTTGATAAGTTTCCTGTCATTTTTAGATGGGACATAAAACAAAACCATAGTACAGGCCCTAAAGCAGGGGTGTCAAACTCGATTTCATTGAGTGCTGCATCAGGATTGTGTTTGACCTCGGGGTGTGTGCATGGCCAGGGTGGGTGTGGCCAGCTTGACCTCACTTGTGGTGGCCTGAGTGCTCTGCCAGCAAAAACGGGCTCCCGAGCTCCATTTTTGGCTGCAATGGCTTCGTGCAACCCTCTGCCAGCAAAAACAGAGCTCGAGAGGGCTGCTCTGTTTTCCCTGGCAGAGGCACCACAGGTTGGTCCTTCACTGTTTCCAGGGCAACCCTGTGGGCCAGATCTTAGCACCCTGTGGGCCAGATCCAGTCCACAGGCCTTGAGTTTGACACCCCTGCCCTGAAGTAATCCAACCATATCAACTCCTTTCCATAAATTCCTTCAGAAACAGACCAATCCAACATCGGCCTAGCCCTCAGCCTACCTCTGCTCTGAGGGTGTCCATGCTAGCAGGGAGTTCTAAGCATTACAGTCTCATTTGCTCTGAAATTTTCAGGTTGGCAAGGGCTATTTTACAGGTTTAGTTCCATAAGAATTACTGACATGATTCACTTTCCTGCCATTATTCATTAGACTCCATCTAAACCTTTTTGAAAGCACTTGGGTCACTGATATGACAAATGCCTTCAGAAGAGGCAGAATAGCCACTGGCATGCTGGCCTTAGTTTATGAAAGTTCAAGTCAAACATGTCTGAAAAGGGGGATCTTAGAGAGATCTAAGATATATTTAAATAGATATATTTAATCCTTCCAGGTCCAGGTTCCTCTTGGAGTCAAATATCCAGAAGGTACAATAGCAGATATTAAGGGGTAATAAAAGCCCTTAATAGTGGTACAGAACCTGTGGCACCACTCTGACATAAAAACAACACCTGTCCAACTTTCCTTTATATTCCTAACTTAGGTAATGCAGTTCTCAAGTGTATCTGTTTAATTGGCCAACTTCCAACTTGCCTTCTTAAAAACTAATACCAGTCAACATCTGCTTGAAGTATTAATTCGGTAATATGCAAGAAGAAAACTCTGGCCTGGTGTAGCACTCAAGGAAATGTCTCAGCAAGTTTACAGGTCCCCATCCTAGCAATCTTCTGGTGTAATAAGGGAGGGACTCAGAGGTGAAATCCAGCAGGTTCTGACAGGTTCTGGAGAACCGGTAGCGGAAATTTTGAGTAGTTCGGAGAACCAGCAAATACCACCTCTGGCTGGCCCCAGAGTGGGCTGGGAATGGAGATTTTGCAATATCCTTCCCCCAGCAGTGGGGTAGGAATGGAGATTTTGCAATATCCTTCCCCCAGCAGTGGGGTAGGAATGGAGATTTTGCAATATCCTTCCCCTGCCATGCCCACCAAGCCACACCACACACACCAAGCCACGCCCATAGAACCGGTAGTAAAAAAAATTGGATTTCACCACTGGAGGGACTGAGAAACATTATTTTCGTTTTGCTGTTGACTATGGTTTGCTGTGTCATCTGAGCATGGACAGAGCTTTGCACATTGTTTTAACCAGGTTTTGTCATACATACTGCACTGCAGTGGGTTAAGTTCGTGTAATGCTAAACCAATGCTAAATCAAAAATCGTGGTTTACAAACCATAATGGCTGGGTTCATGCAATATGTTAAGCTAAATTCAAATAGACCACATTTCTGAGACAATGTTATGTATGAACTAGCCAGCCTTAATTATCGTTAATAGAGAGAACTTGGCCTGAAGCACTGTTTATGAAGCTAATTTGTATTCAGAAGCTATGTTTAAAACTTATTTAAGAAAATTCATATGGCTGCCCAACTCACACTCAGTGACTCTGACTGAGCAGTTCATAAGGATAAAATCCCAATACAAAAACAATTTAAAAAAGCAATAACTCCCCCCCTCTACAAATCTTGCTGGTGACAATAATCAAATGAGCCATTTGATGGGCTCCATCCCACTCTGAAATCCCGAAGCCCATTGGCAAAACCAGGTCTTCAGGGCCTTGCAAAAGAGTATCAAAATAGGGGCTAATCTTATTTCTGCAGGGATGATGTTCTACAGGGAGGAGCCACCATGGAGAAGGCCCTACTTTTTGATCCCACTGGATCAGGGGTATCAAACTCAAGGCTTAGATCTGGCCCATGGGGCTGCCCTGGAAACAGCAAAGAACTGGCCCGTGGTGCCTCTGGCAGGGGGTTGTGGCCTGTCAGCGGCCTGTGCAGCTAGTAGCTGATTCCGACAGCGAGGAGGCTGGTGTGGTGCTGCGCCAGCAGCCTGTGCAGCTGGCACTCGAGTCAGACAATGAGGAGGCAGGAGAAGATGTGGTGCCAGAGGCGGGGATTCAGCCAGGGCCTTCAGAACCTCCAGAAGCTTCCATCAGTGAAGAGGAAGAAGAGGAGGAGCCTCTTCTTGATGCACGAGCGCGCAGGCAGAAGTGGCTCCTCAGGAGGAGGTCTCCTCAAGAGTAAGGCTTGGGGCTAATTGACCACTCCTCTAGCCTATTTAAGGAAGGATGACGACTGAGGCAATTTACAGGAAACAACTTCGTTCATATTCCTTTGCGTCTTGATTCCAAAAACATCTGATTGGCTCTTGCTCCTTTCTTGTCAGTTTTCCTGCAAATTGCTTCTGGGCATTCTGCTAACCACAGTAAGATTACAGTTATCTGAAATACTGTGCTTCAGAATTGAGTTATTATTCTTTGGATTCTTGTCGGCTGCTAATGAAGTTAAATTAACAGCCCTTGTTCAGAAAAGACTGATTTAAACTGTACTTGTGTTTGAACAACTACTAAGAAAACTCATTAGTAGTCCTTAATTAGTAAACTAAGATTTGTATAGACTTGTGTGTGCTGTGTTCTTTGGGGTCCGTAGCTGGGGCAGAACGCAAGGAAAACAGGCTCCCAAGCTCCATTTGTGCTGGTAGAGGGTTGCAAGAGGCCATTGCAGCTGGAAACGGAGCTTGGGAGCCCGTTTTCGCTGGCCGAGTGCTCGGGCCACCACAGGCGCCCCCGACACGACTGACGTCGAGTTGGACACGACCACCGTGGCCATGCCCCCCCCCCGGCAAGGTCAAACACAACCCTAATGCAGCCCTCAGTGAAATCGAGTTTGCACTCCTGCACTAGATGGACCTCCTTAGGCAAGGGGACTCGTAACATTCCCTGCCTCCCTGCAGTGATGGGTGGGGTACATGTAAAATTAGCATTCTTAACTTGATGTAGATCTAAAAATGCAAGGAGATAGTTTGGGTTTCTTCCAGCTTTGTAGAAGAAGAGGAGAAGTGAGAGTCAGCAGGAGAGAATGGCTATGGACTTACCGATAGTAGTACTGTATCTAAATCCAATCTCTGTGTTTTAAGTACTTTAGTGTAAAATACAATCTGGATTCAAATCGTAGTCTGGAGAGCCATGAAATTGTTCCTTGTGAAGGAAAAGTTTCTTTTTAAGAGAACTTCCTAGCAGAACAAAGGGGTGGGGGTGGAAATCACTCTATCTCATTACCTTGGTATTAATTTTTCTCTGAGTGAGGCATTTGTAAAAGTTCAAATGATTTCTTTTCCTCCAGGGAAAGGTAAAATATTGATGCAATGGATAGTTGGAAATATATTGCATGGAAATTAAATTAAGAAAACAGTGAAACCAAACAAACCCACTCTGAGTCCTGGAGAATACAATGCAATTAAATTTAGAGTAAGCAGCAAAAGAAAAGGGGGGGGAAAAAAGCCAAAGCAATAACTGTATTCAAATAGGCAACCATATACTGAAAATGATTAGCCCCCATATCATTAGATATATACAGTATATTTGAAAAAAGTGCTGCATTTTTGTATCATACTGAGCTATAATGGAAGTTGTAATGTTTTGGTTTAGTATGTTATGTAAATCCAGCCATTTCTGTTTACCAATAATGGTTTCTGTCTTTTAACTATCAGTAAACTCAGCCATTTGTGGCTTAGTGAAGAAAACTTCTGGGCAGAGCAATCCTATATTAAAGATGATCTTCAAAAACCTTGTGGTTGTAACATGACAAGATTGAAATGTGACCAGAGGTAGAGAAGATATTTAGATTAAACCGGAGTAATGTAGAGGGATACAAGGTCCCAAGGGAGGAGCAAGGGAGACGGATCAAAAAGTCAATAAGAGTTGAAATAATAAAAAGGGCAAGAGATGATGGATAGATACAGAATAAATTTTGATATGGGATTTGTTTTACTAAAGATTAGGAAATAGAGCTAGAAACTAAAAACTGGGAAAATGTTATTATATATATATTGTTATATGATGAAAGTTATTATAGTTACTATGTACAAGTAAATGTTAGAAGTTAAGATTATTATTATATAGAATAGAATAGAATAGAATAGAATAGAATAGAATAGAATAGAATAGAATAGAATAGAATAGAATTCTTTATTGGCCAAGTGTGATTGGACACACAAGGAATTTGTCTATGGCGTATATGCTCTCAGTGTACATGAGGAGAATAAAATACATTCATCAAGAATAAAAAGATACAACACTTACTGATAGTCAAGGTTACTAATAAACTATCAAATCATACTAGGAAACAAATAAAAACAATATAAATTGAAAGGTACAAGAAACATGGTTATAGTAATAAGTGGGAAGAGGTAGATACTAGTAAGGAAGAGAATAATAATAGTAATACAGTCTTAGTAAATTATTTGACAGTGTTGTAGGAATTAGTTGTTTAGCAGCATGATGGCATTCGGGGGAAAAACTGTCCTTGTGTCTAGTTGTTCTGGTGTGCAGTGCCCTATAGTGTCATTTTGAGGGTAGAAGTTGAAACAATTTATGTCCAGGATGTGAGGGCTCTGTAGATATTTTCACAGCCCTCTTTTTGACTGGTGCAATATACAGATGGAAGGCAGGTTAGTAGCAATTGTTTTTTCTGCAGTTCTAATTATCCCCTGAAGCCTGTGTTTATATGTTTAAAAAGTAAAAAATGATGATGATGAAAAAAAGAGATGATGGATAGAAGGCTTACTGAGATAGATAAGCAAATACTGCTATTATTATGTGATCGTGATCAATGTTATGAATATTAACATTGATAATATTCAGTGTTAATAGTACCATTATTACTATTATTTCTCAAACCTAATTGTACCCAGACAACACACTGTTCATGTAGACATTGATGTTTTATGAAAAAAATATTTTTTTAAAAAAAAGAAAAAAAAAGAAATGTGACCGGAGGGATATTTCCATCTCCCAGTCCTCCCTGAATTTGGAAAGACTGTAGGGAAGACTCTGATATTCTTTGGTTCAGCAACATATCCTGATTGGTCATTGCTAGCATGGCACCATTTTAGACTCCCCCATTGTTAAAAAATATCACCTCTCATCGTAGAAGAAAGTGCCTCTTCTGAGCAAATGACAAACGGCACAGGCACAAACTTCCTTCAGGACTATTGTTTTTACCCCTATGCAAACATATGCAAATCTATTCGACAGCTGCATATATTAAAACAACCCAAGCTTATATGATTGATTGGCTTCTTTGAATCGGTTGACAGGCGTGCAAAGTAGGTAATTCCAAGCTTCCTTCCGAGGAAACATGGGATGGTGAAATTTTAGCACATGTTGAAGCCCCACTAAGATTATGAGAGACAATTCACCCACTTCTTCATAATTGCAATATCATTTTAGACTGCCCTCGTCAACTCATTGATAGCAACTGGGACAGATGTTTCTTTTCTATCGCCGAGCTTAAATTTGTTTTTATTTAAAAGACATTTATCCTGCTTTTCAATCCAGAACTCTTCAAGGTGGCTCACCGTGTAAATTAAAACAGTCAACGATGGATTAAACACTCAGTGTCTGTCATACACTTAACTGGGTCATGAACAAGGTTAGTGTATTTTGCAAATACCATAAGCCCATCAGCAGCAAAGGATAGAGGAGATTAATTTTAGCTCAACATAGCTCTGGATCTCTTTGGGCTATATTAACCTCCCCCAATTAGGTATATTATGCACAGAGGGACAAGAGGGGTAATGGAGTGTAAACCATGCTTTCCTGCTGTCGGCAGGTAAATAACATCCTCAAGTAGCCTCCGAACTGAGAAAAATCATGTTTCCTAGCACTTCAAACCTTCTCTCTTTTAACTTCCATCTTAAAGGTAAAGGTTCCCCTCGCACGTATGTGCAAGTCGTTCCCAACTCTAGGGGGCGGTGCTCATCTCTGTTTCAAAGCTGAAGAGCCAGCGCTGTCCGAAGACGTCTCCATGGTCATGTGGCCAGCATGACTAAATGCTAAAGGTGCATGGAACGCTGTTACCTTCCCGCCAAAGGTGGTCCCTATTTTTCTACTTGCATTTTTTACGTGCTTTCGAACTGCTAGGTTGGCAGAAGCTGGGACAAGTAACAGGAACTGACCCTGTTATGCAGCAGTAGGGATTCGAACCACTGAACTGCCAACCTTTCGATCGACAAGCTCAGGGTCTTAGCCACTGAGCCAGCGCAACCCCTTAAAAAGGGAGAGGGATTGGATAGGTAGAAAAGATATGAGAGATGAGTAAACGGCACTTAATTGTCTACAATTGGATCATTGCAATTGTTATTCCTCCTTTCCCCACTCCCGATATCAAGGCTGTGAAATATAGCAGGGGCTGAAGAGGTTGTAGAAAAAATGTTTTTCAAAGTAAAAAAAAAGTTGGCCATGCCCACCCAGTCACATTACACCCCCCCACACACAAACACACCAAGCCACACCCACAGAACCGGTAGTAACAAATTTTAGATTTCACCACTGGGCAAAGCTGAATAAAGCTTAGTGGAACTGTTTGTCTAAATGCCAGCAATCTAGCAAAGAGTTTTCCATTATTTAGTTAGAAGACTCTATCTGATGCCCTATCTATCCAATGGCAGTGAAACATAAAATACAAACTCTAGTGATGAAAGCAAAGGACAGATAAATTGAAATGAAATGAAAAAGAAAACCTACAACCGAATTTGATATTATTCTTATGTTAAACTGTAACCAGTTCTTCTACATTCCATCTAGAATCTCATAATTCTTCTTCTTGCCTTCAGAGATACTGGGCATGCTTGTATATTTAAGATATTTGGAATTTATCTACAGGGATCCAGGACTGATGCTTCTTTTTATTTTGTTCCATTGGCCTGAATCTTTTATAACAGCCTCTTGACAAAAGTCTTTCATCTTAACTAGAGCGATTCCCCAGTCGCCTCCATTTTCTTTTAGACTTTCAAGTTGTCACATAGCTTGTGTGTTGGGATCCAGAAATATATTGAGTTAATCATTATTTTCAGAAGAAAATTCCAAGAAGGGGAGTTTTTAAATAGTAGGCAATTACTTTCATTAGTCTGTTACTCAATTAGATGTCAGATACTCCATTACAAAAATGGAAAAGGGGTTCTTCCAAATCGGGTCGGTAATCTGGGCTATTTCGTATATGGTATTCATTTTTTTAAAAAAAAAGTACAGAGGAAGCAGCAGCATTTTTATATATTTCTTTAAATGTCACTGCTCAGAGACATCCTTCCTAAATAAATAAATAGGTTGATGGTTGCACAGCAGTTTATTTGGAATATACTCAATTTCCTATAAAAAGAGATAGGCTAGGAGTGGACACAGGTAAAGAAAGTCCTGAGGGAAATAGGGATCTTGGGGAAATGGGGGATGGGGGCGGCAGAATGTAGCTCTACCAATTTGGTTTGTGGTAAACTGATTTCTTTTGTGTGTGTATGTGATTGGCCACACCACCAATGAGCCTAACTCAGGGGTGTCAAACTCGATTTCATTGAGGGCCGCATCAGGGTTGTGTTTGACTTCAGGGGGCCAGGGTGGGCATGGCCAACTCGATGTCACTCGAGGGACAGGGACACCTGTGGTGGCCAAGAGCTAAGGCAGGACTTCCCTCAGACCCTCCTTCCTTCTCGTTATAATCTTCCTTCCTTCCTTCCTTCCTTCCTTCCTTCCTTCCTTCCTTCCTTCCTTCCTTCCTTCCTTCTCTTTTTTTCCCTTCCCCCTTCCTTCTCCTTTCTTCTTCCTTCCCCTCTTCCCTTATTTTTCCTTCTTTGCTCTCTTCCCATCTTCCCTTCATTTTCTTTGTCTTTCCTCTTTCCTTTTCTCCTTTCCTGTCCCTTCTTGCATGCTGGAATGCAAAAGGGGAAACATTTCTCCTTTTGTTTTGTTTCGCTTTTAGTTTATTTTGCTAGCTCTCTGCCAGCAAAAATGGAGAGGGGAGGGGCTGTACATGCCTCCCTGGGCCCCATTTTCGGTTGTGACAACCTCCTACAGCCCTCTGCCAACAACAATGGAACTGTCCCGAGCTCCATTTTCTCTGGCAGAGGCACTGCGGGCCAGTCCTTTGCTGTTTCCAGAATGGCCCCATGGGCCAGATCTAAACACCCCATGGGTCGGATGTGGCCCATGGGTCTTGAGTTTGACACCCCTGTTATAAATAAGTAAATCCATTTTGTGAGACTATTGTCAAAAAACTCCAAAGCTACTCTGTGGCACGAAAGGAATGGCTTTCTCTCCTACGAAGCAAAACAGACAAGATAATATACTTCTTTTTGGTTTTTCTTCTTCTTCTGATAGATTCTAAGAAGAACAAGATTCAGCTTTTTACGTGATAACTAGCCAGTCCAGTTCCACCTACTGGATTAAATTGGACAGGCAGCTGAATTTAATTGAAGCCGTGCAGTGTTCTAGTGCACCCAAAGACAATATGTTTAGAAAAAGGCATAAGACAGTCCAAGAGAATTTAGGAATAAAGTAGAGGCCTGTCACCCCATACCATCCAGCTTCTGCCTCCTCAGACAACTTCCCAGTTTGACTACATAACGGTAACACTGGCTTTAAACGAGAAAAGTTCAAAATTGAAATTTCAAGTAAGGTAGTAAGAATAGAATCCTAGGAGGAACCAGTCCAGAAAAGCCACTAGGTAAAAAAAAAAAAATATAGCTATTTATTTGTGGGCTTTAAAAATCCAGCCTATCACTAGATGATAGCAAAGTTTGGTCTCTTTTGTCTGTTTGCTGCCATCTGGAATTGTGCATAAAATGAAAACCTTGCTCGGTTTCAGATCTGGAAAAGGTCAGAAGTCCAGATTAAACTTTCTGGGTTGGACACGGCTTGGTAGAAATAATGGCAGAACCATATTTTGTGAGCCTTTGTGGCGCAGTGGTTAGAGTGCAGTACTGCAGGCTACTTCTGCTGATTGTCGGCTGCCCGCAATTTGGCAGTTCAAATCCCACCAGGCTCAAGGTTGACTCGGCCTTCCATCCTTCTGAGGTGGGTAAAATGAGGACCCAAATTGTTGGGGGCAATAAATAGGCTGACTCTGTAAACTGCTTAAAGCATGGTAAAGCGGTATATAAGTCTAAGTACTATTGCTATTGCTATTGGTTGTTCCAAATGTTGGAAGAAACATAAATCCGGAAGGATTCATGGACTGAGTAGGGTAAGGCTAGACCATGTGGTTCTCACTTTCCAGCTCCCAGCCGAGTATATTTCACTGCCCAGCCTATCCCGATCTTCTCAGCACCCAACCCTTCTCTCAGGAACTGCACTCATGTCTTTGTCCCTTCTTTGTTTTCCACCCCTGCCAAAACTGCTTTCAAATAGAATGCCTGTGCTTTGGTCCATTCCTGGAGCAAAACACTCCAGTTTCATACTGGATATGAATCAAAACAACTGGTTTTGTCCTTCACACAAACTCTGCAAAATAGGTATTCGTGCCCCCAAACTGTCCAGTTGTTATGAAGAGATGCTCTACTGAGTCAAACATCTCCCCACACAGCCTCAGATACTCGAAATCTTCCCAGCTTTTGCCTTTAGTTTTGTGATTGTTGTGTGAAAATAAAATAGCATCTAACTAGGACGTTATGCTACCAAGCCAAAATGCACACAGATCTGTCTCTGTGTTTGTCTCTGATTATGGCTTGTAACAGCCCCTCCAAGAGACGCCATTATTTTGAAATTTTATATGCCAGAAGAGGAAAATTGTTAAATATATGGAGCATAATATTGCTAGATTGGATTAAATTTGATTTAAATTAAATCAATTATAATTTTACTTTTCACTCTTTTTCTCCTTGCCCTGCTTACTTCTTATAATATAATTCTTGGCATTCTACCAAGATCAAGTGTGCCTCATCCAGAATAAAGTAGTCACCCCTGCAATGAGCCAAAAAAGATTTCTTCCACTGGAGTATATCACGAAATGTCTTTAAGATTCGGTTTAGATCACATCTAATCAAAAGAATCACACAGTGTGACAATAGCCTGCTTTTCAATCAATTTATTAGAATTCCTTCCTCAGCTTATATGGGGATCCCTGTTAATATTATCCCCCAATAACTGTGTAAAGTAATTTAGACTGAGGGAGAGTGACCATCAAAGCTAAAAATAGAATCACCCAATGAGATTCTTTGCATGCCAGAAGACTTGAACTTGGATTTCCCCAATCCTAGTATATACATAATCCTTGATTTATGACCACAATTGAGCCCAAAATTTCTGTTGCTAAGCGAGACAGTTGTTAAGTGAGTTTTGCTCCATTTTACCACCTTTCTTGCCACAGTTGTTAAGTGAATCACTGCTGCTTCTAGTTAGTAACTTGGTTGTGATGTGAATCTGGCTTCTCCATAGACTTCACCTGTCAGAAGGTCGCAAAAGGTGATCCCATGACCCTGGGATCACATGACCCTTCATAAATACATGCCAGTTGCCAAGTTTTGATCACATGACCATCAGGATGCTACAAAGGTCATAAGTGTGAAAAATTATCATAAATCATTTTTTTTCAGTGCTGTTGTAACTTTGGTCAGTAAATGAAAGGTTGTAAATCAAGGACTATCTGTAGCGTTAAGATTTTGGACTAGATCTGGGGGGATTCAGATTCTAATATGCCGGCATGCATAGAAGCTCATTGGGTGATTTTAAGGAAGTAACTTCCTTCACAAGAGGAATTGGAGAAAGTATTCTGAAATAGGCCACTTTGATAAAGTGAGACCTACTGTAAATCTAATAAATCATAATAACCTCAGTAACATGAGTTGTGGCTAACATAATGTGTGTTGCTTTCTTCCCCGGTGACAGACAGATTCTGCAGAAAACAGCAAATGTTCTGTTAAGCCATTCTATTGGAAAAGTGTATGTCACAAGAGGTCATTGCCTCTAATTCATCAAGTTGCATTGCCAGGGTTGATAACTTGATTGGCAATTTTTGTGCTGCTTTTTATTAAAGGGCATTTTTTCTGTTCTTTCAAGTTAGTAATTATATCTTCCTACGTCTAGCATGAGGGATTGAAAGATTCTGCATATACCTTCCCAGAAAAGATGTCGTTTCATCAGAAATCTCAGATAATTACACAGGTGGCATTTCCTCTCAGTATTATGAACACAGTGACATGATGATCTTTATTGACATCTGCCTATGAATTTTGTAAGAATAAAGCCCTCAGGTAGAGTATTCAGAGCTATCTGTTAAACTACTTGCGATATTAGGCCTGTAGTCAGATAAATGTATTGTAAATGGCACACTACAATGTTCTAGGAAAATCATGTTTTGAACTCCAAACAACTATTTTAAGCTCCACGTAGAGAGGTTTGGATCAGGATTTGTAGCAATTTTATCCTAAAATATAAATACCTGGTCAAATTAAATGTGTGACGGCTTATTGTGTTTCTTCAGAGTGTAGCTTGAAAAATGTCATGTGATCTGTTCCTCAAAATATTTCTAGAACACGAGAATCAGTAATATGGACATGTGGAAAATTGTATATTGAACCACTCTAAGAACCCAATATAACTAAAAGAAAAATGCACTATATTAATTTCAGCATTTGTAAATGATTATAATTAATTCATAAAGCTATTATTTTGATCTCAAATGCTGGAAGAAGGGAGCCGTCCTTGGCTTTATGAGAACCCGGAGACTGTTTTGGCAGCTGGTTTTTTTATCATAAATATTCAAAATCAGCAGCTCAGCTTCTTACTGTTTTGAGACAAAATGTATATAAAGCTATAGCATATGCCCTAAAATAGATTTAATCAGTGGTGAAATCCAAATTTTTTTACTACCGGTTCTGTGGGTGTGGCTTGGTGGGTGTGGCTTGGTGGCGTGACAGGGGAAGGATACTGCAAAATCTCCATTCCCACCCCACTCTGGGGGAAAGATATTGCAAAATCTCCATTCTGACCCCACTCTGGGGCCAGCCAGAGGTGGCATTTGCTGGTTATCTGAACGATTCAGAATTTCTGCTACCGGTTCTCGAGACTGCTCAAAATTTCCGCTACCGGTTCTCCAGAACCTGTTAGAACCTGCTGGATTTCACCCCTGGATTTAATATAGTTAAACATACTGAACAATTCTGGGACAAAATCCTTGGTCCACCCACATGCATAAAAGCCTCCCCAAGGTCCAATTCTGCTTACCACAATACAAAAAAGAGGTTGAGATTCTAGAAAGAGTGCAGAGAAGAGCAACTAAGATGATAAGGGGTTTGCAGGATGGATTGTATGAGGAAAGACTAAGAGAACTAGGTGTGTCCAGTTTAATGAAGAAAAAATTGGGTGACATGAGTAGCTGTCTTCTGATATTGAGGGGCTGCCACAGAGAAGAGAGGGTCCACTTATTCTTGGAAGCTCCTGAGATCAGGACAAAAAAGCAACAGGTGGAAGCTTATCAAGGAAAGATACAACCTAAAATTAAGGAGAAACTCCCTGACATTAACAATTAACCAATGGAACAACTTGCCTCCTGAAGTTGCATGTGCACCATCACTGGATGTTTTCAAGAAAAGACTGGACAATCATTTGTCTGAGATACATAAGGTCTCCTGCCAAGGGCGGGGGGTTGGATTAGAAGACCTCCAAGGTCCCTTCTAGCCATATGATTCGATGATTTGACATCATTTCCCTGTTCACTGCAGATCTTAGACTTGGACTAAGACCGGTTCGGGAAAACCGGTAGTTCCGATGATCAGCTGGCCCCGCCCACCCACCTGCCATATCCTGTCCTATATTTCCTCCTTTTTGGCTCAGCTGATTCGCGTGGCACAGCTGATTTCCGCCCCTCCTCTGTTCTACTTACCGGGGCTGCCTTAGAAGGTAAGCAGCTGAGCTTCAAATTGCTGTATTTTGAACTCTGCACCCAAACGCGTTAAGTGTGTGCGCACTCAAAGCCCGAGTGCGTGCACGAAGCGCACACTCACAGAACCAGTTGTTAAACTGGTTGCAGCCCACCACTGATCTTAGCCCTCCCCATCAATCGTACTGAGGCTATTTTGAAAATATAGCTTATTTTTTTCTTGCAGATGAACATTTTTTGCACAATTATCATTTTCGTGTGTGTGTGTGTGTGTGTGTGTGTGTTTATATTTGCGTATTCATGCACAGAAGCAAATAACTGAGTCGGGATGGAGAAAGGCACATGAATCCCTCTGAAGTGTTCCTTAAGAAAGCAAACTTAGGGTTCACAGAAGATTTTTATTTTTTATCTCAATAAAGATTTGAGTAAGGAGGTGATTAGTAATGGTGGAGAGCAGCGCTCGCTCCTATTTCTGGAGGATCAATTCTATGCCTGCTTATTAATGCAAAGTTGACCTCTGTGGCTTGTATCTCCTTCTCCAATTTTCTTGCTTTACATTGTAATTTGGTGGGCAGCAGTTTTCATCAGAACTTGGAAGGAAAAAGCCCTTTATCAGGAGAAGCAAGAAACTGCTTCAGTCTCAATAAACACAAGCTGTAAATCTCTAGGGGAATAATTATTGTTTATCCTTTCTGTTTTGTTCTCCATTGCTATCTATCCTTCACATCACTGCAGTCATCACCACTGTTACTTAATGAACATTTGGGGGACCAATCCTGGGATGATATATGGTGAGGATAGAGAGATCCTTCAGTGGTTTCCTTTTTAAGCCTTTATCAACAAGATATGAAGAAAAAGACTATTTGTACAAAGATCCTCTAAGGCAGGGGTGTCAAACTCATGGCCCACAGGCCGGGTGCATCACATGCTGGCCACGCCCATGCCTGGTTTAGCGAAGAGGAAAAAAGTCACAATACATCACGTGACGATGCCATGACGACCCGAGTTTGACACCCCTGCTCTAAGGAATGAGGTAGGTACAATCAATTCTAATAAAGTGGTACTTCGGTAGCCATCGTTGATTGGTTCCAGGTGGTGCGAAGACTACCAAAAATGATGAATACCAAACAAATTTTTGCCATAAGGAATAATGTAGTGAGTCACAAGGCAGCTGATACCAAGTTCTAGCTTGTGCGTTGGGTACCAAACAAATGATGAGTACCAGGACAAAATTTTCATGTCAAAATGCATTGAGTACCATATTCAATGAGTTTCAAAGCAGTTGAGTACCAAGATACCACTATATAAGAAGTCTAGTTTGGTTGTTGTCACTGAACAAGTGCCATTATCAGTCCAGATATGGCCCTTTATAGTAGGGGTGAAATCCAGCAGGTTCTAACAGGTTCTGGAGAACCAGTAGTGTAAATTTTGAGTAGTTCAGAGAACCGGCAAATACCACCTCTGGCTGGCCCCAGAGTGGGGTGGGAATGGAGATTTTGTAATATCCTTCCCCCAGGAGGGGAGGGAATGGAGATTTTGCAGTATCCTTCCCCTGCCATGCCCACCAAGCTACGCCCACAGAACCGGTAGGGAAAAATTTTGGATTTCACCCCTGCTTTATAGACTTGCTCAACTTGAATATCATGATTTATCCTACTATGGGTTTGATGGTTCATATGACTTTTTTTGGTTGGGGGGGGACATTTCCCCTTCCTCCCCCAATTGAAATTTATCCAGCATTGATGATTGTCCAGAAAAACAAATTATCCTGTAAGGGATGAAAAGGTTCTTTAGGACACTGTCAACCAAAATTCATGTTGGAATCGTGCCATCATTGGGAAATAAGATTGTTTAACCCAGCCTTTCTCACTTAAAGAATGTTGGTCTGCTGTAGAGCTTTCAGATGTGGGTGAAAGAATCTGGGTGTTCAGGAGATGGCAGCAAAGAGTTGAGGTTTTCTGTGTCTTTTGGAGGTTGCCCATATCTTTGCAGCCCATATCTAATAGCCCAGTGATATTTTATTCTTAAGCAAACTTCTCAGGGAATCATTGCCATTGACTATAGGGAGACAAAAAAGCTCAGAGTTGTACTAATATGAAAATTACTGTCTCGTTTTTATTAATAACTAGCTGTACCCGGCCACGCATTGCTGTGGCCCAGTTTGGTGCTTCCGCTGGGCTAAAAGAGCGAGGCTGAAGTTCCAAACTCTCCACGAACATTTGGTGGGCGTGGCCAACTCGATGTCACTCACTTTCATCAGTCACATGACAGCCCCCGAGCCATGCCTAGCCAGGTGGTGATTAGGGCAGAGAACCGGTTGCTAAATAACAATGGGAACTACAAAATCCCCCCTCTCTGTCTCCCCCTCTCTCTTTGTATCTCTCTATGTCTCTCTCTCTCTCTCCCCTGTCTGTATCTCTCTCTCTCTCTCTCTCCCCACTCTGTATCTCTCTATGTGTCTCTCTCTCCCCCTCTCTCTGTATCTCTATGTCTCTCTCTCCACCCCTCTGTATCTATGACTCTCTCTCCCCCTCTCTCTGTATCTCTCTATGTCTCTCTCTCCCCCCTGTATCTCTCTATGTCTCTCTCCCCCTCTGTATCTCTCTATGTGTCTCTCTCTCCCCCTCTTTCTGTATCTCTATGTCTCTCTCTCTCTCTCTCCCCCTCTCTCTGTATCTCTCTGTGTGTGTCTCTCTCCCACCCTCTCTCTCTGTATCTCTTATGTCTCTCTCCCCCCCCCATCTCTCTGTATTTCTCTATGTCTCTCTCTCCCTCTCTCTCTGTTTATCTCTGTCTCTGGCCCGGCCTCTTCTGCATCCCCCACCATCACCCTTAGCTTTTCAGGCCAGGCCTTTGCAGCTCTCTGCACTACAGCAGAAACTCGGAGGCTCCCTCCATCCTCCCTACACAGATGTTCTCTGGGGGCTCAACGGGGAGATGCATAGCAGGGAAGGGAAGGGAAGGGAAGGGAGGGGGTGCAGCAGGGGTTCAAGGCTGGTTTGGGGCTTCCTGCCCGAAGGAAGAAAGCGGCAAAGCCAGGAGCCACTGGATCCCTGTTGCGTAGTTCTCCTCCCCTGCCTGCCAAGGGGAGGGGAATGATGAAATCCCCCGCTCTTCCAGATGAAACAAAGGCGGGCTGGCCATCCTCCCTCCTGGCCGTTTCCACCCCCCGAAGCCTCCCCGAAGCCCCTTTTCTGCCAGAGGCCGAAATTTTCATGTAGGTTGCATGAACTGCCAGAGCGCCCACCTGGGAATCAAAGGTGGCGCTGGTCAAAGGCAACCCCGAGGCTCCAGTTGCCTCCATCTCCTGCTCACCGACCGGATTCGCATAGCGCCGGTTAGCGGCTGGTCTTTTTGACCTCAGGGCCCGTGGTAGTGCTGGGCCAGATGCAATTCGGGTCAGGCGAGGGATGGAGGGTTCCCGCTCAGCGGACCCAGGCAGCCTCGTTGCCAAGTGTTCTTTGGAGGGAGCCCTGAGAGCGGCTGGCAAGGGGGATGGGCAGCAGCGGCGGGCAAGGCTAGTTCGCGGGGTGGCCGGGGGAGAGGGAGGTCAGAGCCAGACTTGGGTGGGCCCCGCCCAGCCCTAGAAGCACCGGCTGCGAGGGTTTCCCGGCGGGGAGCCGGCCGGCTGCCTACCTGCCGAGCCTAGTGGCAGGATATGGGCATCTCTGCCTTCCAAATGCGCAGTTTCTTGGAAGTAATATGGAGAGTAAATATAAGGAGCAGAAATCTGTTGAGCATAATCAGGGCTGGGAGGCTGCCATGTTGGTTTTACATCAGGAGATGGTGCTATTTTTCAATGTTTGTCAATGTTTGTCAATGTCTTTCAATGTTTTCCAATGTTTTTCATGTTTTTACCTGTCACAGGTGTGACATGTATATAATATAGATATATATAAACACGCCCGTAGTCGAATGCAATGTTGTGTCAAAATTTGAAAGCAATCGGTGAAGAACTTTCGGAGATGTGCGGTTATGTACAAATGGACATTTACATTTTTATTTATATAAATGGTCAGATAGTACAACCTCTAAAACAGTTCTTATTTGTTCTAATGGCAGTTGTCCTAAAATGTCTAAAGATACCACATTTAGGCAGACAGTTCTTGAAATAATCAGTCTTAGATTATTCAGACATTAGTAGACCTAAGAACCTGATGGCTACTTCAGTGACGAACCACATTGTTTTTAGATTACCATTTTTAGACATTAAGACTATAAAAATAAAGCTCAAAATAAATTTCCTCTATACTATGAGTTTCGGATAACATTATTTTAGAGACTGAGTCTCAGTTGTTGCTTTATAATCCTATAATAAGTAGATACTCTTCACTGAATAATCCTAAAGATGTGAGAACCACTTTGGTGTAGTGGTTAAGTCACCAGGATAGAAACCAAGAGACTGTGAGTTCTAGTCCAACCCTAGGCACAAACTCAGTGGGTGAATTGGAGCCAGACATTATCTCTCATCCCTAGGAAAATGGCAATGGCCAACCTCTTCTGAAAACTACAAGGACTAGTCCAAGTAGTTGCCAGGGGTCAAAACTGATTCATAGGCATACATATATAAAGTTTTTGCAACATACAGACTTGCTTCATCTAACATTGTACAGTAGAAACTGATATTTCCCAGTTTTCAACATAAGCGAAGAAAACTTGTATATGTAATTCATGATGTACTAAACTATGATTGGTTAAATATCTGCCAGTTAGATTTTTAATCTAACAGTTAGTTAGATTTAAAAAAAAAAAAACAATTTAATTTAAGTTACCATATTTTTCGGAGTATTAAGACACATTTCCCCCCCCAAAAGAGGGTGAAAATGTGGGTGTGTCTTATACACTGAATGTAGCCAAAAACGTGAGGCACGGAGATGGCGATAGTCTGTGGCAATCCCTGCAGCTTGGAACATCTGATTGGGGGTATTCTGGGAGGTCAATCCACCTGCCAATCAGCTGCTCGTGCTGAATCAGGCTGCAATAAGGTGCTGAAGCTGACCTGGCTGTTTGCTATTTGCTGCAAAGACTCAGAGTTTGCTGCAGTAATCACATCCAGAAAGCACACACAAGTAACTGATTCAGCAGGATCTAATAGCTTCTCTTTATATATAATATAACACATGAAGTAAATTTACAATACCAAAAGCAGGTTTTCCAACGTGGTAGTAAATACAAGCAAAACACAAGCAGAGAAGAGGAGTTTCAGTTTCAGTTTTGAGTAGCAGACTGTTTAGAGCTCAGCACAGACTCAGAACTGCAAAGCTAAGCCACGCCCAGGCTCCTTGCTGTCTCCTTCCTTGTTGCTCACACAGCAAATACTGTTTCAGTTTCAAAACAGCCTTCAACTTTCTCACACACTGGCAGGATGCTAGCCAGATGAATACCAATGGATGCTGGTAAGCAGAGGCAGATTTTTTTTTTCTTATTTTCCTCCCAAAAACTAAGATGTGTCTTATACTCTGGAACGTCTTATACTCTGAAAAATACAGTAATTTAATTTATGCAGACAGCCATCATATTTATATAGCCAACCATTTCACAAACATGACTCTGGGCAGTGTACAATAAAAAAAATGAACTGTATCAAAAGCATTTCACAAATAGAAGAATATTAATATTCAGAGACCAGGAGAGTATGAGAAAGTAGCCAATTGAAACTCTTCACAAATTAATTTTCAAAATCTTGTTTGTGTGTTTCAGATCGAAATGCTAGAGCACAAATATGGGGGCCACTTGGTCTCTCGGAGAGCAGCCTGCACAATTCAGACTGCCTTCCGCCAGTACCAGCTCAGCAAAAACTTTGAGAAGATCCGGAATTCTCTACTGGAGAGCCGCATGCCCCGGCGGATTTCCTTGAGGAAACTCCGAGTCCAGAACTCTGAAAATTTCTCTGCTGAGAAAGCTCTAGTGGAAGGCTATAACTTTGTTGGCATCCCCTTGGTAAGATCTCCCTCTTTGCCAGTAACCATTAGTGGGGCCCTGACCGAACTGGAAGACTCCTTCACTGAGCAAGTTCAATCTTTGGCCAAATCAATTGACGACGCGCTTAGCACATGGAGCCTGAAAACGATGTGCTCCCTTCAAGATGGCAGTTCCTATCAGATAAGAGAGACCTTCAGTACGAGTGCCATGCAACCAAACCAAGACTTGGACATGGAACTGAAGGACCAAGAGAAGGAGGAAGGGCTGCTGCCAGACACATTACCAAAGAGCAGCAGCACGCTCATGATGGCCTTCAGGGATGTCACTGTCCAAATAGACAACAAGAACATCTCCGTCTCCTCATCTACCTCGGTGTCTATGGCAAACTGCCTGGCTAACAGTAGTCAGGCTGGGATTTCTCCAGCTGCCAAAATAGAAGAAATCCCTGTGGAAGGGGAGAAAGAGGATAAAGATCTTCAAGTTGTTTCAGAAGGGCAGCCTGATGCTGGAGCCTTCCAGAACAGTCACCCAATAACCGAGGGGAATCTCAACACCAACGGTTTGGAGAAAGGGGAGGCTGAGCAAGACCAAATGATGATGCCAAAACTCGAGTTTGGCTCTGAAAACGGGACTGGGCAGCACAAGGGATCAGAAGCTGAAAATGTAGACAATTTGGAACAACTGAGCAGTAGCAGTACGTCCACCTCGGCGAAGTCTGCTTCAGAGTTATCCTCAAAGGAAGCCCTGCAAGCCATGATTTTGAGCCTCCCACGGTACCACTGTGAGAATCCAGCTGTCTGCAAATCCCCCACACTTTCCACGGACACCATGAGGAAACGGCTGTACCGCATTGGGCTGAATCTCTTTAACATGTAAGTGACTTAACAAGAACACCTCTTTAAAATCTCTTGTAGCTTTCCTGAGTTCATCAAAACAAGAGACTACCAGAAACAATTAGGATAGTGTTGTGGCCCGCCGGCAGCCAGCAGAGCTGGCAGCAGTCGGACAGTGAGGAGGTTGGGATGGAACTTGGGCCAGTCCTGGGGGCTGGGGAAAGCTTGGATGAGGGCTCTGCATTGGAGGCAGAGAGGGAGCTAGGCAGCAGTGAGGCAGAGGAACAACTGGAGCCCGTTCCTAGTGTGTGCATGCGCAGAGCTGCCAGAAGACAAGAGCAACTCAGAAAGCAGGGTCGACTCGGGAGTAAAGCCACACCTTGGAGGTGATTGGCCCCTCCCATAGGAAATAAAAGAGGAGCGAACAGGGAGCGGGCTTTTGCAGGAAACCATTCATTCATTCCGTGACTCTAAGAGACTCTGTGCCAAGTTTGGCCTTGTACTGCGGTTGGAAACAAGTTACGTGGCAGCTTGCCAAACGAGATAAGGTGTGTTGAGAAATATTCCTTTGAAAAACGTTTTGGACAAACCTTGCTGACTGTGAATGAACGTAATTCACAGTCGTGTAAATAAAAGAGGTTTTGCCGGTATCAATTCCTGCCTCCTTCTTATTAAGGGAGCCTAGGTCAGAACAGTTAGGTGTGGCTTATCCCAGCAGTATGATTTTCTGGTTTAGAGGTTCAGCTTTCGAAGGACCGAGGATTCTGCATGGACTTGAAGAGAAGTAATGGCTTTCCTATATTCTGCTCTGACTAGACCCAGCCTAGAATAATTGTGCCACTTCTGAGAACCATGCTTAAAAAGTATTTAAACAAACTGAATTCAAGGGATCTGGAGACTAGAAATAAGGGACTAGAAATAAGGGATACAGGTAGTCCTCAACTTATGACCACCACAATTGAGCCCAAAATTTATGAAGTGAAAAATTTGTTAAATGAGTTATGCCCCATTTTACGACTTTTTTTTGGCCACATTTGTTAAGTGAATCACTGCAGAGTAACACGGTTGGTTGTTAAGTGAATCTGGTTTCCTCATTGATTTTGCTTGTCAGAAGGTTGCAGAAGGAGGTCACATGACTCCAGGACATTGCAACTGTCATAAATGTAAGTCACTTGTCAAGCATTTGAATGTAAATCATGTGACCATGGGGATGCTGCAATGGTCATAAATATGAAAAATGGTCACTTTTTTTTTAGTGCTGTTGTAACTTCGAATGGTCACAAAAGAAACTGTTGTAAGTTGAGGACTACCTCTACTAATAGAAATTGATGGAACTTTGAATCTTTAGCTCAGAGTAGAGAAAGGGAATAACGATACTGTACCTGTCTTCGTGCAAGGATCTGGCCCACAAAAGAGGTCACCCAGAGAGTCAGGATATAGAATACTGATTTTAAATTACAGAATGGTAGATTTCAAGGAAGTGTTTGGGGGGGTTGGTGGGGAATCTTATTAGACCAATTTAATAGCAGAATAGTTCAGAGAATTGTTGGAGTTTTCTTCACTGAAAAGATTCAAGTAGAATTAAAGAGTTGATGTGGTGGCTCAGTGGCTAAGACGCTGAGCTTGTCGATCGAAAGGTTGGCAGTTCAGCAGTTCGAATCCCTAGTGCCGCGTAATGGGGTGAGTTCCCGTTACTTGTCCCAGCTTCTGCCAACCTAGCAGTTCGAAAGCACGTAAAAAAATGCAAGTAGAAAAGTAGGGACCATCTTTGGTGGGAAATGTTCCGTGCGCCTTTGGCATTTAGTCATGCCGGCCACATGATCATGGAGATGTCTTCGAACAGCACTGGCTCTTCGGCTTTGAAACGGAGATGAGCACCGCCCCCTAGAGTCAGGAACGACTAGCACGTACTGTATGTCCCTTTTTAACAGGGAGGTGTGAAATCCAAAATACCTGGGGATTTCAGATCGTCTACCCCTGACCTTGTAATAGAGACAATATTTATTCGTATCACTGTTGTGGCTACTTTTTGAACTGAATAAAGATACCACTAGTATCAGGCAGCAATGCGTTTCAGGGTTTAGTGACCATGGTTAGATAACAGATTTCCTGATGTTTTGCTTGCAATTGTGGCTGGCTGGTAACTTCAGAGGCAAGGCAGCCTGCTAATATCTCTTATAACACTTGCTTAATGAGATGTTATTTTGCATGCCCAATAACTCTACAGGGATGCTTTGAAGAATTTGAATGAATGACTGGATGAATAAATAAATAAATGACCTACTTACTCGTTTAATGGGCTTAGGTGCGAATTCATCTTTTCTCATTGTTTAATATCCATTTGAAAGGCAGCCTTAAGAAAGAAGCCATTCAGAATGCCGTGGCTAGAATAACCAGCAATGTAATAATACCATTTGTTCCTATTTAAAATCCTATATATAATCCCTTTAATTTAGTTTAGTCACCAGTGACTTGGCCTATGACTTACGCATGCTGAGGCACATAATGAATTTACGGTAAATGTTTAGAACTGGTAATATCCCACTATTTTTCACCATATGGACATATTCCCTATTTTTTTTTAATCGCAATGGCAGTCTGCATTTTCTCCTGCTTTCCCATTGGAATTAATTACCTCTTGTGCAATACCCTTGGTGATAATAATAATAAAAAAAAATGACTTCTGGTTGCCAAATGGTTCCAATGCTATTCCTTTCCTCCATAAGACTGCGTGCATGAGGTCTTAGTTAATAGGAACTGCTCCCTGCAGAGCAACAAACTTTATTGCTTTCACTAATAAATGGTAACATGTGGGGTGATATAAAACTTCCCGACAGGATTTAATGAAACCTACGGTTTACCTACAGTAGATATTCCCAAGGGAGAGCTTTCCCCGATATATGGAATTCAGCTCCTAGAATTCCTAGGCATTTATGGATGGGAATGATGGGTGTAACCCTCCATATCTAGTTGGCCTCAGGCTGGAGAAGGTTGGCCCATTACAGGTACTCCTCAACTTACCACAGTTCATTTAGTGACTGTTCAAAGTTACAGTGGCACTGAAAAACTTATGACCCTTTTCTAACATTTGCAACCATTGCTGCATCCAGTGGTGAAATCCCAATTTTTTTACTACCAGTTCGGTGGGCGTGGCGTGACTTGGTGGGCGTGACTTGGTGGGCATGGCAGGGGAAGGATACTGCAAAATCACCATTCCCACCCCACTCCAGGGGAAGGATACTGCAAAATCCCCATTCCCTCCCCGCTCCAGGGGAAGGATACTGCAAAATCCCTATTCCCGCCCCACTCCTGGGGGAAGGATATTGCAAAATCTCCATTCCCACCCCACTCTGGGGCCAGCCAGAGGTGGTATTTGCTGGTTCTCCAAACTACTCAAAATTTCCACTACCGGTTCTCCAGAACCTGTCAGAACCTGCTGGATTTCACTCCTGGGATAATCCCTATGGTCATGTGATCAAAATTTGGATGCTTGGCAACTGACTCATATTTATAACAGTTGCAGTGTCTTGGGGCTCATGTGGGGTCCCCTTTTGCGACTTTCTGACAAAGCAAAGTCAATGAGGAAGCCAGATTCACTTAACAACAGTGGCAAGAACAGTGACATGGTTGTACAATGGGCCAAGATTCATTTAACAATAGTTTCGCTTAGCAACAGAAGTTTGGGGCTCCATTGTGGTCACAAGTCGAGGATTACCTGTATATTATAAAGCGTTTGGTCCCTGGTCTTTTGTATGGCCTTTGCCAAACTCAGTTCAGGGGTGGTATTCACTTACCTTCGCTATCGGTTCGCAAATGTGAGCGCACGCGTATGTGCAGAGCATTAAAAACGGGACGTGATGACGTCCGGGCGGGTGGGCGGAGCCTCCTGCCGCCAGTGCTACCGGTTTGCCCGAACCGGATAGAACCGGCTGAATACCATCACTGGCTTCGGTTGTATAAATTCCCATATGAGAAAATTACTGGGTAATCTTCTGAATTGTGACAGCCTCCTGCGACATTGGTTGAATGTACTTATGAGTCGGCAGTTCAAACAGCAGCAACAGATGCCTTGGCGAACGGGTGGAATCCCTGGAACAGAGGAAGCCTCATTATGCAGCGTTGCTTTCATAGTGGCAATGTGTGGGCGGCCATCTCTGTAGGCAGAGGGGGAAGCCAGGAGAAGGGAAGAAATTCCACAGCATAACAACCAACTTGGTTAACTTCTCAGGGAAAAAAAAAAAAAAACGGGAAGAAAAGCTGCCAAGTTAAATCTAGAAGCGATACCGGCTGCTAATTGCTATTCCTATCACAGCATAATGCTGCAGGAATGCTGGGGCAACATTACCATGTGGCAACCTACCAATAGCCC
Organism: Pituophis catenifer annectens; assembly: GCF_029215685.1. Classification (NCBI taxonomy): domain Eukaryota; kingdom Metazoa; phylum Chordata; class Lepidosauria; order Squamata; family Colubridae; genus Pituophis; species Pituophis catenifer. The sequence continues at coordinate 75,246,686 of NW_027256887.1, forward strand.
CTGAACATTCGCCACGTTAAGACTAGCCAAGTAAATATAACCACGAACAAATGCTTCAAGTGACAATCATCTAATAACAATCAAGTGAAGCCTTCAGCTACCATCCACCAGGAATATAAATTAGGACTGATCACATTTTAAGAGTCATTATTCTGTGGAATGAACACGTTGAATCAACATAATGAGGACCCCGATTGTTGGGGGCAATATGCTAATGCTAATGCAATATGCTAATATGCTATATGCTATATGCTAACTTTGTAAACCATTTAGAGAGGGCTGTAAAGCACTATGAAGCGGTATAGAAGTCTAAATAATAATAATAATAATAATAATAATAATAATAATAATAATAATAATAATAATAATAATAATAATAATAATAATAATAATAAATGGTTGCCAATTATGTCACCACTCTTGGGTTGGTTTGACTAGGAGCAAGATAGAGAGAAAAGAAAGAAAGAAAGAAAGAAAAGAGATATTTCTTTCTTTCTTTTCTCTCTCTCTCTCTCTCTCGCTCCTAGTCAAACCAACCCAAGAGTGGTGACATAATTGGCAACCATTTATTACTATTATTATTATTATTATTATTATTATTATTATTATTATTATTATTATTATTATTATTATTATGACTTCTATACCGCTTCATAGTGCTTGATTGTTGTTAGATAATTGTCACTTGAAGCATATCCTTTCTTTCTTTCTTTCTTTCTTTCTTTCTCTTTCTTTCTTTCTTTCTTTCTTTCTTTCTTTCTTTCTTTCTTTCTTTCTTTCTTTCTTTCTTTCTTTTCTCTCTCTCTCTTTCTCTAGAGGCAGACAGACAGAGCTACATTTGTATCCCATCATTCTATCAAGCTAACGTATTATGGTAATTTATAGTTTAAAACAGGAAGGATAAGGAAAAAAACCAAGCAAATGTGTCAGGAATGAATTTCATTTCATAGATCATTACAGCATCAAGGTATTTGATGGAATAACTATGGTAACAGGCAGTTTGGGGTGAGGAAGAATACTTTCAGCTACAACCCATGGCAAACTTTTACTCATTCATCTCTTGTTCAGAAGCAATCGAAGGCAAGTAGCCCTTGTTGAGCCACTGCCTTGTTTAGCAACCGTTCACAGTTACAAAGTCGATGAAAAAGTACTTTTATGGCCAATCCTCGTATTTACAACTTTTACAGGTTTTAAAACTGGGGAAAAAAATGAAAACTCTAAGATTGTAAACACAGTTGTGATTTTACTTAGCCACCATTTTGTTAAACAAAGGAGCGATGGTCGCTCAATGAGGACTACCTGTACATAATGGAGTTATTTAAGGAAAGAAGGAGGTAAAAAGTGATTTATCACAGCCAGAGCAGACTATTATCAATTTCCTTGTTTCTTTAAGACATTGGAACATATTTTTTACCACACAGAATAACAGAGTTGGAAGGGATTTCCTGACAGTTAGAACAATTAATCAATGGAACCACTTGTCTCCAGAAGTTGTGATTGCTCCAACACTGGAAGTTTTTAAGAAGAGACTGGATAATCATTTGTCTGAAATGGTATAGGGTTTCCTGCCTAAGCAGGGGGTTGGACTAGAAGATCTCCAAGGTCCCTTCCATCTATTCTATTCTATTCTATTCTATTCTATTCTATTCTATTCTATTCTATTCTATTCTATTCTATTCTATTCTATTCTATTCTATTCTATTCTATTCTATTCTATTGCAAAGTATGATCAAAGAGGACAATAGTCCTGCCAAAGTCACATGGTTCAGCCATTTAATTTTTCATCTCTCACAGCCTTGAAATCACTGGGTTTCATTTTAAAAGCCTTTAGAAATTTATGGCAGCAGAAGAGAATGCTAGGAACCACACAAAAAATGTTTGGGAAAGGGATCACAAATAGCTTTCCAACTGCAGCTGATCCCCCACCGTTAACCAAAACCCAGAAGCTTGTTAGCATCTTTTCCAAATAATAAATTTGACTGAAAGCCATATTTTTTTGTGTGTGTGTGTGAGCTGTAGCTCATTCATCCAAAACATCTCATGATCAACTGTAGCTCACAAATGTTTAGGCCTTTTTATAAAACGTATTAGGTGTCAGACTCCTGAGCATGAGAAGAAAAGGGAAGAGAAATCTGTAAGAATCATTGTACCTCTTCAATAAGAAATTGCTAGTTTGATTACCTTGCTACCTTTCAGCCTGGGGGAAACTGCATATAAGTACTTTCTAAAGCAGAAGAGCCTATATCAGGATTTTCCCCCTCAGTGAATTTTCTGGTATTTGCTCTTTTTTCTCTAACCTTATGACACTTCCAGATGTTCTGATTTCAGAACTGAAACGAAGCAAGGCTTCAGTGGGCTTTTTCTCACAGTTAGTTCTCCCATCTACTACAGGTATTGTACTTCTTACTCTGACTAGACGTCTATAAGGTGGCTATTGACGAGTGCCTCACTCTAACCCCTCTAATAAAAATACGTATGAACACGAGCTTCTTTTCATGTCCTAAGCAAGAGAGAGTTAGCTGAATCTCCTCCGCTTGCCAAGATGGCGTACTTCCAGCTATGACAATTCTGTGTTTTAGCTCTCAGTCCTGCCTCCGGGGCATTATGTCAAGAAGCCAAAATCAGGGCATGGCAGTTGTCTTGCTCCCGTGGTTGCACTGTTCCACACATTGTTCCTCACTGGCAACCTATTTGTTCCCTGTTTGCAAAAAAAAAGAAGAAGAAGCAAAAAACGCCCTTCTTATAACTGGAGCAAAAGGAAGATGGAACCAAGCGTCATGGAAAGGATGTAGCAGTTGCTGAGAGGTTCATTCCATTCCATGAGTGGATTGGAATCAGGGCTGAAATGCTACTGGTTCGGCCCGGTTCGGCCAAAATGGTAGCGATGGTGGCGGGTGGTTTGGAAAACCGGTAGTGACAGCAGCGTGAAGCTCCGCCCACCAGCCCAGTCGTCGGAAGTAACCTGTTTTTTACCCTCTGCGCATGCACTTCTGAACCGGTAGGGAAGGTAAGTAGATTTCACCCCTGATTGGAATCCATGGGTGGCACTGCCATCTATTGTGCAACTGTGGAAAAGGCCAGGGTTTACATGGCCTTGTCAGAAGAATAATTTGGGGTGGCACAAGACTAAATAAAAATAACCACTCTGAGGAAAGAAGGAATACTTATTCCTAAAAGCAAAGAGTTTGACTTTAGGGGCATCTGCAGAGAAATGGGGTACAGTGACATAGTTATATAAGGGAACTTGTGAGAGTGTCTAGGGTGACACTTGAGGGGCATGTGTTTGTCTCTGTGTGTGTATTCTTGTGAACATGCAGTTCTGCTGGGAAATCTAATTTAATTAACTCTGTGTTTATGGACCTTCTCCTTTGATATGTGGATTAGGTCTAGATAATGGGGTTTGAGGGGACATGGTAGCTCAGTGGCTAAGATGCTGAGCTTGTTGATTGAAAGGTCAGCAGTTCAGCGGTTCGAATCCCTAGCGCTGCATAATGGGGTGAGTTCCAGTGACTTGTCCCAGCTTCTGCCAACCTAGCAGTTCGAAAGCACGTAAAAAATGCAAGTAGAAAAATAGGGACCACCTTTGGTGGGAAGGTAACAGCGTTCCCTGCGCCTTTGGCGTTTAGTCATGCCAGCCACATGACCACGGAGACGTCTTCGGACAGCGCTGGCTCTTTGGCTTTGAAATGGAGATGAGCATCGACCCTTAGAGTCGGAACGACTAGCACATATGTGAGAGGGGAACCTTCACCTTTAATGGGGTTTGAGATAGTTTAAGTAAAAGATTTTCTCCCGTTAGCTATTTCGTACTTGATTAATTTACTTTCAGCTTGACGGTCAATTATCTAGTGGAGACTCTGATTCTCAGCCCGTTGTGGATTCTGTTCATGTTTTAAGGGAAGATGGAAACAGTATAAAGAGTAAAATATATTTTGATATAAAACTGCTCACAGCCTCTTCTTAGACAAGAATTGTGTTCTAAGCAAAATTATAAGGATCCATCTCACCTTTATTTCCCTGCTCTTTGCAGAAATCCAGACAAGGGGATCCAGTTCCTGATCTCTCGAGGTTTCATACCAGATACACCGATTGGAGTGGCCCATTTCCTGTTGCAGCGTAAGGGACTCAGCCGACAAATGATCGGGGAATTTCTGGGAAACAGCAAGAAACAATTCAACAGAGATGTCCTGGAGTAAGTGTCCATCACCTGCTTCCTCTACCCCATCACCAGCCACACTTTCTGCTATTAACCGTGGTTAAGAATGTTCCTATAGGTCAGATCTGGGTATTTTGCACCCCCTGGAGCACATCTGGCTCTTTGGCCATCCCTGTCTGGCCTGCATAAAGTTAATTGGAAATTAGAAATCACTTTGTGCTATGCACACAATATACATTGCTTTTATTTTGAAGGCGACTGCTTTTTCTTTTTCAATTTATGTACATGTGTGCATGCGTACTTATCCACCTTGGTTGGATAAGTACCCTATTGGTTCGGCCCTCCAGAATAGAATAGAATAGAATAGAATAGAATAGAATAGAATAGAATAGAATAGAATAGAATAGAATAGAATAGAATAGAATAGAATAGAATAGAATTCTTTATTGGCCAAGTGTGATTGGACACAAAACAAGGAATTTGTCTTAGGTGTATATGCTGTCATTGTACATAAGGAAAATAAAATACATTCATCAAGAATAAAAAGATACAACACTTAGTGATAGTCAAGGTTACTAATAAGCTATCAAATCGTACTAGGAAACAAGTAAAAACAATATAAATTGAAAGATAAAAGCAACATGGTTATAGTCATAAGTGGGAAGAGATAGATACTAGTAAGGAAGAGAAGAACAATAGTAATGCAGTCTTAGTAAATTATTTGACAGTGCTGTGGGAGTTAATTGTTTAGTAGCATGATGGCATTCGGGGAAAAAAACTGTCCTTGTGTCTAGTTGTTCTGGTGTGCAGTGCCCTATAGCGTCTTTTTGAGGATAGAAGTTGAAACAATTTATGTCCAGGAAGTGAGGGGTCACATCCATGAAAAACAGTCCCAGTTTTTCATGGATATGACCCCCTCACATCCTGGACATAAATTTTCATGTGGCCCCTTTGAAAAATGAATTGCCCACCCCTGCTATAGATATATACTTCAGTTGCTACCTGCTTCCCTACTAGCTCCTGTTTTTCAGAAACCTTGTAAGATTTGCTGCTCGTTTTTATGTGGGGAACGTGGGGAACAATCCAACTGAATCAGCACTGCAGAAAGAATATGAGAGCAGCAGCTCATCACCAGGAGAAATAAACTGGCTGTACAGTTTGTTTTACAGAAATGAATTAAGGGAGGCACATCAAGGGAGGGAGGGGATGGAGGAAGGATGTTGTGCTTGCCGCAGGACAGTGAACAGCCTGGCTTCTCGGTTGTCCTCTTGCAAAAAGTCTACTCCACAATTTATTATAGAGTTTGGAGCATTTTAGCGCTTTGTCCACAAGTTAAATAAGGTTTCAGTGCTGGTAAATCACATACTTAAAGCAGCGATGACATCACAGAGAAGGGAAACACTGTGAGGAATTGAAATGCAGTGTAGTTGTGGTTCTGTTTACAAGCTTAGCTCCTTATGATAAATAGTAAACTGAATCTTTATCCTCCTACTTCCAGGTTTTCTTTTTGTCTGTATATTTGATCTGTGTCAAGCCGGAGGACATCACCCTAGTGATATTCTTGAATAGAAATATATATTTGAAAAAATTTCAGCCAGAAACAATGGAGGCAGCAAAGAAAGCTGGGAAGAATGGACGAGTTGTTTTTTTACTACTACTGTGTTTCCCCGAAAATAAGACCCTGTCTTCTATTTTTTTGAATTCTGAAATAAGCGCTTGGCCTTATTGCCATGCACTCAAAAACCAAATTGGACTTATTATCAGGGGATGTCTTATTTTGGGGGAGACAGGGTAGGTAGACTCTAAGCAGCTATAACAAAAGTTTAATCTGCTTACCATCAAAGACATGGCTGTGCTCAATTGCTCTGTGATTAACAAAGCAAAAGGAAAGAGCAAAGTGTCCTTAGGTGGCTCTAGGCAGCACGAATCTTTAAGCGAGGAGAACATCAACTCATTGTCAACCGGTTATCAATGGCCATTAACAGCAACCTGTTTGCCTGACATTGTCAAACTGATTTTCCTCCTCTGTCACTTTTCTCCACTTCATTTCTACCTGCTGGAGACAAAAAGATTGCTCGGTCCTGGGTCCTTAGGGGAAAGGGTTTTACTTCACTTGCTCTCATCCTGGGGTAGATGTACCTACTCGAGTCCGAGATTTCTTGTTTGGGCTTGCCCTTGCTTTTCTCCCTTCCTTTCCCTTTATCTGGGTTCTTGCCAGGGGTGCTATTAAGCAGGTTTTGGAGAACCGGTTGCATAAATTTTGAGTAGTTCGGAGAACCGGCAAATACCATCTCTGACTGGCCCCAGAGTGGGGTGGGAATGGAGATTTTGCAGTATCCTTCCCAGTGGTGAAATCCAATTTTTTTTACTACCGGTTCTATGGGTGTGACTTGGTAGATTTGGTGTGGCTTGGTGGGCGTGGCTTGGTGGGCGTGGCAGGGGAAGGATACTGCAAAATCTCCATTTCCACCCCACTCTGGGGCCAGCCAGTGGTAGTATTTGCCAGTTCTCCGAACTGCTCAAAATTTCCACTACCAGTTTTCTGAACTGCTCAAAATTTCTGCTACCGGTTCTCCAGAACCTGTCAGAACCTGCTGGATTTCACCCCGATCCTTCCCCTAGAGTGGGATGGGAATGGAGATTTTGCAGTATCCTTTCCCTGCCACGCCCACCAAGCCACGCCCACAGAACTGGTAGTAAGGAAATTTGAATTCCACTGGTTCTTACATTGTGCTAAGCCAGGATGTGGTGGGCCTGTTTGCTTAGTGTATGTGGTTTGTAAGTCATGGTTATGGCTTAACATGTTACATGATTCTGATCAGCTGGGACTAATTCAACAAACCATGATTAATATAATGGAAGTTTAGCCCAGTATATGAATTTCATCTCTCCACTCTCTTTTCCATTTCTTTTTTTCTGAGTGAGAGGAGTAAAGTTTGCATTATTTAGTAGACCTGCAAGAAGCAAAGATTTAGTACATGGCATGCTTCAGTCTTGCCTGCAGCTGTTCTGCTTGTCATAACAGAGCTATTATTTTCCTCCATGGTGAGGACAGTCTGGTTCAAAATGAGCAACATTTGAATTCCTGGTAATTTCTTTTTTTATGATAGCTAAGATATGGGTTCTACCAGTCCTACATAGAACAGCAATTGCATCAAAAAAATGGAAAGTATTAAAATAGTGATGTATGTATATATTTCATTTTAAATACTGACCTCTGATAGCTTGTTGTTGTTAGTTGCAAAGTCGTATCTGACCCATCGCAACCTCATGGACAACATTCCTCCAGACCTTCCTGTCCTCTACCATCCTCTGGAGTCCATTTAAGCCCATGCCTACTGCTTCAGTGACTCCATCCAGCCACCTCGTTCTCTGCCGTCCCCTTCTTCTTTTGCCCTCAATCTTTCCCAGAGGCTCTTCTCCAGTGAGTCCTTCCTTCTCATTAGGTGGCCAAAGTATTTGAGTTTCATCTTCAGGATCTGGCCTTCTAAAGAGCAGTCAGGATTGATCTCCTCTAGGACTGACCGGTTTGATCGCCTTGCAGTCCAAGGAGTCTTTTCCAGTACCATAGTTCAAAGGCCTCAATTCTTTGGCGCTCAGCCTTTCTTATGGTCCAACTTTCACAGCCATACATTGCAACTGGGAAAACCATGGCCTGATAGCATAATAGCATTCAATTTGTTAAGTCTGTAATTTCAAAGAATAGAATAGAATATAGAATAGAATATAGAATAGAATATAGAATAGAGAATAGAGAATAGAGAATAGAGAATAGAGAATAGAATAGAATGTAGAATGTAGAATGTAGAATTTAAAATAGAATAGAATATAGAATAGAATGTAGAATGTAGAATATAGAATAGAGTAGAGTAGAGTAGAGTAGAGTAGAGTAGAATAGAATAGAATAGAATAGAATAGAATAGAATAGAATAGAATAGAATAGAATAGAATAGAATAGAATAGAATAGAATAGAATAGAATACTTTATTGGCCAAGTGTGATTGGACACACAAGGAATTTGTCTCTGGTGCAGAAGCTCTTGGTGTGCATGCAAAGCAACTGAGTAATAAAAATCATAATAATGATACCAATAAGAGGGGGTAGTAAAGATGAGAAGGATAATAATAATATTACAGCCATACAACATGCACAAATATACTTAGACATAAGACAATACTTTGAGAATTTCTTCTTATGGTATCCCAATACAATCAAACTTAAAGACCTAAGATAAGGTAGAGAGTCTAATTACCTTGCTTAGAAACAGTATATAATAGTTAAAATTCCAAAAGAGGTACAGGATTTTTTTTTTTAAAAAAATCACAGTTTGTTAGAAAGTAGGAGGAGGAAACACATATAGCAGTAAGCCAAAATAACAAGGGATCACAGTTCGCAAAGAATGGGTTAGCAGATCCCACTAAACTAAAAACATACAAGTCACATTTGCATTGAATGTTACATGCACGTACCACACGTCAACGTTGTAATAGAAGAGAAAAGGAATACATGTTGTTGGAGAAGAAAACAGCGGCATGCAAATTCCTTTGAAGCTTTTTTTTTTTTTAGAAATAATGATTGTGACAAGAGTGGCATCATTATGTCTGCCTCTGCTATCTTTATCTCTTCATCCCCTTCCTTTCGACCTCTTGTTTGTCCTTGCGTGTCATCATTTTGCCCCGATTCCATTCGACTTTTGTTCCTTCCATTATGTCCTACAAATGTCGTATTCTTTGCATTCATTCATAAACCGTAAGGAGTGGATGATTCATGCCATGAACCATGAACAGGGTGGGGTGTTTGTTCTGTTAGCAGAGAGATCTCTGGGAAGGTCAGATGCAACTGTCTGCTTCAATTTCTATTCAGCGTAGGGTTATTTTTTCAAATGCAAGAGACATTCTGGTTAATGGGAGCAGGCTGCTTTTCAGACCGGGGCAATCTTTTCTGATGGTTTTTTCCTGGAGGACTAGACTCCGTTCATCATCTGGAATTTGTAACTCCTCTGGAAAATTGGCTGAAAGAAGTCAATCTGGTTTACAGAAAATGGCCCTGAGTCTTGCTGTTTATGTGGCAGGAAGAAGGAGGGTCAACTTAAAAAGCAGGTACAGAGTGTTCATTGTCAGAACATCATAATCACAACAATACAGTACAGTGCACTTTGTGGTCTCTAGCTATTAAGCTTTACAGCTTACGCTTGTTTGCAGTGCCTTGTCTAAATTGACTGAGTTGCATTGAGTTGAATGTGAACTCATCAGCTCTCCTATTTTGAGAGAGGGAGGGAGAGAGAGAGGGAGGGAGGGAGGGAGGGAGAGGACTTGGTTATCTTTTTAAATTCACACATCAACCTTTATGATGCCCCTTGCTAATCAAAACAAATGGCTTTTAAGGAGAAAACCACAAAATCTGCTACTTAGGGGAAATGGTTTGCAAATCTTCTGCCATGGACAAAATGGCAATAAAAATGATATGAACATTGGGGGGTGGGGGGTGGGGGCAGTGGAGGGGGAAATCAACAACATTCTTCTACATCTTATAGACTTTTTTTTTTAAAAAAAAATTCAGAATGGGTAACTGAAAAATAAAAAAGTAGGAGAAATAAAAACGGTTGGATTCACAAAAATGAGAGGCTGCAGGAAAGGTTTTACACCTGGGCAGGAAAAACCAAAAGGTACAAGTACAGATTAGGTGAAACCTGGCTCACAAACAGTAACTGTGAGAGGGTCCTTGGCAGAGGTGGGTTTCAGCAGGTTCTGACCAGTTCTGGAGAACCGGTAGGGGAAATTTTGAGTAGTTCGGAGAACCGGCAAATTCTGGTTTGATTTGATCTGTATTTTCTGAATGCTGGTCATCCTTCTGCTTTAGCGACAAGACTGAGAGTGTAGCCACAAGACTGAGAGTGCCATTCTGATAGTTTCAATGCAGGAGAAGCTCAGGGAAGCAATAGGTTGGCTGATTTCTCCTCCCACCAACATCCCCGTTTCTATTTCCTACCATTCTTCTTTCACCTGCCCAATACTTTTGAGATATCTAGCTCTGATCCTTTTTTTACATCCAGGTCTTTGATTCTGCAACATTTTATATAAGGAGAGTAACATGCACGGTCAAAGTGATTGGCGAACATCAAACAGTACTTAAATTGTTGGTATTCCCCATGGGGGATTGATTGGTGAGTAGGGATTTGACAAATGTGAGCGCTCCTTCACATCGTTTCTCCCTCCCCCCCACCTCTTGCTATCTGGAGAGAAGAAACAGCTACTTATTAATATGTTTGTGTCTTGTGGTTTTAAGAGTTTCCACCTGGTTGCTTCTCTGTATCCTCCCTGAGCGTGAGCTGCAAGTTCATTACAGATGCTTTTAGTTGGAAGACGTCTCCCGCTGTATTGTCACCTGAGCGGAAAAAGCTTGAAAATAGGTCACTTCCCTTGGCTGAGCAGATCCTCCATCCATATGAATACAGCTGCTTCCTGCCTTCCCCCAAACCTTTTGCCTCAGTCTCCGGTGCAGGGAATGAGCCTGGCTCTAGGTGCTTTGTGACAGAACAGATAGCAGGAGGATGCTTTTTGCTGATGGGACGAAAGTTCTCCCTGCTTGCGCCATCAGTGGGCACAAAGGGCAGGAGCTGAAACGGCAGAAAAAGTGGCTCAGGAAGACAGTTTTGGATTCCATTCCTCTTCAAAAGGAATAAATCTTTCGGTGTCCCTTCATTTTTTTTTTTTTTGCACTCTCTGTGAGATCAGAAAGTTCAGAAGGGATATTCTGAATTTAAAAGAGATCTTCTCAAAAGTTATTGTAAGGGAACTTCAACCATCAGCCAATAGTTATCAAACCACATATGTTTTTCTAATGGTGAACATCCTGCGTATATAATTCCACAGCAGTCATTTGGTTCCTTATAGAATAGAATAGAATAGAATAGAATAGAATAGAATAGAATAGAATAGAATAGAATAGAATAGAATAGAATAGAACAGAACAGAACAGAACAGAACAGAACAGAACAGAACAGAGTAGAAGAGTTGGAAGGGACCTTGGAGGTCTTCTAGTCCAACCCCCTGTTTAGGCAGGAAACCCTACACCACTTCAGACAAATGGTTTCCAACATCTTCTTAAAAACTTCCAGTGTTGGAGCATTTACAACTTCTGGAGGCAAGTTGTTCCACTGATTAATTGTTCTAACTGTCAGGAAATTTCTCCTTAGTTCTAGGTTGCTTCTCTCCTTGATTAGTTTCCACCCATTGCTTCTTGTCCAGCCCTCAGGTGCTTTGGAGAATAGCTTGACTTCCTCTTCTTTGTGGCAGCCCCTGAGATATTGGAACACTGCTATCATGTCTCCCCTAGTCCTTCTTTTCATTGAACTAGACATACCCAGTTCCTGCAGCCGTTCTTCATATGTTTTAACCTCCAGTCCTCTAATCATCTTTGTTGCTCTTCTCTGCACTCTTTCTAGAGTCTCCACATCTTTTCTACATCGTGGGGACCAAAACTGGATGCAGTATTCCAAGTGTGGCCTGACCAAGGCATTATAAAGTGGTATTAACACTTCACGTGATCTTGATTCTATCCCTCTGTTTATGCAGCCTTTTAAAGATATAAAAAGACAGTACAGATAATCCTCAACTTACAACCATTTGTTTCGTGACTTCTCAAAGTTACAACAGCATGGGAAAAAAGTGACTTACAAGTTACAACCCGTTTTCATGCTTATGACCATTGTAACATCCCCATGGTCATGTGATTAAAATTCAGGCGCTTGGCAACTGGCATGTATTTACAACCGTTGCACTGTCCTGGGGTCATGTGATTGCCATTTGTAACCTTCCCAGCTGACTTTTGACAAGCAAAGTCAATGGGGGAAAGCCAGATTCATTTAAAAACCACATGGTTCACTTAACAACTCAGTGTTTTGCTTAACAACTTTGACAAAAAGATGGCAACATGGAGCATGACTCCTTTAACCACTGCCTTGCTTAGCAATGGAAATGTTGGGCTCAAGTGTCTTTGTAAGACAAGGACTGCTGGTAATTTGGCCTCCAATTTGCTGTTGGCAGCTTTTCTTCCTCTGGGAAAGACACTCCTAATTGGCCTTGTTCTTTTTTTAAAAATTGCATTCTTAGAGTGATTTAGATTTTTTTCTGAATTTAGATTCTAGAATATATTGGTGGTCCTCACTTAGCCATTAAACCATAATTGGTTTAATGTTTTATTAAGAGCTTTGCATAAAATATTAAAAACTAGCAAGAACTAATAAAAGTAAAAGGGGGAAAGGAAAAAGATAGGAAAAAAATATCTCACAATCTCTCTTTGATCCAGAGAGATTTCACCCACCAGTGTCTGCCCCCCAGCCAGTATTTCTCTATTGTAATATTTCTTCGCTCCTCTGGAGATGTCAGTCTGTTGTAATTCTTCACCAGAATCTTAGCAACCACAATTGGGATGAACAACTCAGCTGCAAAGTAGAAATAGAAATAGAATAACAGAGTTGGAAGGGACCGTGGAGGTCTTCTAGTCCAACCCCCTGCTTAAGCAGGAAAGCCTACACCACTTCAGACAAATGGTTATGCAACCTCTTCTTTAAAACTTCCAGTGTTGGAGCATTCACAACCTCTGGAGGCAAGTTGTCTTACTGATTAATTGTTCTAACTGTCAGGAAATTTCTCCTTAGTTCTAGGTTGCTTCTCTCCTTGATTAGTTTCCACCTATTGCTTCTTGTCCTACCCTCAGATGCTTTGGAGAATAGGTTGACTCCCACAATTTGGACAACTTAAAAGTTTCTCTACTACTTCAATTTTAAAAAAATTGAAGTAGTAGATCTTCCCAGATCTTATCTCTTCTACTTCTTCTTGTTAGTTGTGAAGTCGTATCCGACTCATCGCAACCCCATGGACAACGTTCCTCCAGGCCTTCCTGTCCTCTACCATCCTCTGGAGTCCATTTAAGCCCACGCCTACTGCTTCACTGACTCCATCCAGCCACCTCATTCTCTGCTGTTCTCTTCTTCTTTTGCCCTCAATCATTCCCAGCATTAGGCTCTTCTCCAGTGAGTACTTCCTTCTAATTAGGTGTCCAAAGTGTTTGAGTTTCATCTTCAGGATCTGGCCTTCTAAAGAGCAGTCAGGGTTGATCTCCTGTAGAACTAACCAGTTTGATCGCCTTGCAGTCCAAGGGACTCGCAGGAGTCTTCTCCAGCACCATAGTTCAATGGCCTCAATTCTTTGGCGCTCAGCCTTTCTTATGGTCCAACTTTCACAGCCATACATTGCAATTGGGAAAACCATAGCCTTAACTATACACACTTTTGTTGGCCGGGTGAGGACTCTGCTTTTTAGTATGCTGTCTAGATTTGCCATAACTTTCCTCCCTAGGAGCAAGCGTCTTTTAATTTCTTGGCTCCAGTCCCCATCTGCGGTGATCTTGGAGCCTCTTATCTCTTATCAAATTGCAAAAACACATCATTCAGTCCTAATCAGCAAAAGTCTATTAAAAGCTCACAGAAATATTAACACATGTATTTTAATCTTAATCAAAAAATTCAGTGTTATATTCCAAACCTATCATTTTCTCTGAAAAATGAAGCAAAAGAAATTTCTCCCACCTCTAAACCTATCTTTAAAGTCTCATCATTCAGTCCCTAGTCAAAAGCAGATCCCACTTACAGCTACCAGAAACCACAACACATATATTTTAACCTTAACTCCTAACAGCCTTAATCTTCACTTCACTCAAATGTTGTAGGATTTGATTTCTGCTTTGTCCCATCACACAAAGTTCTTCAAGGCTTTTAACAAGCCTCTTTTGTAAATCCAGTAGGAAAAAAAAATTATCCAGGTCACTCTCTTGGTTTGTCATTTGTATTTCCCTTTTAAATTTAAAACCTCAGACAATTTCTTTTGTAGGCACAGTGAAGCATCCTTTTCTAAATCATTCCCTTGCCCTGTCAGTTGTAAATCCACTTTCGATACCATCTCTATCTTGTCAGATAAAATTTGTTCTATATCTGACATTTCTTCAATAACATCTTTTGGACATAGGCTGTCCACGGAAGCAGATATTATAACTGACATATACTTGGAGCTTTTTGTGACATCTTTCTTTTTCTCTTTCCTCTTTCAAACCGTGGGAGACTCCTATGGGCCCATTCACTGGCATCTTTCAGATCTGGGCCTCGGCCATTTAACAGATTAACAGAGTTGGAAGGGACCTTGTAAGTCATCTAGTCCAACCCCGCCCAAACAGGAGTCCCTACTACACCATTTTAACAGATTAACAGTTGGAAGGGACCTTATGGGTAGGATGGATTTGATTTAAATCGAGTCGATTTAAATCACGATTTAAATCACGATTTAAATCACTAGTAAAAAGACTTGATTTAAATCAACTCGATTTAAATCATAATTTTTAAAGAGCAACTGTCATCTCTACTACTCCTTTGACCCGCTGTTGACTCACCGATAGTCCCAGTGTTGCAGAATATACAGCCTTGTGCTACATAACTAAGCTCCATTTCATGCTGAATAAACTAAATTATTTATGTATCTTAAATAGAAAACTATCTTACGATAGATTTTTACCCCAAAAGTTTTTTATTAAAATAAATTCAATAAAAATAAAACAAATCTGATTTAAATAAAAAAATCTGATTTAAATCAAAAAAATCTTATTTAAATAAAAAAAAATCCGATTTTTTAAATTTTTTTTAAAAAATCATTGATTTTTATCCACCCTGTTTATGGATCATCTAGTCCAACCCCCCACTCAAGCAGGAGACCCTACACCATTTCTGACAAATGGCAGTCCAATCTTTTTTTGAAAGTCTCAAGTGATGAAGCTCCCACAGCTACTGAGGGCGAGCTGTTCCATTGGTTGATTATTCTCACTGTGAGAAAATTTCTACTTATTTCTAGGTTGAATCTCTCCTTGATCAGTTTCAATCCATTATTCCTTGTCTGGCCTTCGGGTGCTTTGGAAAATAGCTTGACCATTTGATACTGTGTCACATAAGATTATTAGATTAGACAAACAATTCATTTCCAGTACAAGAGAATGGATTATGTACAAAATATTCTGCATCCTGTATGTTCTATTCCAACCACCCCCCCAAATTTATTTGTCCTTGTCTTTCATGCAGGTAATATCTGCTGCAAATCAACCTCAATTCCTGGTCACTGCAGAGACACATTCACATGGCTTTCCTGACAACAGAAGGGATTTGACCTATTTTTTTTCAACTTTCCAGTCTAGTCTTTAGCCCTAGGCTTTTTCCGTTAATCTCCCATCCAGATATAAAGCAGATTTAACCTGCTTAACTTTTCTCAAGTTTAGCCAAGTGCAGTCACCTGCTGTGACACTTTTCCATGAAAATACATTATCATTCATGGTTAAAAACAAATATAGAATTCTTTATTGGCCAAGTGTGATTAGACACACAAGGAATTTGTCTTTGGTGCATATGCTCTCAGTGTACATAAAAAGACAAGATACATTCGTCAAGAATCATAAGGTACAACACTTAATGATAGTTATAGGGTACAAATAAGCAATCAAATCATACTAGGAAAAATCAATATAAATCGTAAGGATACAAGCAACAAAATTACAGTCATACAGTCATAAGTGGGAGGAGATGGGTGATAGGAACGGTGAGAAGACTAATAGTAATGCAGACTTAGTGAATAGTTTGACAGTGTTGAGGGAATTATTTGTTTACAAGAGTGATGGTGTTTAGGAAAAAACTGCTCTTGTGTCTAGTTGTTCTGGTGTGCAGTGCTCTATAGCTTCGTTTTGAGGGTAGGAGTTGAAACAGTTTATGTCCAGGATGTGAGGGGCCTGTAAATATTTTCACAGCTCTCTTTTTGACTCGTGCAGTATACAGGTCCTCAATGGAATGCAGGTTGGTAGTAATTGTTTTTTCTGCAGTTCTCATTATCCTCTGAAGTCTGTGTCTGTCTTGTTTGGTTGCAGAACCAAACCAGACAGTTATAGAGGTGCAGATGACAGAGTCAATAATACCTCTGTAGAATTGTATCAGCAGCTCCTTGGGCAGTTTGAGCTTCCTGAGTTGGCGCAGAAAGAACATTCTTTGTTATGCTTTTTTGATGACGTTTTTGATGTTAGGTGTCCATTTTAGCTCTTGATATATGGTAGAACCTAGAAATGTGAAGGTCTCTACTGTTGATACTGTGTTGTCTAGTATTGTGAGAGGTGGAATTATGGAAGGGTTTCTCTGAAAGTCTACCACCATTTCTACGGTTTTGAGTGTGTTCAGTTCCAGATTGCTCCGGTCGCACCACGAGGATAGTTGTTCAACCTCCCGTCTGTGTGCAGATTCGTCGTTGTCTCGAATGAGACTGATCGCTGTTGTATCATCTGCAAACTTCAGTAGTTTAATAGATGGTTCATTTGAGATGCAGACATTGATATATAGAGAGAAGAGAAGTGGAGAGAGCACACAGCCCTGGGGGTCCCCTGTGCTAATTGTACAGGTATCGGATGTGATTCTGCTTAGTTTCACCTGCTGCTTCCTGTCTGTTAGGAACAACAACAAGGATGATAGAATTGTATAGAGAAATAAAACTTATATTGAGATACTGAATGGCACAATTTTAGCAATGAAGAAAAGCCTCTCAATAAATCTCTACTTCTAAAGTTCCTTCCTCTTCCTCTTCCTCCCTCCCTCCCTGACCTCTGATCAGGAGCCCGGGTGGTACAAGGGTTAAGAATGCAGTAGTACAGGCTAACTGTGCCCACAGTCTGGAGTTCAATCCTGACTAGCTCAAGGTTGACTCAGCCTTCCATCATTCCGAAGTTGGTCAAATGAGGACCCAGATTGCTGGGGGCAATTAGCTGAAGTTGTAAACTGCCCAGAGAGTATTGTAAAGACTTTAAGTTGAAGTGCTATTGTTTTCATCAACAAGATGGGCAATTTTTGTTAATAATCACTGAAAGATAATTCCATCTCTTGATCATGCCAGATTCTTCATTTATCATGATGCACCAAAGTGAGTAAGAATTGTGGAGGCATAAGGAGAAACGCAAAGCAAAAAACCCTTTTAGATGTATAAATTAAGATGTATAATTGGGTATGTTGAACCAGTGTCTTTAATGGATTCATAACTTTCAAAAAATTAAAGAAGAAATAAAAATAAAAATTAGCAGAGCACAGATACATTTCTTCCCCATTTTATTCTTTAACAGAAATAGTGTCAGATGTTTCTCTACGTAACTGGGTGACATTGATCAGAAAATTCAGCCAAGCATCACTGATAATAAAGAGGTTTGCTTTTAAACAAAATGGCAGAAAACCTCATTTTTCTTACCTTTCCCCTCACTCTTGCATTCTTCAGCCAAGATTGGTTGAAAAATAGAGGGAAGAGATTGCTCATCTCTCTGATTATTGCTGTTAAGACTTGATTGGACCAATATATAAATTGAAAATATGCAGAGCAGGGTCGGATTTAGATGAAAAGAGGCCCTAGGCTATTCCACTTATGAGGCCCTTTCACCTATAGTGAAAGTGTAATTTTAATTTTGCTAACAATTTGAATGTAGGCCCCTCTTGATCTTGAGGCCCTAGGCTGAAGCCTAGTTAGCCTATAGGAAAATCCGGCCCTGATGCAGAGCAAAGTATGATGGGGTGGATTTTGTCTATTAATATCATTCTTGAGAGCTAGGGAAAAAAAAGAAATTTCAAGAAACTCTTTGTCTACAAAACTGAAATCTTTCTACTCTATCCTGGCATATGAAATGTAGCCTCAGATCTTGTCTTGGTGAAAAAGGTGAGATCTGGAGTTGCTAAAGCATCAAGATGTAACAATCTTAAAGGTAAAGTCCAGTCATGTCCGATTCAAGGGGACAGTCCGCATCTCTGTTTCCTATCTAAGGGAGCCAGCATTGTCTGAAGACACTTCTGTGGTCATGTGGCCAGTATGGCTATACACCGAGGTGCACAGACTGCAGTGGTACTTATTTATCTACTTGCATTTGCATGCTTTAGAACTCCAAGGTTTGCAGGAGCTGGGCAAGTAACAGGAGCTCACCTCATCGCGCAGTGCTCAAGTGCTTGAACCCGGGCTGTCAGTTTTCCAGCTGACAATCTCAGCATCTTTAACTGCTGAGTCATCGCACCCCCTTCATAAAGATTCTAGAGCAATGATTGCTAACCTTTTCTGGACCAAGTGCCCAAATCACGTGCACGCACTTGCACCCCCAAAATACAATGCATATACAGCCCCCACATGCCCCCTGCCCCCTGCACATGTGCATGCCTCCTGCATGCACCGCACCCACCCACACACGTGTGTGTGGCCCCCACATGTGCCCCTGTGAATGTGTCCTGCCCCCCCCACATGCAAGCACGGCCCCCCTGCACACACCCCACTCCCCATGCATGCGCAGCAGAGATCCAAAGACCAGCTGGCCGGTGGGAGGTGCACACACATGGACGGCGGAGCTGAACTGGGGCGGCGGCTCGTGTGCCCACAGAGAGGGCACTGTGTGCCACCTCTGGCACACATGCCATATGTTCGCCATCACGGTCCTAGAGGAAAATAATGAAGTAAAGCAATGGTTTACCTTTTTCTCCCAGACTTAAATGCTTCAGTGGTGTCTGCCATGATGAAATGGGTATTGATTAAGCAGAAAATGTTTTGCTGTTGTCAAAGCTAAACAAAGAAAATTCTTGATTTGCCCCCCCCCCCCCCGGAACTAAGAAATGCATATATTAAATGCATTTAATAAGAAATGTGGCCGCGCAAGTAGTTACGGGTGCGTCCCGCTACTCCCACATAACACCACTATTGTGCGAGCTGCACTGGTTGCCGGTGGTCCTCTGGATCTGCTTCAAGGTGCTGGTGCTTACCTATAAAGCCCTTCATGGCATGGGCCCGGGGTATCTGCAGGATCATCTCCTACTGGCCTCCCACCGCCCAGTGCGCTCATAGGGCTGCCCTCCTCTGGGTCCCCTCGGCTAGATAGTGTTGGCTAGCGGTCCCCCGGATGAGGGCGTTCTCTGTGGTCACACCGACCCTCTGGAATGGGTTGCCCACTGAGCTCTGGACGGCCCCTGACCTCCGCACCTTCCACGCCGACCTAAAGACATTGCTTTTTCACCAACTTCCCTGATCTGTTGTGGATTTTAACTTGGGGATTGGGGATTTTAAATTGGTTTTAATATTATTTAACTCTTATTTATTGTTGGGTTGTTTTATTGTTGTGAGCCGCCCCGAGTCATGCAAGAGAAGGGTGGTATATAAATCTGACTATAAATAAAATAAATAAATAAATAAATAAATAAATATATTAGTAAATTAAAAATAACACAGGAGAGAGAAGGGGAAAGAGAAGAGTATATTCAGTAGGCCTTTTTCTCCTTCTGCAAAATCCTCTAGTCTGCCCTTAAAAAAGAGGGGTGGGGGTGGGGAATAACAACTGCCTTGGGAGACCAGAGCAGATTAATTTTTCTCACTTTAATCTTGGGTCCAGTACAAATGGTTCCTCTGCCAGATGACATGGATTATATTTCCTTTCCCTCTCCAGAATTAATGTGGATTTGAAAGACGGAGAGCTATTTTGGATGGTTGCGTTTATCCTGCTTATCCTTAGGTTAAAATATTCATACGTAGAAACCGAGGGATCATCCAATGTTAATGTCTCACTGGAGATACTGCAGAGGAGACCCAAGTAGAGGACATTCCTAATGTGAACTTCTGGCTGAGCCCAGAATTTATCATCCCCTGCATCCCGCACCACCACCACACACAAATCTGAATAATCTCTATGCACACACCCTTCCACAACAAATCACTTCCATCCGAATGATTATCCAACCCTAACTGTGTCCTTCCAACATTGTTATTTATTATTTCAGAGGAAGAAAGTGTGCTTTGGATGTGATCTGGCACAAATCACTGATGATGTGGAGGTTGCTGTTGTTCTCAGGGACAAGGATCTGCCTTGCTCATATATATTAACTATTTTAAGTTGCTGTTGCCAATCCCTCGCCTAGCTGCCTGGCACGATTCTTCATGGCCATTATGGTTTGGGTTAGGGTTAGGGTTAGGGTTAGGGTTAGGGTTAGGGTTAGGGTTAGGGTTAGGGTTACCATCAAAAACATTTAAATACCCTAGATTTACATTATTTATTTCCTTATTCCAGCAATTGGCTTCAACTTAGTTCCTTCAAATCTATGATCACCGTAGTATGTAGATTAGGGGTGTCAAACCAGCATCATCACAACATCGTCACGTGACGTATCGGGACTTTTTTCCCCCTTTGCTAAACCGGGCATGGGCCGCGAGTTTGACAGCCCTGATATAGATCTTATGACTCCTCATGCATTTTTATGGTGGCATTTGAAAAGTGTATTATTGTCAATTTTATGTTATTTCAAGCAAATGTTCTTGGAAATACTTGTTTGAAAAACATTGTGCTTGAAAATCCAGCCTTTCTGATGCTGGACAAGGTAATTCCATAGGTATGTAGGTTGAAGTACATTTTTTAAAAAGTTATTCGCTGTGAATTTTGTGGTAGGTGCCAAAAATTAGGGTTTCCTTGCTTACCCCAATTTGTCTTCCTTGACAATTGTCTGTGTCCTCCTTTGCCTGTTTAGTTATCAGACACATAGAGATAAACCACATTTACACATAATTCAAAAAATAAAATAAAAAGCTAGAAAGGAAACAAAAAGACCAGAATGCATTCTGACCAGCAACCAACATCTATATAAGCAGAATCAAGACCAGACAAACAATCAAGCAAACCAACAACAACAATACTTTAATCAAGCAACTATCGAGGAGAATACCACACCCACACCAAAACTGGCAGGATAAGCTATTGCATATGGACAGGGAGCAAACCCCACTCTCGCTAGCACTGATGATGTTACTTAGGTGGGTAATGAAATGTCTGCAAGCAAACCACCAACCTCAGAGAACATCAAGGAGTCCACAGTTTAACTCTGAACTACTTTCTTCTCTTCTATTAGATATCTGATAACTTTAGCTGATATGGAATTTTATGGAGCTATCATTTTCTGCTGTTTTTATAACTTTGGTAGAGACAGGGCTTTTTTGTCCATTCTATCCTAGCCTGGTGGCTTTGGATGTTATGCATTGGCACTTATTATTATGGGCTGATTGCAAATTGTATGTCACCCACTAGCTACTCCTGGGTGTTGCCAGCCTCAGAGTCAAAACTGGACTGCTTGCTAAATTGCTAATATTTCCCTTCCCTTCCAGTACTAGTAAAGGGGGTCCTTGCTTATCATTGTTATCCCCGGCTTCCCTCCACATTCATCTTCTGATTTGTTATCTGTCAAGCAGGGAATTTTGGAACATGAATTTAGCACTTTTTCAGAAGAACGCCATCTCCAAATTCAGAAATGGCCAACTCATAATGTAGAGGACGGGCTGTGCTGAACAGAAACGCTGGGGGCGCCCTCCCACTTTGTCTCATGATTTTCTTTCATGTCTTAGATATATCAGACAGGTTTCTTTGAGACACGGGTTTGTCACTCTTTCAGAAGAGAAGGAGATATATGTTGCAGGATCTAACCTGGATCGGTCACCGGGACCAGAGGTGTACTCTTCTGAGCTTTTGGAATGCATCCTCAGGGAACTTTTCTCTCACCAGATGGTAGAAGTTCCCTATGGATGGGCTCCAGCACAGTCTGGTCCCAGTGACCGACCCAGATTGGATCCTGCAACATTATCCTGGGACCTATATGTATATATATATACATGTATGTTCCTCTTTTTCAAAATGACCATCAGATCTTTAGTATTTCATATACAGTATTATATTCACATGCTCTGATGCTAAGGAGTTAGACATTCTACTCCCCCTCCCCACCTGAAAGGAACTCTGTCCCAACTGCCAGTTGCCTTATATTCACACACTCTGATGCTAAGGAGTTAGACGTTCTACTCCCCCTCCCCACCTGAAAGGAACTCTGTTCCAACTGCCAGTTGCCTTATATTCACATGCTCTGATGCTAAGGAGTTAGGTGTTCTACTCCCTCTCCCCACCTGAAAAGAACTCTGTTCCAACTGCCAGTTGCCTTATATTAATATGCTCTGATGCTACCCCTTCACTAAACCAGGCGTGGGTGTTGCCAGCACATGACTCATCCGACCTGTGGGCTGGGATATTCTACTCCCCCTCCCCCTCTGTTCCAACTGCAAGTTGCCTTATATTAACACTCTCTGATGCTACGGAGTTACACAATATACATTACGTTTCAGGATTTAAGTGTCAATTTATCATGCCCAATTACATAGTTTTGTAGTGAAGCATGGGCGTCCAGCTAGTGCTGTATAATAGGGAGGTTGTTTTATACCAACATACTTTTCTGAATAGCCTTTTAAATTTCCTACCTGCAACAGCCATAAGATATCTCGAATAATGGGGGCCTTCAAAAGAGTGGCTGGAATTAAAGGAAATAATGAAAATGTTTTGAACGAATGTGTTGTGATGAAATATTTTATAGAGATTTATCTGGAGATGATAGTGATACATCAGCGAGCAGGATTGAAACAAGTGTTGTAAGACTTAGTGTCTAAGATAAAAATGATGATAGTCATAAATACATGGGAATATCAAAAAATTGTGATGCTACTAGTGAAGATTACATAACTCAGTGTTTTCCAAGCTTGGCACTTTTGAGTTGTGTGGACTTCAACTCTAGCTGGGGAATGTTGGAGTTGAAGTCCACATGTCTTAACGTTGCCAAGTTTGAAAAACTGGAGGAAAATATGTGAATATAATCTGCCTATAAAGTTGCTTTGTAAACTTGGTAAATGTCTATAAGGCCCCATCTATGCTTGATGATGGTAAGAATATTATTACTTTTCTCCTATGAAAATGGAATGGCAGCAAGAGCGAATGCAAAATTTAAAAGGATAATTATTTTTTTTCTGTGTGACTTGGAAAGTATTTGGCAAAATTGTGGCTAAAAGGGTAGGATGGGTGACCCTGAGCAAATTTTGGGGTCCACAATTCAACTTTATGGCAGGCAGACAATATACACCGTAAGCTAGGCTTTTGCTCTTCAAGAGTTTATTGAAAAATTGTGAGAAAGAAAGCTTATTATACATTTTTTGATTTTTGAAAAGGCATGTGATAAAGTGAGTGTGGTTGTGTTACGATTTTTGCACAAATGCAGAGTTAAAGTTTGGTTGCTGATTTGGGGTATGACAGAAATAAAGCATGTATGGGAATAAAGTGGATGATTAGCAGGTGTGAAATGCTCCCGGTTCGGACCGGATCACCCGATCCGGTAGCGATGGCGGTGGGTGGTTCGGAGAACCGGTAGCAAAAATCCCTGTGCCCCCCCCCCACCATGTTCAGCTGAGCCGCAGGATCATCAGAGGCCTTTTTTTTTTTTTTTTTACTTTTAAAAGCATTTTTCTACAACCTCTTCCGATGAAAAAATGCTTTTAAAAGTAAAAAAAAAAAGCCTCTGATGATCACGCGACTCAGCTGGGATCCTCAGAGGCTTTTGAAAGCATTTTTTTCTGCAACCTCTTGTCCGAAGAGCTGGTAAAAAAATGCTTTGAAAAGTCTCTGGCAACCCCAGCTGAGTTGCCTGATCAGCAGAGGCTTTTCAAAGCATTAGAAAAAATGCTTTGAAAAGTAAAAAAAAAAAAAAGTTGGCCACGTCCACCCAGTCACATTACCCCCTCCCCGACCAAGCCATGCCCACAGAACCGGTAGTAACACATTTTACATTTCACCCCTGATGATTAGCAAATGGTTCAACATTGAACAATGATAGGTGATAACATAAGTTTGTGGGAGTTGATCCAAGGCATGGCACAACACATTCCTTGTGATTTTTTTTAAAAAAATATATCTTTTATTAAGAGCCTTGGTAGTACAGGGGTTTAAGGCACCCTGTTATTAAAGCTGGTTATTAAGACCAGCTGCCTGCAATTACTGCAGGGTTCGAATCTTGCCAAGGTCCAAGGTTGACTCAGCCTTCCATCCTTTCTAAGGTAGGTGAAATGAGGACCCAGTTTGTGGGGGCAATAAGCTGACTTTGTATAAATATAAATATACAAAAGGATGAAGGCTATTGCTGAGCACATTGTAAACCGCCCTGAGTCTTCGGAGAAGGGCGGCATATAAATCAAATTAAAAAAAAAAAAAAGACCTCTCAACAGCATTTACTTCCAACTTTTACAGCCTTTTGGGACCAGAGTTATTTACAGCTAGATACCCAAATTCCATTCTCTGCTTGACTGATCACCACCATAACTTGAGTTTTAAAATGCATCATGAAGTGGACATTTGCCTCTTTTGAATATTGTGAAGCCTTAAGTGTTCTGTACCTAGGCATTCATGCATTCTATAATATTTGCTTACTGTATAAGTATGCTGTATGGTTTACAAAATCCTAGCTATACTTTCTACTTAGATATAAGTAAGGGGCTAAGAATACTGAGAATACAGAGACATCACCTGCCAACATCACCCTGCCAACAAAAGTGCGTATAGTCAAGGCTATGGTTTTCCCAGTTGCAATGGATGGCTGTGAAAGCTGGACCATAAGAAAGGCTGAGTGCCAAAGAATTGAGGCCTTTGAACTATAGTGCTGGAGAAGACTCCTGCGAGTCCCTTGGACTGCAAGGCAATCAAACCGGTCAGTCCTAGAGGAGATCAACCCTGATTTCTTTTTAGAAGGGCAGATCCTGAAGATGAAACTCAAATACTTTGGCCACCTAATGAGAAGGAAGAAGAACCTCACTGGAGAAGAGCCTAATGCTGGGAACAATTGAGGGCAACAGAAGAACGGGACGACAGAGAACGAGGTGGCTGGATGGAATCACTGAAGCAGTTGGGGTGAGCTTAAATGGACTCCAGAGGATGGTAGAGGACAGGAAGGCCTGGAGGAACATTGTCCATGGGGTCGCAATGGGTCGGACACCTTCTAATTGCCATCACTTCAGCCTTCCCCAGATGCTTCTATCTGTGAAGGATGGGTAAAAAAAGTCTTGTAGTCTTCTTTCTCCTTGTCTTTGGAGTGTCTTCCCTGGATCTCACCCAGCTCCACTTGGGAATTTTATCGAACCACCAATCTTTCAGTAGCATAACACTGCCTAGACCAGGGGTCTCCAACCTTGGCAACTTTAAGACTTGTGGACAATTCTGACAGTTGAAGTCCACAAGTCTTAAAGTTGCCAAGGTTGGAGACCCCTGGCCTAGACCATCTCAAGATCACCAATTATCGATGTTCTTTACTAAAGCCAATAATAAATCTTTAGCAGCCAATCCCATTGAGATCTATCTGAGGTTGCCAGCTATCACAGTTCTAAAAATTCTTCTCAAGCACCCTTTTTATTTTTTTAAGTTCTCTGTCACCTTAGCAGTTCTGCAACTATTCCTTCCTTTTCCTAGAGGAAAAATCTTCCTGTGATAAAATACGTCACCTTTTCCTACTCTAAACTTCAACTATGAAAAACCAAAGTCTATTTAGCTTCTTGCATGCATATGTGACAAACTTAACAGAAAATCATAAATTCCTGCTCATTGTCACGATCCTTTTGGTTGCTTAAGGTATTTATAGATAAAAATGTATAAGGAATCCAAGCGGTTATGGTAAAAATTGTGTTGCTTGAGAATGTGAATGTATGTCATGTTGTTGGCTGAGAACCTCAACAATTGGCAGGAATATTAGGTATATGGATCTGAAAATTGACGTACCAAAAGACTAAGGATGTTATTGTTGATTGGGAAAATATATTGAATAATGAATAGAATAGAATAGAATAGAATAGAATAGAATAGAATAGAATAGAATAGAATAGAATAGAATAGAATAAGAATAACAGAGTTGGAAGGGACCTTGGAGGTCTTCTAGTCCAACCCCCTGCTTAAGCAGGAAACCTTACACCACTTCAGACAAATGGTTATCCAACATCTTCTTAAAAACTTCTAGTGTTGGGGCATTCACAACTTCTGGAGGCAAATCATTCCAGTGATAAATTGTTCTAACTGTCAGGAAATTTCTCCTTAGTTCTAAGTTGCTTCTCTCCTTGATTAGTTTCCACCCATTGCTTCTTGTCCTGCCTTCAGGTGCTTTGGAGAATGGTTTGACTCCCTCTTCTTTGTGACAGCCCCTGAGATATTGGAACACTGCTACCATGTCACCCCTAGTCTTTCTTTTCATCAAACTAAAAGTAAAGGTAAAGATTCCCCTCGCACATATGTGCTAGTCATTCCTGACTCTAGGGGGCAGTGCTCATCTCCGTTTCAAAACTGAAGAGCCAGCGCTGTCTGAAGACGTCTCCGTGGTCCTGTGGACGGCAGGACTCAACGCCAAAAGTGCACGGAACGCTTTTACCTTCCCACCAAAGGTGGTCCCTATTTTTCTACTTGCATTTTTTATGTACTTTCAAACTGCTAGGTTGGCAGAAGCTGCGGCAAGTAACGGGAGCTCACCCCATTATGTGGCACTAGGGATTCAAACCTCTGAACTGCCAACCTCTCGATTGACAAGCTCAGTGTCTTAGCCACTGAGCCACGGCATCTCTTCATCAAACTAGTTATGCATAAAAGAAGCAAAAGAGTAAATCATTGTGCACTGCTAGAACAGTGAATGTTTACTAAAGATTGGACAATGGATGGAGAAGTTTTAATATTTGCAAATGTTGATTCAAAGTTAGTGGAAAGTACTGTAAGTGGTTTCTTGAGAGGAATATCTGTTAAAAGAAATGAAAATGGCTGTGACTACGAATGTGAGGGACGAAAGTCAAATGCTAGGAACCCAAGATCAGACAACAGCAACCCACAGACATCACTCTCCATCCACTAGCCCACCCATGGAGAAGCAACTACCTTTCACGCTGTTAGGCTGCACAGATGAAGAGCAAGAGACATACGCTTTGAAGCCAGGAAGTTATGAGCCATGTCCTTGAATCTCTGCCTGGTAGCTTCTGAGGATGAGTAATGAATTGGGTCTAGCCTGACAAAAGACTGTGCTTTTCCCACTGTTTTATGGAAGTGAAAGTTGGGCCTGTCAAGCAAAGTATAAGTAAGATAAATGCAGTGGCAATAGGTAAGAAGTATTGTACTTGAACAAGAAGATATAGGGTTAATAATGAATGGATCTGAATGAATACATGAATGGCCCTACAAAGAAGTATACTGTACGCACAGGTGGCTCGGTTATATAGATGGGATGAATAACAATTGAATTGCAAAGCAAATATATGAAGGTCAAGTGAATGGGTTGAGAAGAATGGAAAGTTATGGTTGGATGGAGTTGATGAGATCCTCAAAAAGGAAGAAATGAAACCCAAAAGGTGCTATATGAAGTACCATGTTCCCATTGTAAAATGAAGAATAGTTAGCATGGAGAGAAATGCATGGAAGGTTACATTGAATGATATTGGTATAAACTAGATTATGTACATTTCTTTTTCTTTTCCCCCCATCTCATACGTTGTATTTATTTGACTTACAAATAAGTGACTTACTGTTTCTTATTCCTTTTCTGTCCTTTGCATAATTCTGCTTATCCAGAAAGGGTATATTGTGATGAATATGAATTCACAAATGTGTATCTTTATATATATATTCATCCTCTACTGTCTACTTCCTACTTTCCCTGGGATTTTGGTGGCTTCATTGCTCTTTTACAATGAGAATTAGAGGAAATAAGCCCCACATCTCAAGGGGCTGAGCTCCAAAGTGTTTCTCCTGAGAGATTATGACATGTGGATAACATGTGGCAATTGCAAATCATATACATACAGTAGCTGTGAACTCAATGGAGGAAAGGTGAGATGAAATATACAGTAAGTAGTACATCTAAAACTCATAAATCAGATATTCCAAAACAGAAAAAGTGGTTCATGAATCTAGAAAGATGCAAGTTGGGTAGCATTCAGATCTTGCTTGATTGGGAAAAGAAATGTAGGAAGTTAGCACCCACCCCTCTCCTCGAAGAATGAAATATTTTAGGAAATATTAAAAAGGAAGAATATTATATTTCCCTGGATGAGAAATGGAGAAACATATTTTAAAGACAAAGCAGCTTCCTGCCCCCCCACCTTTGTCAATGGGCCATTAAGGCCTCAGCCAAACTCACTCATTCCCCCCACCTTTGTCAATGGACCATCATCTGCAACACAATAGGACCCATCTAGCAACAGAAACTCACCGCATGGCACCTGGGAAGATTGCATCAGCCAGCAAGGCTAGCTAAGACCCCCACCCCCTGGGAATCTGACAACCAATCGGGATACTCTTCCTATGCCCCAGGAAGTTCAGGGCTCAGAGGGCATAAAACCCAGGGACTCACAGCATCTCTGCCCTTTTCTGTTCAGGAACTCAAACCATGTGATCCTGTCCACCTGTCAGATCCCCAAAAGTGATACTGACAATCAATTGGGAGAATGGGGAGACTTGGATTCGATTTACTAGCATTGCCTGTGTCAACAGATATGTTACAACCTATAACCTGGCACCAAAGAGCCCTGAGATCCTCTTAACGTGGAGGAATGTTTATGATAGCCATGTGGGTTGTTTCACTTTAAAGGATAATGGTGTGAATACCTGTTTGTTCAGGTTCTCAGGGAAACTAGTAAAGAAAACATCTTCACACTTGTATATTGGCTAAAATCTGCATTCTGACTTAAAGGGAAGGGTCTCTACTGCTTTAATCCTACTTGTTTTGCCTAAGGGTATTCAGATCTTGCTTTAGCTTGGTTGCTATCACTTCTGCTTAATAAAAGGATCCTTTTGAATTACCACGTTTCAAGAGTCTTTACTTTCTTAAGTTGGAAGGAGAGGCAATCCTTCCACCACCATTAAACCATCTTTCCAAGCAGTCTCCATGTTTCCAGTGTCTTTTTCCCCACTTGGAGCTGAACCCAGAAGGATATTTCTTCCAACAATTATAAATGGATATGTTTGGCTTATTTCTCCCTTATCTTTCTCGATACATTCCTCTCCATAGGCCTGATAGTCAAGAAGTTCGTTTTCTTTTTCTCTTTAGCTGTGTAGTGGATGAGATGGACTTCTCTGGCATGGAGCTTGATGAAGCTTTGCGGAAATTTCAGGCCCATATCCGGGTGCAGGGAGAAGCCCAGAAAGTGGAACGACTAATTGAAGCCTTCAGGTAAACGTTGTGTTGATGTGAAGGTACTTTGGTCAATTTCTTCATTCAATGTAAGGGTATGGAGAAGAAGGGATTAAACGGTGAAGCAAATAAGAAGGCACCTAAAAATAAGTTAACTAGGGTTTCTTGTCTTCTGAATGTTCTTTCATTACAACTTGCATAACAAATTGCAAATTGGATGTGCTGGCAAAGACTAATAGAAGTTCTTTTTCTTTAAAGTTTTTTATTTTTTTATAAAAAGGTCAAATCAATGCGTGAACAGTGTGGCACCTGGGCGCCATACATTCCAATACAAATGAAACTGATCAGATTAAACATTATTATTATATCCAATCAACTTATATGTTTCTAATACCCGTCACTTTTGATGGGAGGGGAGTTGCTTACTCCCTCTGAAAGGGCTCGCAATCTTGGTGTCCTCCTTGATTCACGGCTGTCTTTGGTGGATCATCTAACGGTCATGACAAGGGGGGCTTTTGCACAGGTTCGCCTAGTGCGCCAGTTGCGGCCTTTCCTAGACAGGGATGCCCTCCGCACAGTCACTCAAGCTCTGATCATCTCTCAGTTGGATAACTGCAATGCCCTTTACATGGGGCTGCCCTTGGGGTGCACATGGAGGCTCCAGCTGGTCCAGAATGCGGCCGCGTGAGTTGTTACAGGAGCTTCCCGTTATTCCCGTGCAACACCTCTCCTGCGTGAGCTGCACTGGCTGCCGGTGGCCTTCCTGATCCGCTTCAAGGTGCTGGTACTTACCTATAAAGCCCTTCATGGCATGGGCCTGAGGTACTTGCAGGACCAGCTCCTACCGGCCTCCCACCGCCCAGTGCATTCTCATAGAGCTGCCCTCCTCCGTGTGCCATCGGCCAGACAATGTCAGCTGGCGACCCCCAGGATGAGGGAGTTCTCTGTGGCCACACCGACCCTCTGGAATGGGTTACCCACCGAGCTCCGCATGGCTCCCGATCTCCGCACTTTCCGCGCTGGCCTGAAGACATGGCTTTTTCAGCAAATTCCCTGACTGACTATGAGGCTTTTAACTTTGGGGATTTTAAATTCGGATTGGTTTTTAGTATTTTATTGTTGTGGTTTTTATTGTGTGAGCTGCCCCGAGTCCTACAGGAGAAGGGCGGCATATAAATTTTAATAATAAATAAATAAATAATAGCAATACACCTCTATATTAGGTTACAGTCTATCATTATTCAATTATTCCACCTATTTCTCATTATTGCTTCCATTAATAGAAGTTTTAATAACATCTTAAGGATCACATTGTTCTGACCCAGTCTTCGCAAGTAGTGATAAGATGTTTACTCGGGAGTAGAACAACCCCAATAATTTATTCACAAAAAATCAAACATAATTAGTCCCAATAAACCAGGGTTTATCCAAGGAATCTGAATTGCTTGCTGTATACTAGAAATGAACGGTTATCTGCGACAACCGGCCACTCCCAAACCCCTCTATTTATTTCCCAGCCAGGGAGGGACTGGCTATCGTCTGCGTCTGCCTCTCCCTGAGAGCCGGCTTACTGCTTTCCTTTGCTCTCCTCTCTTTTCCTCTCTGTGCATACGCGCATCTGAGATGGGCCCCATCTGTTCCTCCCCACACTCAGCTCAGGCCCCAAAGACAGTTGACTCTACACCTGGAGGACAGAAGGCCCTGGCTCTGTCTCTGTCTCTGATGCGGTTTCCTTTTCAGACCTTCCAAAGGCTCCGAAGCTGGCCCAGGCTCTCCCTCAACCTCCTCCTCATCTGACTCTGCAGCTAGCTCTGCTGGCAGCCGACACACATTTGGGCCACAACACACATTTGCACATTTTATTTTTAAAGAAAACACACTTCTTTTGGGAAGATTGAAAGTTATTTACATAGCAAAGCAGGAACTAGTCTCTGGTGCCCAAAATGTTGGGGGCCGCTGATGTAGAATATACTTCTTTAAGTTTGGACAAAACTCAGCAGCACTTTTTCATGCGGTTGTTGATAAAAATAGGATCGCTGACATGATTGCCAATGTCCGATGATGGATATGGCAGAAGGAGGAGGAAAAGGAGGAGGAGGTGGAGGAAGAGGAGGAGGAGGAGAGGAGGAGGAGGAGGAGGAGGAGGAGGAGGAGGAGGAGGAGGAGGAGGAGGAGGAGGAGGAGGAGGAGGAACAGTTTAAAAATAATTAAAATGAATAAAATTGAATTTGAATGAAAATTGAAAATGAATAAAATGAATAAAATTCAATTTCAATAAAATTGAAATTACCAACAACCAAAGATGTTACAAAGGATGACCAGAAACAAGATGAATGGACTCATGCATAGTGGCAATGAGCGCAGCTTTTGAAGACTTGAAGGTCCAGGTTGGAGACAGATCATTCTGGAGAAAGCCTGTTTATATAACTGATAAGACACAAATCAGATTTGACACAAATCTGATACATAATTCATTCAATCAATGCATTTCTCTTACAATTTGTCCAATTTTGTGTTGTAATCTTCCTTAATTATACACACATTTTTATTTATTCTTTATCCACTCTAAGAACGGTACTGAATAAAATCAAATTATAGTTGGTTTGAGAATTGCGAATTTAATAAGTTTGCATTAAAATTTCCCAAACCTTTTTGTGAAAAAGTACATGTTCTCTCAGCTTTTATGGTGCATCTATTCTTTATGATGTCCTTTCCACAATATCTGTGACACAATTAAAAAACATAATTCTTTGACCTTGGAAAATTATTTCTTACATGGATTTAGACAATTAATTAATATATACAACTGTGGTATTAGCCTAGTGAAATGTGAGTGTAAATAATTTTAACACCTTTAAAATAGGGGTGGAGTCATTTAGTAATGGACCCATTTTAAATTTGCTTTACTATATATTGACTTTGTCTCCCTCCCTCTGCAGCCAGAGGTACTGCATGTGTAATCCAGATGTAGTCCAACAGTTCCATAATCCAGATACCATTTTCATCTTGGCTTTTGCCATCATCCTTCTTAATACGGATATGTACAGTCCTAACATTAAACCTGACAGGAAGATGATGCTGGAGGACTTCATTCGGAACCTGAGAGGTGAGGGCATTGTTTGACTATATTGTTCCTTATTCCAAATCCTGAAGAAAGCAGTATTCAAATAAATAATATTGTAGATGACAGTAAAAGAGCTAAAATATATGCTGGTTATGACATTTGAGCTAATAGATTAATAGTGAAAATAGAATGAAACTTTTAACAATATCAGATAAAGCACATTTGTAGAGGTTAGTGCAGAGGTGGGTTTCAGCAGGTTCTGACCAGTTCTGGAGAACCAGTAGTGGAAATTTTGAGTAGTTTGGAGAACCGTTAGTAAAAATTCTGACTGGCCCCACCCACATCTATTCTCCCAAGTCCCAGCTGATCGGGAGGAAATGGGGATTTTGCAGTATTCTTCCCCCAAAGTGGGGTGGGAATGGAGATTTTACAGTATCCTTCCCCTGCCACGCCCACCAAACCACACCCACCAAGCCATGCCATGCCCACCAAGCCACACCCACAGAACCGGTAGTAAAAAAATTTGATATCCACCACTGATGTTAATGGTACATCTAGACCAGGGGTGTCAAACTCAATTTCATTGAGGGCCGCATCAGGGTTGACCTTGGGGGAGCCATGTGGGTGTGGGTGTGGCCAGGGTGGGCATGGCCATCTCAATGTCACTTGTGCCGGAGGCACCTGTGGTAGCCTGAGCACTCTGCCAATGAAAACAGGCTCCCGAGCTCCATTTTCAGCTGTGACGGCCTCCTGCAACCCTCTGCCAGTGAAAACAGATCTCGGGAGGACCACACGCAGCCCCCCGAGCTCCGTTTTCACTGGCAGAGGCACCACGGGCCGGTCTTTCACTGTTTCCAGGGCGGCCCCATGGGCCAGATCTAAGCACCCCGTGGGTCAGATCTGGCCCACGGGCCTTGAGTTTGACACCCCTGATTTAGATCAAATACAGGCAATTGTCTGGAGTATTGGGTGTTGTGTTTAGCTTTTTGGGGTTAGTTGAAGGCCACAGAAAATAGGATAATAAAGCAAAGGGAGTGAGACCATCAGGCTTTTGCCTTGGGTTGCTTTTTATTGCAGTTAAGCCTATTTCAGCATTCACACTGCAATTTTCAATTATATTTTGATTATATAACAGCTGTACAAACAATTATACTTTGCGATTTCAAATTAAGATTATTGTACACACACGTGCCTATGTCTGTATAATACGCCATTTACATCTTTGGCTGTAGCCTAACATGTAGATAGAGGACTGCTTGTTTGCATTGTTTAGAGTATTTTATAAAATCATACCATACAGAAAAAGTATGGTACTCCTCTCTTATTTTCTTGAACTGGCTTCAGCCTTTTCGTTAACTTTTAATTAAAGTAAAAGACTACACTTTATCATGCCTGGTTTTTTTATTTTGATTTGTTAAGACCAAACTCAAAGGTTCCAAAAAAAGATCTGGGTTGCTTACAATATTATTTTTTAATTCCTTTCTAGATGTTACCAGTATTTTGTTATCACTAGTCCAGTAGCCATTAATATACAATATAATAGTCCCTTACTTTTCAAACTTATAATTGTACCAGAAATTATTATGACAACATCAATCAATCAGAATAGAGCTGGGAGGGACCTCGGAAGTTTTCTAGTCCAATCCCCTGTTCAAGCAGGAGATCCTATACCATTTCAGACAAATTGTTGTCCAATCTCTTCTTAGAAACCTCCAGTGATGAAGCACCTACGACGTCTGAAGGCCAGCTGTTCCACTGGTTAATTGTCCTCACTGTTAGGAAGTTTCTCCCTAATTCCAGGTTGCTTCTCTCCTTGATTAATTTCCATCCATTGTCTCCCGCCTAAATATGCTATATCTCTAATTTTTAATTGGTAATTAATGCAATTTTATGAAACATTTTATCCCCAAATTTACTAACTATGGGACATGATTCTCATGTTTGCAAAAAAGGTATCACCGTTGCAATCACTTGAACATTGATTCTTTTTATTCTTTATGACATTTTAACTGCGGTAAGATGCCAACAATATAAAATCTTCTAGTGTTTCCTACAAAGGTTTTGAATGGATTTTTCCATATTTGCTTTTTTTCAAATCTTCTAATAAATATTCAGGATCTAATCTCTATGATCTCCTTTAAAGATGTTGTATCTCTGATTTCTGATTATATTCAAAATTTGCATTGTTAATACAACAGTTTAGCACATTTAACAAATGTAATTTGTTAATGTAATTTAACAAATGTAAATTTTTGAAGAATATCTTTCTGTACCATTAAAATACATACCAAGCAAGCTTTCAACAGGCTCTTGACTTGGATAAAAACCCTGATTTTTTTCTTAAAAGAAAAGTCTCACTCAGCTTGCATTGCAAAGACTTTAATTCAGTTCCTAAGTTCTGTCATAACTTTAATAAAAAATGAATTTAGAAATTAGAAAATAGAAATTTAGAAAAATCTAGAAAAAACTTTATATTTCCAGCCAATATATTGTTTCATTCTCTGTGTGTTAAAAATAGAGGATTAATTAATATACCACCGAGGAGCATTAAAAGAGCCTTATTTCACTTCCATGTCAGAGGTGGGTTTCAGCAGGTTCTGATCAGTTCTGGAGAACCGGTAGTGGAAATTTTGAGTAATTTGGAGAACCAGTAAATACCACCACTGACTGGGCCTGCCCCTATTTATTCTCTGCTTCCCGAGTCCCAGCTGATCGGAAGGAAATGAGGATTTTGCAGTAATCTTCCCCTGGAGTGGGGAGAGAATGGAGATTTTATACTATCCTTCCCCTGCCACGCCCACCAAGCCACACCCACAGAACTGGTAGTAAAAATTTTTGAAACCCATCACTGTTCCATGTCACTTAATATGGTTCATTAAATATTTAATACATGACCATTTGTGTATGTTTCCTGCCTTAATGTGATAGGAAACCATAATTCCAATCTTCTTCCAGTCTAAGCTTCTCCAAGGGCCAAGTCAAGGTCTGGGGCAACAGGCAGCATTTAAACTTCAGATTGCTGACCTTTAAATGAATCCAAATCTAAGTGTAAACCCAAGCGTACACTGCGGTAGAAAATATTGTTGTATGTAATTATGACCAGTTATGGCTGTAACTTGGAAATCTCCAGTGTGGAATTTGCTGCAGCTAATGGTCCCAGTTGCATGCTTACCCCACTCTTTTACATTTTTCAACTATTATTTTTGTATATATATGCACTCAAACCTATCCTCTTCAGGTTAAGCACCATCAGGCAAAGCTCAGGACACTTTTTAAGCCCAGAACAAAATTTAAAAGGAAGCTGGGATGGTAAAAGCAAAACATTACCTTCAGCTTTGCTCCTAAGGATGATCTTGGGTCCTACGTTTATTTCCATGTGGATGTTAAGACTGAAAAATGGTATTAGAAATAGCTAAATACTTTGCTTGTAAATGTGTCCACTTGTCCGTAGAAAAAAACGATGTCAACCTGGAACCTCTGTAGAGCTAGAGAGGAGCCATTTCTGATCAATTTGTAATTGGTCCCATCCAGGTTATAATTATTTGATGAAGGGTAACTCCTCCAAAAGGGATGCGGTGGCTCAGTGGCTAAGACACTGAGCTTGTCGATAGAAAGGTCGGCAGTTCAGCGGTTTGAATCCCTAGTGTTGCGTAACAGGGTGAGCTCCCATTACTTGTCCCAGCTTCTGCCAACCTAGCAGTTCGAAAGCATGTAAAAAATGCAAGTAGAAAAATAGGGACCACCTTTGGTGGGAAGGTAACAGTGTTCCGTGCACCTTTGGCATCTAGTCATGCCAGCCATATGACCACAGAGACATCTTCGGACAGTGCTGGCTCTTCGTCTTTGAAACGGAGATGAGCACTGCCCCCTAGAGTCAGGAACAACTAGCACATATGTGCGAGGGGAACCTTTACCTTTACCTTAACTCCTCCAAGGGCATCCATTATCTTTTCTCAAAATTTTAGGGGCATTGACTGACCACAAATGGTAGGAAATTATTTGTATATGTCCATAATCTATGGAGGGGAAAACAGCATGTAAACTGTCATTTTGTATGTTAAGAATTTTTGAAGAATGATGATTAAATGAAAAAAAAAAAAAGAATGTTTATATTGTTTTGACTTAACAGGAGTGGATGATGGAGCTGATATTCCCCGTGACTTGGTGGTGGGGATTTATGAAAGGATTCAGCAGAGAGAGCTCAAATCCAACGAGGACCACGTCACTTATGTCACCAAAGTAGAAAAATCGATTGTGGGAATGAAAACGGTGAGCCTCTGCACATCATTAGTAGACATCTCTTGTATTATGCTGATGAAAACTGTAGTTTTCTGCAGTTACTTTTATTTAAGAAGAAAGGATAGTATCTTAATATTGTCTATTTCGGCAGCACTTCTGCCGAATTTGGCAGCAATTCTCAGAGTTCTTACAGGGCATGGACAAAGATGTCAAGATGGAAGTTGCAATGGTGTAATCCAGGGGTGGGCAACTGTGGCCCTTTTACAACCTGTGGACTTCAACTCCCAGAATTCCTGAGACAGCTTGGCTGTAAAAGGGCCACAGTTGCCCACCCCTGGTGTAATCAAAGTTGTGCTTCTTTTCTTTGTGTCCCATCTTGACATGTTTTTAACCATAAATGAGGATTCCCCTGCCTCTAGCCAAAAAGGTCTTTTTCATTATTCATTCCTGATTGGAGATGCCAGCAAGGGCTGAACCTGGGAACATCCCCACAGAAACGAATGACTTTGTCACAAAGGAAATTACAGCTTTTACTTTAGGTCAGCGGTCTCCAAACATGGCAGCTTTAACACTTGTGGATTTCAGCTTCCAGAATTCCCCTTTCTAGCTGAGGAATTCTGGGAGTTGAAGTCTGATGGCCAAATATGGCTTTTTCAGGCTCATGCCTCAGTGTGCATATTTTCCAATGAGACAAACCGAGACATGAAGATCGTTTTATTACAATTTATCAGAATACTCAGACAAAAGGGATTCCTCTCATTAAAAGACGGAACCCCGATCT
Organism: Pituophis catenifer annectens; assembly: GCF_029215685.1. Classification (NCBI taxonomy): domain Eukaryota; kingdom Metazoa; phylum Chordata; class Lepidosauria; order Squamata; family Colubridae; genus Pituophis; species Pituophis catenifer. Next base: position 75,284,004 of record NW_027256887.1, read on the forward strand.
TTAGCTTACATCCCCTTTTATAGTTAACATAACAAAGAAAGAGGAAAGAAGAAAGAGGAAAGGATAATAGCATACATGTTTATTAAAATGAGGTCTGAAGGGGAATAAATTGTAAGGAGAAAGGTTGTTTAGGGTTCGCAAAAGAGATAAGCCAGACCCCAATTTGTACTAACAAACTTTTCTTATCAGGAGCTAGTCTCCAGCTTGTTTATCAGTTTAGGGATGTTAAAAGCTAATAAATCTTGAACATCACTTTAAAAGAAAGAATATAAATCAGGTTAAAATACAAAGTAACTATGTTAGTTAACAAATAACAAAACCCATGTTATTTGCCCCTCAAGTCCACAAGTTTTAAAGTTGCCAAGTTTGGAGATCCCTGCATTAGATCAGTGTCATTCCGTTGTGTTAACTTTAAGTTGTATGGACTTCAACTCCCAGAATTCCCCAACCAGCATGGGAGTTGAAATCCATACATCTTAAAGTTACCATGTTTGAAAAACACTGCATTAGACTTTCTCGTGCTGCTTCCTATTTTCTTTTCTTCTTCATTTATATCAGTGGTGAGTTGCTACCAGTTCATTGCAGATCGGGCAAACTGGTAGCGGTGGTGGTGGGCTCCGCCCACCTGCCTGGACGTCTCTGCACATGTGCAGAAGCATCGTGCACACGTGAGCACCCACGCGCCCACGAGCGAACTGGTAGTGATGGAGTTTGAAACCCACTACTGATTTATATCTAATATTCCTACCTACGTCAATCTGCTTTTCTTTGATCCCACTTCTTTTTTAAAATAAATACCGTGTTTCCCCAAAAATAAGACCTTGTCTTATATTTTTTTGAACCCTGAAATAAGTGCTTGGCCTTATTGCCATGCACTCAAAAGCCCAATTGGGCTTATTATCAGGGGATGTCTTATTTTGGGGGAAACAGGGTACTTGCTCATGAAGTTGGATGAATGGATATGTTTGATTTTTCCCCAGCAAGGATTATTTTTACACCATTCTTATTACTTGGGAACATATGCTCCATGGCCCCACATGGAAGACAGAATTACAAAGTGAAAGAATGTTACGTTTGAGTTTTTTCATGTTCACCTTTACTAGAAGCAAGCCCAAGATACAACTCTGTTTCCATATTATATTTTTCTTTTCCCTTTGCAACTTTCTGTGTCCTTCCAAGGTTTGCTCCCACTGAAATGTGGTCAGGTAGGAGCGTCCACAGGGAGAGAGGGTCAAAAAATCAAAATTATGGCCTCAAGCATGCAGTCAATGCCCCTTTTAATATGCGTTATGATGTGTGTGGTGGTTGTCATTTTGACTCTTTTGAATCATCCCTTGGGTGTGATAAATTTCTCCAGATGTTCCTGTAACGGAATCCCCCTAATGTGAAGTTCAAATAATAAGTGCTTAACTCTAACAAAAGTACCCACACAGAAAGACAGAACACTCTTTAAAAAGGTCCCAGAACACAGGCTATTTAAACAATCCTATGAGAACAAAACCACCCAGTAATTCTGGAAGAATCAGTGTCTATTGGAAAAGAAATATCCAGGCATTAAAATGACTGCAGTGCACTGCTGAAAAGGAATCTGGTGGCAGAAAGCCTCAACCGGACACTCCTTTTACAAGAGATGCTGCAATATTTTCTTGCAGATGTCAAGACAACAACATGTCCTTTTGCTGTTCTCCATCATTTGAATTAGCAATTTCCAGATCCTCCCCAGAAATATACTTCATAGTTTTAGACCTTAGGCATACATAGCTATATATTCCATAATTGTGGTTATATCGGCAGCTTCCTATGCCTTCTGTTCTGATTAGGCAGGATAAAGAGAATTGATGAACAGAGAAAATCCTGACATGGTTCCCTTGTGCCTCTCATAGCTGCCAGAAAATAACTTGATATATTCCATGTTATAACAAGTTCGTGGTGGAGTGTACACAATGATACCATATGTGAAAGCCTGCTGATTCCTTCCTGTAACACTGCTGTATCCTTCCTAAACTGCTGTTGGGGAGCTAAGCAGAATTCAGCCGGTTCACACTGGTTCAGGCGAATCAGTTGTTAAATTATCCCCCCCCCCACTCCCGCTGCTATCAAAGTGGATCCTGGGCGCTGTGCTGCAATGGAGAAACGGGCAATGGAGCACATGGCGCGAGGGAAGGAAAAGGCCACTTTCCCTCTTCTCCCTGTTCCTCTTTCTTCCCTCGTGCCGGTCGCTCCGATTCCCATTTCTCCAGTGCAGTGCAACGCCCAGGATCCGCTTTGATAGCTGGTTTTTTGTTTTGTTTTTTTTGTAATTTAACAACTAGTTTGCCCAAGGTCAGGTTGGCCGTTGCAGGAGGCTCGGCCCACATGTGTGGGGGAGCTAGAGGTTGGGGATGGGCCACTCCTTCCACGACAACCAACCTGACCCTGGGAGAACCGGTTGTTAAATTATTTGAATCCCACCTCTGGAGCTAAGTATAGAGCACCAGCCATTTTATGCCAGAGAAAGCTTTCCAAATTTATCAGGGAAGAAATAAGTGACACCCCCTTCCTTCTGCAGCCTGATCCATTGGAGAGGCATGAGTTAAAGACTAAGCCTGTTTCCCATAATCAGCATCACAGGTTTACTAAAAGATTTAAACCTTTATTACATCCATCCAGGTCAGGATCCTAGAAGAAAACTGAAAAGGAAACAGAGGAAAAGATACAATCAGTTGTTTCCCGAAGAGATTGATCTTGGTCAGTTCTCCCCTCTGGCAGGCTCTCACACAAACACCACCCACAAGGACAAATGCACACAGCCCATATTCTATGTTGCAGTTAGTTTCACTGATCCTAGTTACAGCATTTGCAATGGGAATCTAAAGAACCGAGATAGTGGTTGTGGAATGGTGATCAAAGCCCTTATTCTTTGGATGTGCATTTGTTTTTCTTGAGGTTCTACTTTCTCCATTCATTTCCGGCTGGATAGGCCAGCTGGTTTTCCTTGCAGAATCTGGAATAGAATGTCCCTATCTTCACAACATCCAACAAGTTGACCATCCAACAATTGAAAGAAGTTGTGTTTGACAGGGTAGGATGGAGGGCACTTGCCTATAAAGTCACCAAGAGTCGGACACAACTAAATGGTTAAAACAACAACATCTTCACAACAGACATCCAAGCAGAACATTTCATGATGAAATTATATGTTCTAGGGCCGATGAAGTTGCCCAGAGATCTTGAAACTGCACGGGATCATAAATGTGTGTTGCAATTGTGGTTGCGGAGGGAACCTTCCCACTCAGTCTCTTTCTTGCAGGTGCTGTCTGTGCCTCATCGCCGGTTGGTCTGTTGCAGCCGCCTTTATGAAGTCACAGACGTGAACAAAGTGCAGAAACACGCTGCCCACCAGAGAGAAGTGTTTCTCTTCAACGACCTGCTGGTGGTGAGGGAATCTTTGACTTAAGAATCGCTGCGGTTTAGAAAAAGCTCACAGGATCCCTGTCCTAGGATCTGGATTTTAAATGCACCTCTCCTTGTGAAATTCCCTCCAAGTCAAAAGCTAACACAGCAGGAAGAACATTACGTTTTCATGCCTGTTCTCTCTAACAAAGTCCTATGGATTGGATCTGGAAAAAGGAAGTTCAGGAAACCAGTCCTGTACAGTGGTGGGATTCAAATAATTTAACAACCGGTTCTCTGCCCTAATGATTTCTTCCAACAACCAGTTCACCAAACTGCTCAGAAAGTTAATAATCGGTTCTCCCGAAGTGGTGCGAACTGGCTGAATCCCACCACTGGTCCTGTAACTTCCCACACATAGTCAGTATGGAAGTAAGCAATTGTTTGCAGCCATCTAATATTTTATATGACATAATACCTCAGTGCTTTCATGGCTGTACTGAGGCCAAACACCATTTGGCAGCCGGTGAAGTTGATTGAGATGTGGAATGATGTTCCAAGTAGTTCCTCTCTTGTTGAATAGTGGCAGCTACACTCTAAGCGAGCCAAACATTTCTCAGAAGCAGCCCTGTGTAGGGTTTTTCTACACTTGCATACAACCATATACCCACAGCCTATTTTTGTGGTATTTCTTTATAATTTTGTGACGTTTCCTTATAATTCCTGACTAGCACTGATGATGTTACCTGGTTTGAGTAATGAAACATTTGTAAGAAAACAAGCAAGCTCAGAGAGCATGATGGACTGCTTATGATGTTGCTGTCTTCTCATCTCTAACCGGAGGCAATTGAAAGTTCTCCTTAGCTATGTCAATGCTAAAGTCATACTTTCCCCTTTGGGCAGGCAACAAGGCATGATGGTTTTATCATAGGTGGAGTCTGATGTGCTTTAGTTACCATGTGGTGGATGCCATGGTCAGGTGACTGCGGCGTGTTGGCCTAGTGGTGAAGACATTCGCCTCCCACTCAGAAGGTTGAGAGTTCAATCCTAGGTAACACAGATGTTTCTCTCTCCTAGAGCACAAAGAAAAAAAAATCTGCTGTGAACTCTGCGTAGGCATCAGGAAGGGCATCCAGCTAGCAAAAGCTCAGCTCCATCCAATTGCCCCAACTCTACCCTGAATTACAGGATTATAGGGTAGTAAAAAAAGGAAATTATGGTCAGGTGACTGCTAGGGGATGGGATCTTTCTGACACCTATTGTCCTTTTTAAGCTGGTGTGAGTATGCCCTCAGAAACCGGACATCATTTCCGAGCCTTAATAGCAATAGCACTTAGACTTATATACCGCTTCATGGTGCTTTACAGCCCTCTCTAAGCGGTTTACAACATCAGCGTATTGCCCCCAAAAATCTGGGTCCTCATTTTACTGACCTTGGAAGGATGGAGGGCTGAGTCAACCTTGAGATTCGAACTGCCAAACGGCTGGCAGCCGGCAGTCAGCAGAAATAGCCTCCAGTAAGCTGCAGTACTGTATTCTAACCACTACGCCACTTCTAAGTATAATAAGTGCTATAAGTGTAAATACTCAAATAAAGTATTCTTTATACATATTCTAACACCTGCCACTTTTGACTTGCATTATTTTGCAAGCCTCTTCTGCTTTAGGTAGAGAGAGAATCTGCTTCTTTCAAATGAAGTTCTCCCCATGGATCCACTAAGTCTCTGAGCCAATCTCTGAGCAGCGTGAACAGAAGCTAACCAGGAGAAGTAGTAGGGAATCTGTGCATTGAAGTGAAAGAGTGAAAGCCAAATCCTTCTGTAGGACTTTATGGTGCAATTCTTGCCATACCTGTCAGCTGTTGTACAGACTGCTTTTGGACACAGGCTAAACACCCTTCCTGAATGGTGCTAAACCCACTTCTAAAATGAACCTGGCTACCAGCTGATATCAGCCTTTTGTTTTGGTTCAGACAACAGGTCTATTCAACCTATTCATGAAAAATGTGCAAAAGTAGACCAAATCATGATAAATGGCTAATTCCCTCCATCAATGATTTATCAAAACTCACCCCTCTACAGCCCACCGCATCATCATACATACAAGTGGATTGTTGATTGGTGACATTTTATGGAGAGGGAAGACAACCAAACTGGAGGAATCTACAAAGTTCTTTCCTTAATAGTCTCTTATCCATGATAAGGGGACACGATGGCTCAGTGGCTGAGATGCTGAGCTTGTTGATCGAAAGGTCGGCAGTTCAGCGGTTCGAATCCCTAGTGCCGCATGACGGGGTGAACTCCCATTACTTGTCCCAGCTTCTGCCAACCTAGCAGTTCGAAAGCACGTAAAAAATGCAAGTAGAAAAATAGGGACCACCTTTGGTGGGAAGGTAACAGCGTTCTGTGCGCCTCTGGCATTTAGTCATGCCGGCCACATGACCACAGAGATGTCTTCAGACAACGCTGGCTCTTCGGCTTTGAAACGAAGATGAGCACCACCTCCCTAGAGTCAGGAACGACTAGCACATATGTGCAAGGGAAACCTTTACCTTTATGCATGATAAATAAGGGTAGCAAGATTTGTGCCTGGGTGAGGATTAGGCCAGGCAGCTTTCTTCTGTATCACAGATCAGTGGAAAGCATTTAACTTAGTCCATGCAGCATAGCCTCAATTGGATGTTCGTGTCTCCCAGATGGAACGGAGCCCATCAAATGGCTCATTTGACGGTGTGTATTGTCACCACTGGGGGTGGGGATTGTTGTTGTTTTATTATTATTTTCTATACTGTGTTTTTACTGCTTGTAAGCCACCTAGAGTCACTGTGAGCAAGTAGGCGGCCATATACATTTCCCAAATATGAATACAGATGAATGAGTGAAGATAAATAGATTAAGAAATGGGAAATTCCATTCTACATCAGCATAAAATTGACAAACTTGGTACTTTGATCTGTTCTCAATTATCTTTGATGCCATCCTAGATGAAGCAACACAGTTTTTGTAGAGCGTAGCCTAAGCCAGAGATACTGAAACAGTGTTTATAATACTCCCTGCTTCAGGGAGCCTAATGGTGTTTCTAATGAGTTGTTCACATATTATTATGGCCAATCTATAATTACTGCTGAGCTTGGTTTGTTTGTTTTCCTAATGAAATTTGAGAATTGGGTATTCCCAGATACAGTTTATATCCGTTCCCATATTCTGATGGCTGGGAAGAAAATTCAGCTACTACTGTAAGTTGGAAGTTGCGAGTTTGTTGACCGAGAATAGTCACGTTTGCTCCCTTTAGGGAGAAAGCATCTTGTCTGAGCAGATTAATTACCACCCAATTAAGAAGCCTTTGGAGAGTGGGATGATAAGTGCATACAGATTTAGAATCTGAGTGGGTAGAAGCCCCCTCTGAAGCACAGCTCTGAGATAAGACATTGATACCTAAAGCCAAGGCCTTAAACCAGGGGTCGGCAACCTGGGGCTCTGGAGCCGCATGTGGCTCTTTCATCCCTCTGCTGTGGCTCCCTGTTGCCGGTCGGCTCCACAATTGATAGGGCTTTCGGTTAGGACAGGTAGAGGAAAAAGGACGCCGTGCTAGGAGGAGACTCTATGGTGGGGGGAACCGGACTTCCGGGCGGCTCCAGAATTGAACGGGGGGCTTCCGGTTAGGGCCTTTGTGGCTCTTTGAGTGTTTAAGGTTGCCAACCCCTGCCTTAAATGTATGACGCCAGCTGTTGATAAAGCCAGAGAAACCCAGGAAAGCAAAATGCTACCTTTTTGCTCACACATCGCTCATTGTATCCTCAAAAGTGTAAGGAAAGAGTGAGTGGATCAAGCAACCAAAAAGACCATCTTTACTGCCAAACTGGGTAAAGGGAGTGTAGAGAATCCACTCTGTTTCATTTTAAAGGATCGGAGGGAAACTGCTAAGATAAAACATCCAAGCAATTGACAAGTGTGATTTGACAGGATTCCCTCAGGAGGAGATAATAGAAGTCCACTCTTCAGCATGGTTTTCACTCACTTCTCTATTCTCAGTACCGCAAGACTGTAAGCTAAAACAATTTCTTCCAGGCAAGACGAACATAAAACCGTTGTGCAATTCGGAACTGTGTGAATGTTTGAGGTTGGTTGTTTTTTTTTAAAAAAAGAACTGATATGTATGACATAACCAGATAGAAGGAAGGATAAGGGAATTAACTCTTGAACTCCCATATTGCAATCATTCTCCACACGGATTGTCCTATATTCCATCAACCCCCAGACTGTGCCTGAGTCTTACATTGGAAGGAACTTTCACATGCTCCTTCCAGTGCAAGGAGCTGATAGGGGGTTAGTGGTAGTCTGATATGGCTTGAAAAACACAGTTAGGAAAAAAGAGTTTCAGCCCCTTCTCATAGCAGGACTCCAAACCAGATTAGTCCCCTGCGATTCCCATGTCTTTATTTCTAAATTTTAAAAATGCACGCAGATTGCTTGCACTACAACAGGGTTGTCCATCCTTGGCAATTTTAAGACTTGTGGACTTCAGCTCCCAGTCTGGGAGTTGAAGTCCACCAGTCTTAAAGTTGCCTAGGTTTGGACAGCCCTGTGCTACAACAAGGAGTTTGAAGGGTGACACGCCTAAATATCTTACACTAGGTAAAGGTAAAGGTAAATGTTCCCCTTGCACATATATGCTAGTCATTCCCGACGGTGCTCATCTCCATTTCTAAGCCGAAGAGCCAGCGCTGTCTGACGATGATTCCGTGGTCATGAGGCCGGCATGACTAAATGCCGAAGGCGCACAGAACGCTGTTACCTTCCCACCAAAGTGGTCCCTATTTTTCTACTTGCATTTTTTACGTGCTTTCAAACTGCTAGGTTGGCAGAAGCTGGGGCAAGTAATGGGAGCTCACCCCGTTACGCGGCGCTAAGGATTCGAACCGCCGAATTGCCGACCTTTCTGATCGACAAGCTCAGCGTCTTAGCCACTGAGCCACCGCATCCCCTTTTACACTACACTGCCCTTTTATCTTACACTGGGGGTGCACAATGTAAGACCCTGGAATTTCATTGAACTTAGATTTGGATGTGCAACCCAATGTCCCTTCAGATTTTATCATCAAACTAAAGGCAGGAATCAGAATTGATTGACTGCCTTAATTCATTTAGACCCAGCATGTGATACTATTTATTTATTTATTTATTTATTTATTTATTTATTTATTTATTTTAATTTATTTATTTATTTATTTATTTTAATTTATTTTAATTTATTTTAATTTATTTATTTATTTATTTATTTATTTATTTATTTATTTATTTATTTATTTATTGGTTCGATTTATATGCTGCCCTTTCTTTGGAGACTCAGGGCGGCTTACAATGTGTTAAGCCAGTGGTCCCCAACCCCCGGTCCGCGGACCGGTGCCGGGCCGTGGAGTACCTGGCACCGGGCCGTGCAGCGGCCGGGGGACAGGAACGCTGCAGCGCAAAGGCTCCTGGGCCGTGCGCAATGGGCCTGCGCAAAGGCTCCTGGGCCGTGCGCAATGGGCCTGCGCAAAGGCTCCTGGGCCGTGCGCAATGGGCCTGCGCAAAGGCTCCTGGGCCGTGCGCAATGGACCTGCGCAAAGGCTCCTGGGCCGTGCGCAATGGGCCTGCGCAAAGGCTCCTGGGCCGTGCGCAATGGGCCTGCGCAAAGGCTCCTGGGCCGTGCGCAATGGGCCTGCGCAAAGGCTCCTGGGCCGTGGCCCCACCCCTGCGCGCGCTCAGCGGGCCGCGGCGATAAAAAGGTTGGGGACCACTGTGTTAAGCAATAGCCTTCATACTTTTGTATATACCTGCTTAGTAGGGCTTTCGCCCCCCTCCCCCCCAAGCTACTACTTAGCTGACCTGGCTTATCTTCAAAATCTAAGTAGGGTCAGACCTGATTATTGGTTGGACTGGATCCCACTAGGCATGTTTTTTAGCCCTACTCTTTTCTTTCACCATGCCCCATCTTTTTGGGGTATGGTTCCTCACACCGCTCATATTCCCATTAGGATCTCATTCTGATTGCCATACTGTAGTTGAATGGTGGCGTTTGGACCTTAAACTTTCCTGTTGTCATTTGCTGATCTTTCTGAAAGACTCTTTCTGTCTCTGTCTGTCTGTCTGTCTGTCTCTCTCTCTCTTCGTCTGTGTCCTTTCACAGATTCTCAAGCTTTGCCCCAAGAAGAAAAGCTCTTCAACCTACACATTTTGCAAGTCAGTCGGCCTCTTAGGAATGCAGTTCCATCTGTTTGAGAATGAATGTAAGTTTATCACAGTCTACTTGGCTCTTTGCCTGATGACGCTGGAGGGGATAAATGTGTCGTCTTTCATGGGTTGTAGAAAAAAGATCATTTGGGAGGGAGAGCAAATGTGGTGTTCTAGTTACGGTGAATGTTAGCATTTAGAAACTGAACTGGGGACACCCCCCCCGCCCCAGTGTTAATTCAAACTTACCATGGTGACTTTGGGCCACTCCTTCTCTTCAGCCCAACCGAATACATAGGGTTGTTGATGGATAAACAACAAGAGAAGGGAGTGTAGCGTATTTATTTATTTATTTATTTATTGAATTTATATTGCCACCTCTTTGTCCATGGCGACTCAAGGCGGCTTACAGAATATAAAACCACATTTAAAACAATAAAAACTAAGCAAAAGAATCAAATCAATCAATATAGTATAGTATAACAAAATCACCTGCTACCCACCCTCCGCCCCAGTGACAGCAGATTACACGAGCCATTTAATGGGCTCCATCCCGCTCTGGGTTCCCCAGGCCCACTGGCAGAACCAGGTCTTCAGCGCCTTCCGGAAAAGTATTAGAGTGGGGGCCATTCTAATCTCTGGGGGAATGATGTTCCAGAGAGAGGAAGCCACCACAGAGAAGGCCCTTCTTCTGGGTCCCACCAGGTGTATCTCCCTCGGGGATGGGACCCGCAACATTCCCTGCCTCCCCGCTCTGATGGGTCAGGTAGATGTGACCTGCAAGAGACGGTCCCTCAGATAACCTGGTCCCAAGTCATGAAGGGCTTTAAAGATGACAACCAGCACTTTGAATTGCACCCGGAAGCAAATCTGCAACCAATGCAGCTCCCTCAGGAGAGGTGATACATGTGCACACCGGGGTCTGCACAAACTATGTGGGCTGCTGCATTTTGCACCAACTGGAGCTTCCGGATGCTCTTCAAAAGCAGCCCCCTGTAGAGTGTGTTGCAATAGTCAAGATGGGAAGTGACTAGGGCATGAATGACTGTGAGTAGGGACTGTTGGTCCAGGAAAGGGTGTAACTAGCGCACAACCCGCCGTTGCACAAAGGCCCTCCTGGCCACGACCACCACCTGCTCTTCGAGCAGGAGTTGTGAGTCTAGGAAAACCCCTAGATTACGCACAAGGTCTGTTTTGGGTAATGCCACCCCATCCAAGACCAAAGGTGGCAATTCTCCCTGAGCCAACGAACCCCAAACCCAGAGCCACTCGGTCTTGCAAGGGTTTAGTTTCAACCCGTTGCTCCCCATCCAGCCCCTAACAGCCTCCAGGCACTGCGAGAGGGAGGACACGGCATCACTTAACTCACCACGGGCCGAGACATATAGCTGACTACAGCATGCTACCTTATGTTCCTAAGGAAACATGAGATACAAATGTCTATGGAGATTCTCAGTCATCCAGGTCATGGTTGTCCCAAAGGTACTTTTTCAAGAGGCAACTGGGCTTCCTGGTTTTTCTCTGAAGACGTTTCGCTTGGATGAGAAGCGAAACGTCTTCAAAGAAAAACCAGAAAGTCCAGTTGCCTCTTGAAAAAGCACCTTTGGGATGAGATACAAACGAATGAATCAAAACTGCTTGAAGAAAGGTTGGTTTGTCTATCACAGACTCTTGACTGGTTAAACTCCTTTAAACCATGATTCCAACTGAGGTAGTCCTCAACCTACGACTACAATTGAGCCCCAAATTCATGTTGCTATGCTGAAACAGATGTCAGGTGATGTTCAGTGGTGAAATCCAAATTTTTTTTACTACTGGTTCTGGTTTGGTGGATGTGGCTTGGTGGGCATGGCAGGGGAAGGATACTGCAAAATCTCAATTCCCACCCCACTTCAGGGGAAGGATACTGCAAAATCCCCATTCCCTCCCCATTCCTGGGGGAAGGATATTGCAAAATCTCCAATCTCACCCCACTCTGGGGCCAGCCAGAGTGTGGTATTTGCCGGTTCTCCGAACTAGTCAAAATTTCCGCTACCGGTTCTCCAGAACCTGTCAGAACCTGCTGGATTTCACCCCTGCTTTATATACATTTTCCTCAGTTCATTTTTTTTTAAAAAAAACTTCCTCAGTTTGACTGTGATTTGTTTTGTACTTCCAGTTTTATAGGGAGCTTTCTAATTGATTTCAGGATTGTTGCATAAGTGGCTTTGCCTTTATTTATTTGTTTTTGTCTGCACAAATTAACATATGCTAGCAACTGTGTCTTGCAAACTAAAAATGCACACAGAACGGAAGTCTGTGATGGATGCATATGAAAACACGATGGAGTGGAGCACTGTGAAGTACTTGGGGACATGCACAAATTCTGCATGAAGTGAAAGCTGACTTCCTTGATGTTTTCAAACAATGCAGAGCTTCAGGAGTGAAAATGATTGTGTGTAGCATCTTATGCTACATCTTGTGTGTAGCATGTGTGATGGAATGTGAACCTGGAGAATCGGTGGAGAGAAATTTTTGGCAACCTGGAACTTTCCCAGGGAGATAGTAGAAAATCTCATCAGAGGGAGGCTCTGATTAAGAGACTGCACATCTAACTCGGATGGAGGAGGAGTGAAGATGCTTAGGATAGCCACACCCTAGAATCCCTCCGGATATAGCAATAGCAATAGCATTTAGACTTATATACTGTTTCACAGTGCTTCACAGCTCTTTCTAAGTGATTTAGAGAATCAGAATGTTGCCCCCAACAATATGGGTCATTTCACTGACCTCAGAAGGATGGAAGGCTGAGTCAGCCTTGAGCCGGTGAGGATCGAACTGCTGGCAGTGAGCTGAATTAGCCTGTAATACCGCTTTCCAGCCACTGCGCCACTGCGGCTCCTGTTTAACTAGTAGTTTAGAAGGTTGTGCCTTTAGTTTGCTCTGATTCTATCCATTAGGTGTAAGCGAATAAAGGATTGGACTCGATTGGATTTTGCGGTGTTGTCTTTGGGCTTGAGCCTGCCAATATGTGATTCCGTTTTAGACTGAATGAGCTGGGAGCTTGCAATATAGAATTCTCTACTCTTTGTTGAGAAAGCAACGCGGAGAAGACTGTATTTAGATCAAGCCAAGAGAGGTCGGTGGTACTCAATTCCTTCTCCTCTGATAATAGCAATAGCACTTAGACTTATATACCGCTTCACAGTGCTTTAACAGCCCTCTCTCTAAGCGGTTTACAGAGTCAGCCTATTGCCCCCCCCCCCAACAATCTGGCTCCTCATTTTTACCGACCTCGGAAGGATGGAAGGCTGAGTCAACCTTGAGCCCGGTGAGATTCGATCTGTCAAACTGCTGGCAGCCGATGATCAGCAGAAGCAGCTGATCTATAATATTTATTTATTTATTTATTTATTTTATTTTATTTTATTTATTAGTCATATTTCTATACCGCCCACTCTCTGAGGACTCTGGGCGGCTTACACCAAAGACAGTATACTAAATAGCATATTGCCCCCTAACAATCTGGGTCCTCATTTTACCCACCTCGGAAGGATGGAAGGCTGAGTCAACCTTGAGCCAGTGAGATTTGATCCGCTGATCTGCTGAACTAGCAGTCAGCTGAAGTAGCTGCAGTACTGCACTCTAACCACTGCGCCACCTCAGTTTGTAATAAACCATGCAATGATTATAAACAATGGAGAAATACAGGTAATGCTTGTATGATGCTTGCCCTGAAGATATTGCAGTGCGTAGTTTGGCAATGAAAAGTCTGCAAGGAAACAATGAAAACTCAGATAGCACCAAGGACTCCAAAACTTCATCTCTTCTATTATGGGCTTACATTATAGCACTTGAATCCTCTTTCCTAATACTGCTACCCTGATGGAAGTACACACACACACACACACACACACACACACACTCCTTCTTCACACACTTGCATAACCCCACACCGCACAGCTCCTGTTTCTAATGAAAAAGACATCCAAGTTCCAAACATAGAGCTCCGTGTCAGGACTTATTTGATTCTTGCAGCGAACGGCAGAAAGCAACAAAAGAATAGAGTCGCCAGAATTAATTTACTGCACAGTGGCGTCCCCCAAATCTTGAAACGGAGTACCAATCATGGCAAATGATTCTTGAACATGCAAGGCTTCCGGAACAAAAACTGTTTCTCAGAAGTTGTTTGGCAGAAACGAGGCCAAATCTGTCTCTCTTTATTAAGGTTAAGTTCAGAAAGAAGATCTGCATGGCAACGTTCCTTTCCTTCTCTTTAAATTACATTGTATACTTGCTGCAAAGTGTCTTGTTATAGACACAGGTCCCATGCCTTCCTACCAAAATCCAAATCGGTTCTTTGTTCTCTGCTATTTGTAGAAGATCCTTAAATCCTTGATTTAAAAAAAAAGGGGGGGGGAATCTAACGTACCCATTAAACGTGCTTGTGATCATATTAACTGGAGGATGCAAAAACTTGCCTTATTTATTTATTTATTTATTTATTTATTTATTTATTTATTTATTTATTTATTTATTGGTTCAATTTATATGCCGCCCTTCTCCGGAGACTCAGGGCGGCTTACAATACGTTAAGCAATAGCCTGCATACTTTTGTATATACCTGCTTAGTAGGGCTTTCGGCCCCCCCAAGCGGTGTTCTTTTTTATACAAAGTCAGTTTATTGCCCCCACAATCCGGGTCCTCATTTTACCTACCTCGGAAGGATGGAAGGCTGAGTCAACCTTGAGCCTGGCGAGATTCGAACTTGCAGTAATTGCAGGCAGCTGGTGTTATTTAACAGCACTTTAATCTGCTGCGCCACCAAGGTCCTCTTAATCTAGGACAAATGAATTATCTAGCATTGTTTACCCTGGCAATGGCTTTTTCAGGTTACAGCAGACATATCGCTTAGTATCTGCTTTTCTATCTAGAAACGACAGAGGTATTTTGATTGGAGACAACAGAAATAACAGACTGGATTAAAAAAAAATACTACACATTTTCACATGTGAAAATGGGTTAGTTTTAAGTGATCGTGATTGTGTTAGCCCTTCAAGATCGACCAGACTAGGAAACTAAAGTTGTAAATGCTAATACAGGCAAGTCTTGGTTTACAACTATTCCTTTAATGCAGGGGTGTCAACTCAAGACTTGTGGGCAGGATCTGGCTCATGGGGTGCTTAAATCTGGCCCGCAGAGCCAGTCTGGAAATAACAAAGGACTGGCCCGTGATGCCTGTGGCAGCCAAAAGGGCACGGGGAGCCACACACACCCTGTTTTGGCTGGCAGGGTGTTGCAGGAGGCGTCTCTTCCCCGTCTCCCTACCCCCCCCCCCCACTGGCCTGGCCCGTGGAGGAGAACTACAATGCTGATCCGGCCCTCGAAGAAATCCAGTTTGACACCCCTGCTTTAGCGATTGTTCAGAATTACAATGGCACTGAAAAAAATTGACTTATGACTGGTCTCACACAAACATCCCCATGAACGCATGATCAACATTTGAGCACTTGGAAACTGGCATGTATTTATGATGGTTGCAACATCTTGGGGCTCCTCTGCAACCTTCCCAGCTGGCTTCCAACAAGCAAAGTCAATGGGAAAGCCAGATTCATTTAATGGCCATGTGATTCACTTAACAGCTGCAGTGATTCACTGAACAACCATGGCCAAAAGGTCGCAAAATCAGGCATGTCTCACTTAACAACTGCCTTGCTTAGCAACAGAAATTCTGGTCCAAAGTGTCCTAAACTGAGGACTACTTTTACTATAAGATTACTGTAACAGATCTTACGAGTCTGAATACGCTTCCCCCACTCCTACCTGTTACCTTTTGTAGAACTATTGAGCATCACGTCTGAGATGCTTTCCCAAATTACATTTCTGCTCTAGACTCAGATTTCATTGATCTGAACCAGGGGTGGGTTCTACTTACTTTACTACCGGTTCGCAATGGGACCACGTATGTGCACTTCTGCGCATGCGCAGAAACTTCCTGATGACGTCCGGGTCAGTGGGCAGAGCCTCCCGCCAGTTTTACTACCGGTTCTTGCAAACTGGTCCGAACCGGGGACAACCCACCACTGATCTGAAAGTTGCCTTGGCTGTGTCTCCTCCTCCTATTCCTCAAGGTTGTTCCTACTACATTATAATGCCTTGGTAAGGCCACACTGGAAATACTGCATCCAGTTTTGGTTGCCATGATGTAAAAAAGATGTTGAGACTTTAGAAAGAGTGCAGAGAAGAGCAACAAAGATGATCAGAGGACATATGAAGAATGGTTGCAGGAACTGGGTATGTCTAGTTTAATGAAAAGAAGGACTAGGGGAAAAATGATAGCCGTGTTCCAATATCTCAGGGGCTGCCACAAGGAAGAGGGAGTCAAGCTATTCTCCAGAGCACCTGAGGGCAGGACAAGAAGCAATGGGTGGAAACTAATCAAGGAGAGAAGCAACTTAGAACTAAGGAGAAATTTCCTGACAGTTAGAACAATTGATCAGTGGAACAACTTGCCTCCAGAAGTTGTGAATTCCCCAATACTGGAAGTTTTAAAGAAGATGTTGGATAACCATTTGTCTGAAGTGGTGTAGGGTTTCCTGCCTAAGCAGGGGGGTGGACTAGAAGACCTCCAAGGTCCCTTCCAACTCTGTTATTATATTCTAGGATGCTCATTGCATGTGATAGTGATGATGAAGAGGGATTTATTATTGGCCACCCACTCCAGTCCACTTTCTAATCCCACCCAGATGTTTGGTGTTGTTGTTTTTTTTAATAATATATGAAGCCAATACTAATATTTTCAGAGGTTGTTTTTTTTTTTTTCCTCCTCTCCTTTTTCATAGACTATCCCCATGGTATCACTTTGGTGATTCCAGTTTCAGGCTCAGAGAAGAAACAGGTGCTTCATTTCTGTGCCCTAAACGCTGAAGAAATGCAAAAGTTTGTGGAAGACCTCAAAGAATCAATAGCTGAGGTGATGGAGCTAGAACAGATTCGAATTGAATGTAAGACTCCCAGCGTGTTCCAGACTCCATGCAGTCATTCTGTCTGTATGTACATATGTCCGTGTCTTCTGTATTTTTATGCTTATCATTGATAGAGACGCCATTTCAGATTTTTTTTAAAAAAAAATGGGCTGGGGGAACATTTCCATGAAGGCAGAAAAGTCATTGTTTTAAATTGTATTCATTCAACTGCAGACATACATGGTTTTAGAGTATTCATTATAATTTCTAAGCCTCTCTTTTCTCCTCTCTCCTCTCTTCTCTCTCCTCTCTCTTCTCTCTTCTCTCCTTTTTCCTCTCTCCTCTCTCTCTCTCCTCTCTCTCTTTTCTCTTCATAATAAATATAGGAATATAGGAACATTATTATCTGGGGTAATCTCTTTCCCCACTATAAACAAAAAAGTTATTATGAGTTACTGAATCCACATCCCAAGTTCAACCTTTGGTCTAAGCCAGTGGTTCCCAACTTTTTCTTTGGCCATGCCCCACCTAAGCATCTCGAAAATCCTGATGCCCCCCTCCCCCTCATGACATATAATTCTTACTATTCAAAAAGTGAATTCCTACTCACAGGAGGAAGCCTAAAAGGCCATTAACTTGGTTTAAACAAGGTTCCAATTGCCCCCATGAAAAATCAAATTGCCCCCATGAAAAATCAAATTGCCCCCCTGTGGGGTGTGGGCCCCACTTTGGGAACCACTGGTCTAAGGTATTATTTGTTTTAACTGTGGTTTATACACAGTGCTAAGTTGTAAACCATCATTTATGAATCCCAGTGGTTGAATTCAAACACCATGCTAAACCAGAGTCAACTTTTATTATGACCCTAATGTGGTATATACAGGCAAACGTAAGGTACAGAATCATTGAGCTTGCCAGAGATACAATGTTCCTATGTTCCTATCAATAATTGCACATGGAACCAGTAAATAAATTACTCCCTTGGTTTTGGAAATGGGTAAGATGGATAAGAAAATAATGAGAATATTTGAAAACAAATGTATGCTGGAATAGTTCATATGAGTCCAGTATGCCGATACAATAACACCCGGGACTTATGTGTATCAGAAAACCTGGCATCATTTTTGGAATGCTATATGGATTATGTGCTCCTAATGTGACTGCTAATTAACTGCTTGGCTGCACAATCCGGCGAGTTCCTCTTTTTTCATTACTTACTTACTGAATAATACTTCCCCTCACATACACAAAAATATCCCTTCCCCACATACTGTTGCATCCATTCAGTTGAAGAGCTCTCTGGATACGGCTACAGTTATTCACAGTGGGGTAAAGCAAAATTTGCAGAATCAAAATTCATCCTGGAAACAGATATTTGCAAATTCAGAGAAGTCGCACTTCTGGGTTTGTCATTCCCTACTTTTTGGCTCAAGGAGCACACACCAAATCCAGGAGAAGAAATATATGTCATTGCCCCGATTGTGGGTATTTTACCCAATCTACTCCACTTGTAATATCTTAGCCTAAAATGTAGATAGCTTTCCTAGAATTCTTGATGTTTGTCAAAGCATAAGTAGAAGCGGGCCAAACTTTCATTTGTATTTTGCGTTTGTGTGTGTGTGTTTGTGTGTGCGCCCGCACGTACATGCACTCAGGTGGTATATTTTCTATCTTTTCCAACCGGGTGTTTTCTCACTGTGATAGACTATAGCTTTGCCCCTGTGTCAGGAGATGCCTGCTAGCACCTTTTCCAACCAGCAAATTTTAATAAAAACTTTTCATGAGATGCAGCTCACTTCAACAGATGCCCGGAGAGGCTAGGCTGATGGAGAATTTAAATTGGGGGGGGAGGAGAAGAAGGCAGGGGAAGACAGATTGGTTATGCAGATGCATGTTATAAATACTCTTGTCAATTAACAATTGTGCTAAAAAAACCTATTGTGTTTGTTGAGGCCTTCTGAGATGGCTTGAAATCTTTTGTTGGACATGAGTCCAACAGTAGCTTCCCCCAATGGTGCGGTTAAAGTTTCTTTTTTCCCAAAATGGCTAGTTTGAATTCTGTAGTGAATTATCCTAGGAGGCTGAAACGCTCTGATATTGCTTTGTCCTTGTCTTGAGAGCTGATGTCAAACTTGTGCCCATTAATTCTTTTGCACAAAGTTTGTCTGAGATGTACAGAATCCAGAGGGACATTGCTGGCAGATGATGGCATATATCCCACTGGAGGAAGAGCAAGTGAAGGCACCTTTAACCTTATAGGTGAAGCATTTTGGAGCCTGTGATACTAGTGCTGTTGAAATGAATATGGGGCCAAATGTCTGCTTTCCATCTTAATATCATTTTCTCCCTGTTTCTGAATACTGATGAGAGAATCTGCTTCAGGTTGGATGGTTTGTATGCAAGTCTAGATTGGCTACACCAGAGTTCCCCAATTTTTCCGATTTTGTGGACCAGCTGGGAGGGGGGAGAGTATGGTTCTGTGTGAGTGGTGGGCAAGTGCATGTAACTCCATTGGCGCAAGCATCAAGTACATGCACCCACTGCTCACTGTCAGGGTTCCAAGTAATAAATCCATAGCAAGCGAGACTCCGAGGCAGGTAGATTCCTCAAAGAATACTTTTATTGGAATGATCATATTGGCACATATCTGGTGAAAACCGACTCTGAAGGTTCCCGTGGTTTTCACCAGATTAATTAAAAGTAAATTAAATTAAAAGTAATTAAACATTTTATACTTTCTCAAAACACACAGCCATATGGTCCAATTGCACTCCTGACTGGCCACAGGGTGGCATTACTTCGGCTTCCTCCGACCAGGTGTGAAGAATGTCCTTGGTTCCCAAGAGAAAGTATTTTGTTTTGGCTACAAAACCCCATCTATCTCAAATCCCCCCTCCCTATCCCTCAGGTCCAGTGTGGCAACACTGAAGCGGTCAAAATGGCTTCAATCAGGTCAGCTTCAGGGTTGACACTTGCACAAGTAGAAATGCACATGCATACATGCACACTCGCACGCCACTTCCGCAGCCCAGTTCCAAAGTGCTCAAGCAATGGTAGTGGACTATGGCCCAGGAGTTGGGAACCCCTGTGCTACACAGTTCCTTAGAAAGCTGTCCAGCATTGATTGTAATTTACCGGTCTTAATAATGTCATTTATCAATAATCTGTTTGAGTGAGTTGAGCTATGACAGCCACTGGAATTCTGTTCTGTTTTTGTGATCTATCATTTAACAGAACTGGGAATTGATGTGGTTCTGTTGATGTATCTGTTGATCTAGGTGAGTGGGTTTCAGTCTCCCGAATGGCTGGCTTAATTTCATCGAACGAGCATCTCTTATCCAATGAATTAGAACAAATACAATTATAGCTCGGAGCCTAGCTAAAGATGATAGATTTGAGAGTGTGTTGTGGGTAGAAACCCGAAACATTTAAGCACGCATAGGTAATCTGTAGGCTTCATGTGTAATGTGATGTTTATATATCAATTCTGTATTGTTACTAGGACATCAAGGAAATGGACTTGTTGTTCAAGTGCACTGCTACTAAAGTTGATGGTGAGCTGGAAGTTGTTGAAGCTTTGATAAAATTTGATGAGCTTTTTTTTCCATAGGTCCATGTAGTGAAAATGTCATCAGTGAATTTCAAGTAAAGGAGGGGTTTTAGGAGGCAAGAACCGAGGAAGCAGTATTCTAGGTTGGCATGGAGAATTTGGCATATGACTTGAGTATTCATGCTGTGATGCTCATCTGCAAGTATATGTTGTTGCCAAAGTTTAAGGAGTCAAGGGTGAAGACCAGGTCATACAGCTAGGTGATAATAATGATACTTATAATCTGCCTCTCATCTGTCCTGCATTTCCATAACCCTCCCTTCTTCTCTTCTTTTTGCTACTTCTCTCAACCCAATTTAAATCCTACATTAGTCTAGTCACTTTGTGCATTAGATGAAGTGAACTGCAGCTCATGAAAACTTATGACTTTTAATAAAATGGGTACGACAGAAAAGTGCTACCAGATTCCTCCTGATTATTTGCCACCGTAGACTAACATGACTCTCCTCCTACAATATCTAGCAGACATGATTGCTCTTTTTTTCTTTGTCACATCCCTCTGGTTTTTATGGCTCTGTTTTTTTTTTGTTTTCATCTTTCTTTTTCTTTCTCTCCATTATATATTCTGTACCTTCCTCCTCTTCCCCCATCCCCATGTCTTCTTAGGGGAGCTGGAGAAACAGCATGGGGCAAAGAATCTTTCCTTAAAAACCAATGGGGCTCAGATGGAAATGCAATTCAAGCACGGATCTCCAGCAGGTTAGAATTTTCCCAGGTTCTTCACTCCCTACCTAGAACAACAATCAGTCCTTCTTTGCTCACCTCATAACCACAAGTAAGATCATAGGAAAAGGAAGGACAAAGCAACCTTGAGCAATAACATAACAGATCTTATCCTTGAAATGTCCCCAAGCTGATGTCATTTCAAAATAACTATGTTTCTCAAAGAACCAATCCCATATGCCATGCCATTCCCCCACAATTGGGGATTTTCCAGATCAGAATTAAAAGCTTATCACCTGATATTATCTGATTTCATAATGCTGACGTTCCCCAAACTAGGTCATCCCTGAGAAGGGAAGAAGCAAAAAGGATAAACCTTATATTAAACTAGGTAGACTGGTTTGTAGCAAAGGACTTTTCACCAGTCTGGAAGTGCTGCCATATAGTCATTAAATTAGGCAGGATGTATGAAGATATCTATTTTAGGCTAAAAGAATGAAGGTTCTTAAATAGATTCAGTAATCATTCAATCATTCTTTTTGGAAAGGCAGATTAGGGAAATTATACTATCTTTACCAAACTATAGTTGGAGGAGGAGAGCTGAAAGTTACATTAGCATATACCCAGTTGATCTATATCCTGGATAAGCCAACATATTTTATTTTTTCCTCTCAAAATTATATTTTCAGTTCCAGGAAGTAATTTTCCTTTTAATATTTGACTAGGAAAAGAAGGATAGAAACAGTACATATATGACCAGGCCTTAATGAACCAATATTGGTTAAAATGTTAGACTGAGAATGGAGAAACCCAGGCTAAACTCAACCTCCCATCTTGGAAGCTCACAAAATGACTAGTTACTAACTAGCTAGTTACTCGATTGTAGCTCAACATGTCTCACAGGGGTTCTGTGATAGGACACAAAAGGAGCCTGTTCTCAGGTGGAAAGTTTGGGTATGAACTCCAAATAAATAAGAAAATGGCGGTAAGTAAAAGAAGACATCTGTATCATGGATTTCATTAGGTTGATGTGACACAGCAAATAACTGATGGCAATTATTTTATTGTTGCATTTTTGCTGCCAGGAAAGTGAACTTGTGGGTTTTTCTGCCTAGGATGCCAAAAATAACTGACTTGCCTTGACTGTGAGGTAGATTGATTGAAGATGAACAGGGAGAAAAGCTTAGCAAGCCCAAGGAATCTGGCCCAATATAGAATACCAACAGTTATCCTAACTTATGGCAGAAAGAGTAGGTTGCACCACTGAAGGAAAGTCCTCTTTTATTTTCAAAGGCAAAAAAGATTTAGGAGAAAAAGGCCCGGAGAACACAGTGGAGGTAAGTAGAATGCGCAGCTGTGGAGGTAAGTAATTCTCCCTCAGTTCAGCCCTTCTTACATTCTCTGTTGTTTCTTTTCTCAGGTTTTAATCAATGCCTCCCCTGCCAGACTGACAATTTTACCAATTTCCAGAGATACAATAAAAAGTTACTGCTAGGACGGGTAATACAACTTTCAAATCCAGATTAAACTTCAAAGCATTTTTTTTCAAGCCGTTTTCTCTAATTGTTAACACATCCTTCATGGAGCCAGCGGCCGAACTCTGGAAACTAACCTGCTCCTTCCTCATCCCCCACCCAGCACCCTTTCAGGAGAAATCAGAGACAGAGCTGAGATGAACCCCCGGCAGCTCACGATCATTGCAAAATCTCCCCGATCCTCACTGCTCATCTGATCTTTCCTTCCATAGCTCTTTTGCCCAAGATGCTGGTGCCATGTTGGTGGCAGGCTGGGCAAGATTCACTGGGGGGGGGGGGTTGGAAGATTAGACCAGATGTTCCCTAACCTGGGAGAGATTGCTAGACAATATGGTATTGTGTTTCCTTATATGGCAAAAGATCCTTATATGGAAAGAGCCAAGGTGGTGCAGTAGTTAGAGTGCAGTACTGCAGGCTACTTAAGCTGACTGCTAGCTGCAGTTCAGCAGTTCAAATATCACCAGGCTCAAGGTTGACTCAGCCTTCCATCCTTCTGAGGTGGGTAAAATGAGGACCCAGATTGTTTGGGGGCCATATGCTGACTCTGTAAACAGTTTAGAGAGGGCTGCAAAGCATGGTGAAGCAGTATATAAGAGCACTTCCAAGGACTCCCATTCACCAGGAAAACTCTCCTAAGACTCATTCAGCAGCATCTCCCTCTCTCTGGAGATGCCACAACTACCTCTAAGGGCAGGGAATTCATTTATCCATCAACCTCTTAACGGACACCAAGCTCCATCACCTTATACTTAGTTTCTCTTCTGTAGCCTTTGAGAAAACAGCCCCTCTGGGCATATTTGTTGCTCCGGCCATGCTCCTCATAATGTGCTTCATAAAAAACTAACTCGTTACTCTGGCAGCATGGGTGCTAACGCCCTACAAGAACAGGCATCTCCATTTTTGAGTCAAAACAGACACCTCTTCGTGGAGAGATCTTCACTTCAGGATCCCAAGGAAGCCGTCCATAAAGCTTTATCCTGGTTAGAATTCCAGAATTAGACAGATAGGGCACCCCATCTGCCACTGCTCCTCCACAAAAGGGATCTCATTTTCCAACTCCTTGTTGAGCCTTACTCCCTCAAGTCTACTGGGTAGCTGTGCTTCTTTGAAACTCTTTCTCTTAACTTTCATCCATTGGCTCCCTAGATTCCTTCCGTAGGGAACTCCAGTCCATCTTAGTTGCTGTTTACAAACTGAACTTGAGGGATTCTTTGGGGTTCTTCTCGCTTCAAGATACCCCAAGCCTTCTTCCTCCCCTTCCCTCCTCAGCAGAAACAAACATCTCCATTTTCTCTGAGATTTACCTGATCTGCTGCCATTTCATCAGATTTCTTTTCTTTTAAATCATTGTACAAACTGGATGGATACTTTTTCTTTTCTTTTCTTTTCCTTTTGGGGGCAGATTTAAAAAAAAAAATCATTTCCTTTCACTTGCCAACCATTGAGTGGATCAGAGCGAGCTGCAAGTTTGCTGAACGATGTCAGATTTGTGCTTGGTTTTTGTTTTGTTTTTCCCCCCTCTTCCCTTTTTAATTTTCTCCTTTTGTAAACAGAGTAGTGAGTCATGTGTGCCACTTTCCTGCTCAGAAAGACACGAGCTAGGAAGAGCTCAAGTCTTTCCTTGAATGTCAGCAAATCTCATCTCCCGCCCGTCCCCGTTCCCCCCCCCCACAAAGATGTACAACCTCAATTATCCTTTCTTCTTTCTGCCTTGTTAGCCTATGGACTGCAAGATGATGTAAGAGTTTCTGAGCACTCCAGTCATAAAGCACAGCTTATCTGAAAATATGCCTGCATTAAGCAGAATTTGGAAAGACTTAATTCCCAGTTGCCTTTCTTCTAAGCAAAAGACAAATAGGGGCATAAAATAATAAAAAAAATCTAAGCGAACATTTAAAACTCTGAGTAACAAGATGGCTTTTTTTTGATAGCATGAGAGGCAGTGGGCTCATGCCTTCAGCGTATATTACGTCAAGCTTACGTTTTTCATCCCACTTGCTCTGGGTGCCACTTGTATTGACTCCACCTGGATGGTTGAGGTTGTGCTGTCTGTGGATATAGCATTATTGCCTTCGCTGTTATGAAGCTCAAGAAGGAAACCTGGGGAAGGTGTGCCTGTGGGAGTGGGGGAACGAGAGGTCAAAGGAGGGGTGAGGTGGGAGATTTCGGAGCAATGCTTAAGCTGGGCTGTGGCTTTTGGAGAAAAAAAACCTGGCGGTGGGGATGGGTGAAGGGCAGCCTGCAGAAGCAGCTGGGAAGAAGTCTTGTAACATTTAATGCTTCTTTGACTGTTTCTAAACTAGGTGTCAATTCACAACAGGCTTCAAACGTACCAGCACAACTCTCTCCCGGGGTTCGAGAGTGGAGTGGAGCCCAGCACACATCCTAATGTGGCACGGGAAAGGCTGGAGGCAGCATTGGCGCCCTCTTACCCTGCCTCAGCGGGGACCCTTGTACAGTGTCAGCAGATTGTCAAAGTTATAGTCTTGGACAAGCCTTGCCTCGCTCGAATGGAGCCGGCCCTCAACCAGACTTTGACGCGCTACGTGTCCTCCGATTCTTGCAACTCTACACCCTTGCACTGTCGAGGCAGCGGGCTCCAAGGGACCCCGGTGAAAACCATTCATCAGCCCCCGCTTCCACCTCCGCCACCACCCTACAATCACCCGCACCAGACCTGTCCCCCCAGTTCCTTGCTTCACAGACGCAGATGCTCCAGTGGCTCACGCAGTCTAGTGTAGCAGCCCTTACCAGCAGTAGCCAAACAGCACAGACCTAGCCTGGGACTCTTTTTCTGTCTTCAGAAAATATCTAGTTTGTAATTTATTTTTTAGTAAAATGAGAGAGAGTGTATGTGGGGAAGAAGAGGAAGAAAAGAAGAAGGAAGAAAGAAGAAAGGAAGAAGAAGAAGAAGAAGAAGAAGAAGAAGAAGAAGAAGAAGAAGAAGAAGAAGAAGAAGAAGAAGAAGAAGAAGAAGAAGAAGAAGAAGAAGAAGAAGAAGAGGAGGAGGAGGAGGAGGAGGAGGAGGAGGAGGAGGAGGAGGAGGAGGAGGAGGAGGAGGAGGAGGAGGAGGAGGAGGAGGAGGAGGAGGAAGAGGAAGAGTACAGATTGTGATAAAAACACACAAAATCTTTAGTTCTTTATTACCTCTTCTAAACTGATTCTATTTTGAAGGAGCCCTATGAGAGCTTCAGAAGATTTTTCCTTTGTAGCCTCTTCCCCATTCTGCTTCAAACTCATACCTTTTCTGTCCTCTCTGCCCTCCATCCTACTTCTGAGAGGTTCCTTGCCTTCCTCTTTCTTCTGCTTTCACTTGCCCTCCTGTCTCCCACTCCTTACCTTTTCCGATAGGACCTTTTCTCACCAGTACTGAATTTCATATGTTTCTGACCAAAACAGACCTATCTATTGGGGTGGGGTGGGGTGGTATTGACTTTCATAGCCCATTTTGTTGAGGTTGAAGAACTCTAGCTGCTGTTATCAACGCTGTTGCCTCATCACTGCAGCTTGCTAAGTTGGAGCTGAAAATCTGTGCCATTTCACCATGCTTTCTTCTTCACACTGTCTTCGCAAGCGGAACAGAAGAGGAAGCAGAAGATGGAGGACGCTCCTTCTTCCACCCCACCCTGCTGCTAAACACAAAATCCAGACTCATTTTTGGACAAGGAAAAAAGTCTTCATTGTAATGAGAGAGCTCTGTAAATACACACCTTTATAGCTGAATGTGGGTGGATCGTGCCTCACCTGTTGGGGGAAATTGGAGGAAAAGATAGAGGCATAGCCACTTTCTGAAAGTATTGGACAATATGAAAGGCTCTTCAAATTTTTACTGAATTATTTTATACCCTGCTTTTCAGTCTGTTCCAGATTTTTAAAAAGTGATTAAATTCTGAAAGAAGGGGGTAATTTCAGCTTTGGAAGCACCCTGCTTTAACCCCCAAGTCAAGATTTATGCTTTCTTCATGTAAGGCAGGGATGGGGAATGATGGCCTTTTTATGACTTGTAGACTTCAACTCCCAGAAATCACAGAATTGAAGTTTATAAGTCACAAAAGGGCCATCATTTTCCTCCCCTGATGTATGGTAAGAAAATGCAACTCAAGTTATAATATAGGCTAAAGATTGCATTTTTTAAGTTGATGGGCAGAACTGAAATGTTGAAAACATGTGATGGGTGTTAAAAAAAAAAAAGCTGAGGGAAGGAATTTCAAATCAATCCATCAATTTTACTTCGTACACCAGCACAGAACCAATAACATAACAATTACACTAAATAAAGTCATCTTGATAGAATAAAATAAGGCAAAGATAAAATTATTTCGGTAAAATTACTGAGCAGAAGTATTAAAACTCAAGCGAATCCTATAAATTTACAATTTTTACAATGAATAATCTAAATTCTATAAATAACCAGGACAGATAATTATAAAGGGGCCATAAATGATACCATAAAACATTATGAGAATGTAGAGCTATGCTACTTTATATTAAGTCTGATACCTGCTGAAGCTCTGCTAGGATTAATTGGGATTAACACTATTATGCTCCAAGCAACAATAACAAAGAAATGGCAAAATAAAACATAAAGTGATATGCTTATAAATTTAAAAGGAAAAGAAGGGAAATGGGGGAAAAGGGAGGGGGGAAAGAAGGAAAGACAAAAAAAAAAGGTATATATTGAGTTATGGAAGTCTAGTTAAGGCTTAGCATCAATCACCTCACCTGGAGATGTTTATGTTCAGTCGTAGCTCTGACACAAAACTGGACTGCATTGTCTGAAATTCTTGCTACCTGGTCTGAGACTGAGGTAATCAACCACTGGCCTGTCCAGGTATTGTGTTATAAATGGAGAAATATACATTTCTCATAGATGTCTATATATTAAAAAAGGCAATACATGTCCCACAGTTTCAATTTCCCACTCTCCACAAGAATAAAACCACAGCTCTTTTGATACTATCAAAAGATAGTAGATTAAAAGATAATATAGAACCTTCCTTCAAGAGAATGGAGGGGAGCGAGTAAAAACTCTTTGTCACGTTTCCGAAAGATGCCCTAATTAATTCATGAGCCATAATCCAAACTTCAAAGGAAATATAGTGATTTATTTGGAGCACCATTCCGGCAATACTCGGATGCAGTCAGGACTGACCCCACGTAGATTTACGTTCCCCTATGACCCTGTCTCTCCCCTCCCCCCCTGGCCATGTCATAAATCACATTCTCCAATTAATCACTTTGGCTAGCTGTGAAACCTAACACCCTCCTTCTGATTGCGATCAGAAAAATGTATGGAATTCACTTCAGTTCTCCCTCCCTCCTGCTCATGGCAACTTGAAAGCTTTGCAAGTTGACACTCTTTTGGTGTTTTTGAGGGACAATATTGTAATGGTAAAATGCAGGAGCAACGTTTTTTTGTGGGTTCACTGTATTAATCATATGATGGAGCCTAACTAAAATTGTTTTACAGGGCCATGTATCTGGCACATAGCTTGAAAGACACTTTGGCCCGATCAAATCCCACTGGAATCAATACATTGGAGAAAAATCCACAATGGATTAGGGTGGCACCAAGTAAGTTTTGCCAAGAAATCTGGAATTTGTCTTAAGCCAGACAAACTGGGTTGAAAATTATTTTGAACCAGTAACTACCAGGCATAAGTGTTAAGTGGAACCATGTCAGCTTCAGTCCGAAGAGTTGAGTTAGGAACACAACAAGGAAACCAAATCAGGTTCCTTAGGAAGATTGATTGTTCTAAAGGTCCTAGGTTCTTATATGCATATATTTGGAAGCTGTAGGACAGTGGGGTCCTTGGTGCTCTCTGAGCTTGGTTGTTTGACATTTTTCATTAGGTAAGGGATGATGTTCCCTAGTTTGGTTATGAAACATCTGTAAGAAAACAACCAAGCTCAGAGAGCACCAAAGATCTCTCAGTTCAGCCTTCAGCTACAAATATTATCTTCTATCAGCTGTGGGACAGTTGTGATACTAGTCCACCAGGTATGGAATTATCTCCCATGGTGTGAAAAAAACAAAAATAAGGCACCTTCACTTTTGACCTTTTAGTGCAGTGTTTCTCAACCTTGGTAGCTTGAAGATGGGTGGACTCCAACTCCCAGAATCCCCCAGCCAGCGCTGCTGGCTAGGGGATTCTGGGAGTTGAAGTCCACCCATCTTTAAGCTACCAAGGTTGAGAAAAACTGTTTTAGTGGCTGAATCTGAGCCCTCCATGAACTGGTTGCATGAAAAACATTTCTGAGGTATTTGAAGGCCTGAACTTGTTCATTATCATTCCCATTTAATTGTTACCTATGACTGTGTCTAGAAAGTTTCTCCGAAAAGGTCATATTTTTTGTTTTTACATAATTAATAATTAAATCATTGTCTATGCGGTAGGAGACAATTGATTTTAGAGCTCTCCAACCACAAATTGAATCCCAGGAGAACAACGCTCAGTTAAAA
Source organism: Pituophis catenifer annectens (assembly GCF_029215685.1). NCBI lineage: Eukaryota > Metazoa > Chordata > Lepidosauria > Squamata > Colubridae > Pituophis > Pituophis catenifer. The sequence continues at coordinate 75,312,803 of NW_027256887.1, forward strand.
AGTGCTAATTTATAGAATGCCCACTAGCTCCCCTACTATCAGATATTGGCTATTATCCTTGCTTTCCTTTGCCAATTTTCAGTTTTTCAACCTAAGCGTTTAGCATCAGTTGCCTATTCTTTGGATTTTTAAAAGAAAGCTATTTGTGCCACAAAGATACTGTTGGAAATAACGATTGAGTTTAGAGTTTGATTCTTTATAACACGCCAATTTTCCTTTTTAATTTTTTTCTTTGAGTATACAAGGCTGGAAAACCTGTCAGATATTAACACATTGATTGCCTTGGATGTCACACTAGGGAGACCTACTTTAGGCTTTTCCCTATATTCAGAATGTTTCCTTTTGCATTCTGAGCTGTCAGATATGAATTTAGGGCACTGTTTCTCAACCTTGGCAATTAAAGATGGGTGGACTTCAACTCCCAGAATTCTCCAACCAGCATGCTGCCTGGAGAATTCCAAGACCTGAGGTCCATCGTTGCCCAGGTTGAGAAACACTGATTTAGGTCATTGTCCTGATGCCTAGGTTTACATAAGGAGGGAAAATGTTTGGTTCATATTCCAGATGCTTCTGGTGTGCTTGATTTAGATTAATCAGCTTCACCTGCCTTAATATTTGCAACAGAAAGAAATGAAACCTTTATGGAGATGATAGAGAAAAGAGGGATGTTAGTTAGCACCTCATCATTCAAACTATTTGCCTTGCTTTTCTGAACTCGTAACAAATTGGATATATTGAGGTGAATGAAGAGGACATGGTCACAGTTAGCCAGCCATGTAAGTAGAGCCCATAAGTTCAGGTTGGTTATGGCAAGCTGGGTGGGAAGCTCCAGAAAGATATGAAAGATTTTTAAGCTCCATCAATGATGCTGATCTGCATAATGATATTAAATGAGGCCATTACCATATTTTTAGAAAAAGTATGAGGGAGCAGCAGCATTAATTAAGAACTTTGTTCTTGGCTACTTCATCTCCCTGAGAGACCTAACTAAGAAGATCAACTTTGGTGTTTGGAAGGGGGGGGGAAATTAAATCTTTGACTTGTTTGTTTGCTTATAAAGAAATGGGTATGAGGAAAAACAGCCGGTTTTCTTCTTTCCACATGAGACAGAAACAAAAATGTTCACTGATGTTGAACCAAACACTGAATTATCTTATGCTGATAAGCCCAGGGCCTGCTGTGGTATGGAAGTATCAGTACTGTAGAGCTTGGTCAAGCTCAATAACACCCAGATCCATGCAGTCAGGACTTCTATTGTGCAATTGTTCTGCTTTGTTCATAAATGTGTCCAAGAGTCCTTTTTGATTTTATACCCTTCATGTTTTCCATGATTTCTTGTGGTAATGCAAGAGAAATCACACAATCTCTTCTAATTGAGAGCACTATGGCTTCTCCCTCTGGAAGTCCCAAAGGAGAAAAAATCCAAGAAAATCCAGTTGCCTTTTTGAAAAAGTACCTTTGGGACAACCATTATCTAAATGAATGAGACTCTCCATAGACATTTGTCCATCGGGAAATATAGTCTACCTCAGCTGGTTGCTAACAGCATTTCTGTTACAGTAATTCTGTCACTGTGGGTTGGCATTTGTTTCTTTAGGATTGTGGTCAAATCTGGAAAGCCTTAGAGATAAAGCAAATCATGCAAAAACAAACATTTGACTTGAAGAGTCAATTTAAGTCAATTATACAATTTCAACTTCTTAATCCGGAAGGATTCAGATCAGTTTTGAAGGATTTTGTGTATGTCCAAATATACCTTTTCCCAATTGCTCCTAAAGTTCAAATATAATTAATTTGAGAATTCAAATCCAATTAGCGTTGATAGCATGTCTCATTATATTTTTACAATCTGTTTAAAATGACTGCCCATATGACATCACCGGTTGCATTATGAATGAAATCCCATTCATGGTTTTATTTATTTATTTATTTATTTTTTAAATCAATCCCATTTGCCATCTGCTGAGCTTTGTGGTTTTCTTTTTCAACCCTCGTCCATTCAGTCAATTTATTCTTTTGGTCATTAGAAACTAGGTTTCTTCGAGAGCTAGATTTCATCACTTATGACCTTGGAGTGAAGTTTTGTGACTGATTGAGAACAGAGACAAGAAAGAGATCAACAACGGGGACAATACATTTTGTGCTAGGCCCAGGATGGATGGAAAACGCTATAACTTGATAGAAGGAGAAGCTCCTTAGGAGACAAAGATGTTTTTATTTCCACACAGTAAGTCATTTGCAACATCGGGGAAAAAAGGAGGTGTTTAAATAAATAAATTAGATTGCACTTGACACATGACAAAAAGTGGAAAAAAAACATTAGTGGACTTGATGAAATGATTGCTTTTTCAATTAAATATTTAAGAGAATGTGGAATTCTTAGACAAGTAAGAGATCAAGATAATTAATAATAGATTTGGGGTGATGTGAAAATATTCAACATAAGGACTTTTAGCTGAAAAGTTGCCCTCCTCACTCCACACACACAGACACACACCATTCTGTTTTGTGTCATTTCGAAAACGAAAAGTTTGGAGGGTCAAGAACGCTAAGATCAGATCTGAGTTTCTGCTCTCCAAACCCAGCCTGTGCCATTTTGATGAAGTTAGTAATTAACAGGGTTAAGCAAATGGCCTTGGTATTTTGGGAGACTCTTCAGACGAAAACTCAGGCTCACCAAGACGACCTTCATTTTAGAAAGATTCATTCTTGTGTGCTACATTTCAATTCTCCCCACTTCTCTTGATTAAGTTTATACGTTCCCTGCCTGTAGTTCCTCAAATTTATAAATTTTTGAGATCAGAGAGAAGGAGATTTTTAAAAAAATCAGTTGGAAATATTTGCAGAAGTCAAGAGCTATCTACATGCCTCCTAGTTTCAATAAAGGCTTCTGAGCACACTTAAATCAGTATTCATTTGTTTATTCATCCATAGTTATTTTTTTGCCACAATCCGAAGATTTTAGGCAGGATATAATAAAACCTTTAAAACATCCAATGATGGAGTGCCCACGATTTCTGGAGGCGAGCTGTTCCTTCATCTGAAATCATTCTACATCTATTGCTGCTACTGTTACATTGTGAAGCATCCCAATGCCGTGAAGCATTGTGTCTTTGGCTCAAATAACGCCATTAAAAACAACACTGGCTTAACTTGAGTCTTAATAGCATCTCTTCACTACTTAAGAAGCGTAACTGAAGTGGAAAAGTTGCCTTCAGTTAGAGAGCTCTGCATTCAGTTTCCAAATAATGCGAGTTAAAATTATGCTGGGGGCAAGAATTGCTGTGCCATTCCCACCCCTAAGTGGATTCCTGTTCTTTCAAATCTTCACATAGTTATTATTGCATTTTGGAAGGAGTCTCTTTATAGGAGATGCAAGGACTGTTTTCATAGGAGAGATCCAGGGAGACATTAGACAAGGATGTACATGAGCGCCCAATTTTATAAGGTTAGCTAAACGTCTCCTTATACCTAGATAGAATTTAATGTTACCAGAATGGGTAGCAAAGCAAAATGTTGGGACACACTGATGATGGATCCCCTTGAATCAACCTGGCTGCGTTTGGGGTGCAAAAACTAAGCCAGGCCCCCTTGGGACTGCAGTTGGATCACACAGCAGAGATTTGGGGTAGGAGAATGTGTAAGGAAGAGCTATAACAGGGCAGGTTCTTCATTGTTTTGTGGCAATATTTGTTTGTTTTATTTATTTATTTGCTGCCCATCTCACCACAAGCTGACTGGCAATGCTAATCACTTCTGTTGGTTGAATCTAATTGGGTTCCAGAAGAACAGCAGGAAAGAAAATAACGAGTGTCTTTGGGGAGGGGTCTTTTTTTGGAAGACTATGTAAAGATTTATTCTGCCTCCAGCACTTAATGCCAGAGAAAGATAGTCTCTTGCAAATATATTTGCAGGATACACCTGACTTTGGAGACGGGGGTGACATGATCTGTATCTTTGCTCCCACATCCTTTTAATTCTCTCCCAACAGATCGTATCAATTCTTCCACTCTGGAGGACTGAATCATTAATGTTCGGGCTCATAAACCTAAGCCGCAGGAATGTGGAATTTATACTGCTTTAATCTTACATATTTGTACCCAGTTACTGGGGCATAAGCCTCCCTGAATTCAACAGAACTTTTTTTTTTCTGGAGTCATGTGGAACGGTTATATCCTAGTTAAGCATTTTGTGGTCATCAAATGAACTAGGGCTGATAGCAATAGCACTTAGACTTATATACTGTCCCATAGTGTTTTACAGTACACTCTGGGTGGTTTATAATGTCAGCATACTGCTCCCAACAATCTGGATTCTCATTTTACTGATTATGGAAAGATGGAAGGCTGAGTCAATCTTGAGCTGGTCAGGATCGAACTGCTGGCAGTGAGCAGAGAGTTAGCCTGCAATACTGCACTCTTAACCACTACGCCATCACAACTGATTGCCTCCAATTGTAACTAGGCATTTTTATATCGGCTTCTTGGAATCTTGGACCATTTCAAGAAAAATTTCTTACCTAGGGATCTGTCATGCAAAGCCTTTTCAGGGTTCTCAGAGAGCCAAGAATAGAATGCTCATTTAATTTCCCTTTCCCCACCCTTCTGTCACTGCATCCCATATCAATGAACTTGTGTCTCTATGGCAGAGGTCTTCAAACTTGGCAGCTTTAAGACTTGTGGACTTCAACTCCCAGAATTCTCCAGCAGCTGGAGAATTCTGGGAGTTGAAGTCCACATGTCTTAAAGCTGCCAAGTTTGAAGACCCCTGCTCTATGGTTTTCTTCTCCCCTAAAAATCAGTGGAGATTGCACGGGCAAACCAAAGATACTGAAATGACACTTGGGATTCCATTTTAAATGATTAGCTTTTTCTTCTTTGCATTAGTTACATTCAAACATCATTTAAAATTTTGAAATGCACTTTGGATAGATTCTTTTGTAATTTTCTCTATTGGCCTTTCCTTAAGAGATCCCACTTTGTCATATATGTTGAATGCATCTCAACCATTTACTAAATAGTTCTGAAGCTAGTCATTTCTAATCAAGTCAGCCAAACATTATTTCCAATTAAGCTTAATATATGTCTTAAGAGAACAAAGGTTTTTAGATTCCAATGTAGTCATAGTTTAGGACTACCCTACAACAGATACCAATTTATTTCAGGACAGGTATAATAGCAAGCAGATATTTTCCATTACCATCAGGATTCAAAGCATGTTTACTGCTTAGCAGTAAAATAAATCTGTTTAATACCGAGGTTCTTAGTTGCATGCTTTCCCCTGCAAAATGATTTAGTTGAAGTTTATTAATCAAGGAGCCCTTTTAAAAGTCAGCTTTAGGTAGACTAAGGGGTTTATTTCAATGCTGTTCTAAGTACCTCTGCACTCAGTGTGTTTTCAGAGAGAAGGATTTGGTGCTTATTAATCATTGGGCATTGAGCAAACTTTGCATTTTCTCCTGAACTTCTCTGCAAGGAAAAAAAGATGAACCCATGGGTGGGAAGACAGATAGAAAGAAACGTCCTCTGGACCATTATAAAATTGTCGAATAAGGCAGAGCAATTGCACAATTTAAAAAAAATCATGCACAATAAAAAGCTCATCTATAAACACCACAATCTAAACTCAAGCTTGTGCTTTTGGAGAGACAATAACATTGGAGGTGAATTTCAAGTGTGATTATATCAGCCAGAGCAATTCACAGGCAAAGATTTGTGGTATTTCTCCTGCTAAAAGAAGTTTCTGGCTATAGGTTAGAGCTGGGAATTTTGCTTCCAAAGAAAGCATTGTTAACTCCTCCTGTTCTCTTTAGCTTCTCTATTTTAAGAGAGAGAGAAAGAGAAATCTGCAATGGATGACTTGAGAAATGCCCTAACTGTTGTATATATTCGTGAAACCCTAACGAATCGTGGTCAATGAAGGATACTTTCTTAAAGTAAAATAGTAAAACACAGTGATCATAAAGCAGCACACACAGAGTTCTTTCAACTGCAATGAAAAAAAAAATAATGCAATTGGACTTGTACTGGATTAGGGTCTCTAAATCAAGTTATGTTCTCCTGCATTAGATTTCCATCCTTCTTAGCCTTGTCTGAGAGTTTCCATAATTGTTTCAGAAACAAAGATCTGCTAGAATAATTTTTATACACTATTAGAACTACAACTCCCAGAATTCTTCCTCAGAATAGCCAAAGACTTCAGGGGTGTCAAACTAGCGGCCCGTAGGCCGGATGCTTCATCCGCAGGCTGCACCTACCCTAGCTCCGCAAATGGGAAAAACGTCACGTGACAACAATGTGACGCTGCAAGTTTGACACCCATAGACTAGATCAGGGGTGTCCAACCTTGGCAACTTTAAGACTTGTGGACTTCAACTCCCAGAATTCCTCAGCCTGCGCTTAAAGCTGTCAAGGGTGGACACTCCTGAACTAGATCATGGTAATTGAAATTCAAAATATCTGGAGAGCACCATGTTTAAAACAGAAATAAAAAAAAAATGATTAAGTTATGCAAGCTTGCAAGGAAACCCTTCCCTTAACTAAAGGATGTCTATCAGCTCTAGAGGTATTTCTAAACTACAAACGTAATTGGATTTATCTTTCATTTCCTCTTTCTAGAGAATTTTGTATTTTATAATTCCGTAGGTGCAGAGAGTGAGGGTGGATATCTATAGCAAAACACACACCGCCTAAGTCATATGTAGACTCTGAAATCCTTGGCTGTTTCTTCCAAGCACTTCTAAAATACATTTTCAAATTGAAATGCTTAGCATGACAGAAGGAAAATGATAAAACGACTGGAGAGCACTCATATTAACCATGTTTGAATTAAATTTAAAGGCAAATTAAATCAAATCAATGTTCTGGTCCCACCAACTGCTTCTTGGAACACGGCCACTCAAAACCATCTATGCCCCCGCCCCCAAATCTAGTACAACTCTTAGAGAAAGCCATTACACTTACACTGGTAAATGGTAGCAAGAGTAGAGGGGCCGCTACAATTGTGATTATGATTACATACTTCAGCAGAAAGGAAGATCGCTCTTCACAATGTTGGGTAGTTGGAAGTCCAGCCAACTCGTTGGGTAGATCAGCCCTCAGCTTTTCTTCATGCTAAACAGGGATCTGGCAATTTTAACTGGAGAATCTACAAAAGAGAACCATTCAATTACTGACTTTTTATTTCCTTCCATATTTGACAAATAGAATAGTTTGTATAATTTGAGTCATTGCTAGTGCCAAAAAAAAAAAAAAAAAAAAAAACACCTCTCAAAATAAGGTGGTAATTTTTTTTTAATCTCCTTTTTCCCTTTATTTTCTACACTGAAAGGTATATATTTAAGCTTCTAATAAAAACAGAAACATTTTGCTTTGAACGGGCATTCATCGCTAATGGAGCAATTTGTGACCCACAGTAACATTTAACCGTTTACACGATTATAATCATCATGTAGCATTTTAAGCACTGACTCTTGGGAAATTTTATGAAACGAGAAGAGTACTCCCTAGATTTCTGGAACTGACGTCTGCTGGGAAGACTCTGTCTTTTTTAATTTAAAAAAAAAAACGTAACTTGTACGGGAAGGAAATGATTTGCATCAAATTTCTCTGCTGGGCTACCTAAGTATCTTCCATTTGCTGTAATTGAGGGCAGAGCCTTAGGACTGTTAATAGTAGCTCTCGAGTCGGGCAGTTGTCTAACCCTTTGGCTTGTTACCTCTCCTTAACGATCACAGCTGGGTCAGAAGATTTCTTGTTTCATTTTGGTTTCTCTCCACTTGGTTATTCAATTGACGCATCCCACCGATATGTTTCTGTGTTATTTACTTACCGATGTGCGTGGGCTATTCAAGGACACCTGTTTTTTCACCTGTCTGTTCTGATTTCCTGCTGTACATAACTCTTAAGAGAAGTTTCCTTTGGGAACAGCAGTGTGCTCATATCTAGCAAAGATTCCAAATGGCTAATTTTTTTGTAACAGAAATAGACAAGATGTATTTTATCTGTTCAATTAATAGAGTTTTAGAAATTATATTGCATCACTTGTTCAAGTATGTCTTTTTTTGTCTCTATCGTGCCCAGCTATCTATCTCTACTCACATCTCATCACAGGAAGGCTGAATCAGGATACCGTGATCCTTATTGGATCAGGCAGCAGATTTATTTCTGCACAATGGTCAATCAAATACCTTAAGAGGAGGACAATGCGGTTTATCAGGGCAACAGAAACAATACAGTCCAAGAATGAATGGATGATGAATGAAAGCAGATTAAATGTAAAAGTAAGTGATCCGTATAGCAGAAGCGAAGCACTTTTGTCACATGGAGAGAATGAGGTTTGAATGGTACTAATTGAAGGAAAAAGGAAATAATGGAATAAGTCTCTAGAATGAATGCAGAGAAGAGCAACGAAGATGATTAGGAGACTAAAATATATGAAGAATTGCAGGAATTGGGCAAGTCTAGTTTAATGAAAAGAAGGACTAGGGGAGACATGATAGCAGTGTTCCAAGATCTCAGGGGCTGCCACAAAGAAGAGGGAGTCAAGCTATTCTCCAAAGCACCTGAAGGTGGGAGAAGAAGCAAAGGATGGAAACAGAGGTGGGCTGCACATACTTTAATAATCAGTTCGCTGAAAATGTGAGCATGCACGCACACTTTCCTCACTTACGTGCAACATCTAAAACAAGGCTTTTTTCGATGGGGGAGGCTTCCTGCACACCTGCTAGGTTCAGCAATAGTTAGTAGAACGGGAGAGGTGCACAAATCAGCTTGGCTGCGGGGCGGGGCGAGCAAGCCAGAAAGTGAAATACCTAGGACCGGATAGTGTTGGGGCAGGTGGGCGGGGCCAACCAGTGTTTGGAACTACTGGTTTAGGCGAATTGGTCCTAACCAGCAGCAACTCACCACTGGATGGAAACTAAACAAGGAAAGAAGCAACCTACAACTAAGGAGAAATTTCCTGATAGTTCGAACAATTAATCAGTGGAATGACTCGCCTCCAGAAGTTGTGGGTGCTATAACACTGGAGGTTTTTAAGAAGAAATTGAACGATTTGTCTGAAATGGTATATGGTTTCCTGCTTGAGCAGGGGGTTGGACTAGAGGTCCTAGGTTCCTTCCAACTCTGTTATTCTGTTCTGTTAAGGGAATGTAGAGAAGAATGGAAGGACTCTCACCATTGTGGCTGGGTGGAGTTAATAAGATATTCAGTAGAAGAAATGTTCAAAGAGCAAAGGCAATGTATGAATGCATAAACACACATGTGGTGGAAGGATGGACAATCTGCAAAGACAGAAATGCAAGGAATGGCATGATGAATGCTGCTGGTGTAAACTGATTTAGTTAGAGGTCATCCTGTATTCTCTCTTCTTGTGCCCCCAATATCTTTTGCTCAGTACTTCCCCATTTCTGCTCTTTGAATAATGTCTCCTAACCCAAAAAGAAGTGACACAGTGGCTATGTGTAATATATATCATTCTCTTGCTACTTCTCCCTGCATTTTTAAAAACAAAGTTATGCTGTCCTTGGTCTTCGAAGTAACACAATAATCATAACTGATTATCATTGATTAATCTAATCTACCATGAATTTCTGGAGCTATAATCTGGTCAACAAAACCCCTTTTGGTGGCAGTGAATTTCATGTTTGCAGCAGGGATGGTTTTGTCTGAATTATTCATTATTGGGGATTCTGAGAGTGAAGACAGAGATAGAATTTGCTTGTAACCAGAAGCTGGGGACCCCCATCCTGCAAAGAGCATAAGTATTTCATGTTCAGAATTTTATTAGAGGATATATAGGGATGGGGAAAAATTTACTGGCTGAGTTTTAAGAAAGGGGGTGGAATAAAGGGAAGTGAAGAACCGTAATCATTTCAGAAACAAAGATCTGCTAGAATAGTTTTTGTACACTATTAGAACCAGGGGTGGGCTTCAAAAGTTTTAGCAAGGGGTTCTCTGCACTGCTGCTGGGTGGGCATGGCCATGGTGGGTGTGATCTAGTCAGCCTCCTGCACCACGGTGGGGAAGAGGGCATTTTCCCCTCCCCAGGCTCTGGAGGCTTTCCTCGAGCCTCTGGGAGGGCGAAAATGGCCTCCCCAGGCTCCAGAGGCCCTCTGGAGTTTCCGGCCTTCCTGAACTTCTGGTAGGCCCGTTTTTCGCCCTCCCCAAGCCTTCGCACGCACCCTGCAGTTACCTGCATCCAAAACGGGCCGCATGGGGACTCCTGGGAGGAGCGAGTGGGGTGGGTGGGGCCAGCCAGGAGTGGGATTTGGGGGTTCTCCGAACTGCACAGAATCTTAGCTAGAGGTTCTCCCGAACCTCTGCGAACCCCCAGCAGCCCACCCCTGATTAGAACTACAACTCCCAGAATTCTTCCTCAGAATAGCCAAAGACTAGATTGAAGACTAGCATTCTATTCTCATCTCCCTCTAGACAAAATTAACTCAGAATGGAAGAAAAAGGAAGAAGCTCTTATGTCCAGACTGTGAAAGAATATCTTCACCAGCAGTTCCAAAGTCAAGGACTCTTGCTCAGGTTTGCCAGAGACAAGGCCTCTGGTTTCCAGTATTTTCCACAGACTCAGCCAGAACGAACCTTGCTGCTTTGGAAGGAAACATTTTTTTTCCTCCTTTCTTCCTTAATCAATAAAATTCAGCATTTTGGTGCTTGCAGGTTGGCTTCTCTTTGCCTGTCAGCACAGACTGATGCACCTCTGTCCTTCTATCAGACCACCATGCAACATTTGGGGGTTATTGCTCCACATAGCTGCTGGTTGGGAATTCTGTATTTTCCCTAACTTAGTTCCATCCTGTTCATGGCACAGTGAATAAAGATTTATATAATTACAGTATGAAAAAGAAGGAAAGCATTTATTTGTTTAAGAATGTTAAGGAAGGAGGCAGAGAGTCAGTTTGGTGTGGTGGTTTAAGGCATCGGGCTAGAAACCAGGAGATGGTAAATTCTAGTCCTCCCTTAGGCACAAAGCCCGCTGGGTGACTTTGGGCAGATCATTTTCTCTCAGTCCTAGGAAAAAGCAGGCAAGGGCAAACCACTTCCAAAATATTTCCAGGAAAACTGCATGGACTTGTCCTGATACATATCAGGTTACAAGATTGAGTTGGAGGGGGGAAAAGAAGGAAGGAAGGTATGATGAGGGAAAACTGAACTCTGCCAAGCTGAAAATGGGACACAACTCAGACGCTCCAAGAAAAAAAATCACTTAAAGCATTTGAGGAGTTAAACTTTGGAAAATTCCTCAATAAAAGTGTTAAAATCTTAGATTACCAATCCTGTCACCACCACATAAACAAAAATGGTCGATGGAATTGTCATTCATGGAGAAATCAAAATCTCATTCTGCAATTTCATGACTATTTGCCAATGACAGTTTAATAATTCTGAACATTACAGTTGCATAGAGGAATTCCACTTCAAAATACTCATTCTTATTTCACTACAGACTGACATACAGTACATGGATTTTTAAAAGGCCATGCTTAAAGCAAAGAGAGGCATCTGTGGCTCATGAGTACCAAATTAAAAACAACAACAACAACAACAAACAGCATCCCCTCACCATCAACCTTTCTGTTGAGGCTGTTGGGAGTTGTAGTTCACCAAAAATGGGGCAGTTCTCCTAACGAAAGCCACTTAGATAAAGCTTGATGGTCTAGAACAGTGTTTCTCAACCTTGGAAGCTTGAAGATGGGTGGACTTCAACTCCCAGAATCCCCCAGCCAGCAGCGCTGGCTGAGGGTTTCTGGGAGTTGAAGTCCACCCATCTTCAAGCTTCCAAGGTTGAGAAACACTGGTCTAGAACTAGATGGAACTTTTTGCATCCATTTTCTCTCAAATCCCCTTCTGTAAGAGTGAAGATCAGACAATAAGATTCCTTAACCAAGTTTTCCTCTACTTCAAATTGCCAATCTTGATCTTTATTTAAAAAAAATTCTTTGAGGTTCTTTGAAGTTGCCTCTGGGGTAATCTGTTTCATTATATTTTCTTATTGCTATTTCCCCTTTTTACTTGTGTAATGCTGCCTTTAGTCACGTGTTAGCTGGGCAGTCTGTTTTTTTTAAAAAAAATTTGTCCCATCTTCAACTCAAGGCAGCATACACATCTCATGCTCCAACCTCCTATTTCCTCCACAATAATTCCTTTATAAAATAAATTGGTTTGAAAGAGAGGGAATGGCCCAAATAAATCCATCTGCTTAAGGAAGGACTAGAATTTACAGTTTCCTGCTTAGAAATCCAGCACAACCATTACCCCAAATTAGTTCTTAGTTCTATAAATCAATTTAATCAACAAATAAATGAAATAAATAACTCTAAGGTAAAGATAAAGGTTCCCCTCACACATATGTGCTAGTCGTTCCTGACTCTAGGGGGCAGTGCTCATCTCCGTTTCAAAGCCAAAGAGCCAGCACTGCCTGAAGATGTCTCTGTGGTCATGTGGCCGGCATGACTGAACACCAAAGGTGCACGGAACACTGTTACCTTCCCACCAAAGGTGGTCCCTATTTTTCTACTTGCATTTTTTACGTGCTTTCGAACTGCTAGGTTGGCAGAAGCTGCGGCAAGTAACAGGAGCTCACCCTGTTACGTGGCACTAGGGATTCGAACTGCTGAACTGCCGACTTTTCGATCAACAAGCTCAGTGTCTTAGCCACTGAGCCACCACATCCCTTAAATAACCCAAGGGCCCCTCAAGATGTATGGGGTGACATCATCCATCATCTCTGCAGCAAGCACTGCAGTATTGCAAAATGCCTTCGGTGTGAACCAGAGTTCATCTCACAAAGACCTCCACAAATTTATTTAGATGTTTCAGCTGCTTGCTCCCCTATGCTGCAGGGAAAGGTCACAGTGGCACTCAGTTGTTACACACATTCCAGTGTGATGGCTGCTGAGGAGTTGATGTCATGTGGTCCAGATATGAAGATCTGCCGTGCTTTGTTTCAGAAAGCCTGAGGAGCAAACTCCCTCTGTTTCTCAAGAGCTTGCTTGGATTTATTTACCTCTCCTTTCCTTTGAACACCATTTTCCTCTGAATATGTCCCCATTTCTGACAGCTAAGGATTCAGCTATGGCTCCAGTTCCTAATCAGTAAGGGATGAGCCCAGTGGTGAAATCCAATTTTTTTACTATTGGTTCTGTGGGCATGGCTTGGTGGGCATGGTGTGGCTCGGTGGGCGTGACTTGGTGGGTGTGGCAAGTGAAGGATACTGCAAAATCTCCATTCCCTCCCCACTCCTGGGGGAAGGATATTGCAAAATCTCCATTCCCACCTCACTCCAGGGGAAGGATACTGCAAAATCCCCATTCCCACCCCACTCTGGGACCAGCCAGAGGTGGTATTTGCTGGTTCTCCAAACTGCTCAAAATTTCCACTACCGGTTCTCCAGAACCTGTCAGAACCTGCTGGATTTCATCCCTGGATGAGCCCCATTGCTGATGGAGTACAGTAATTCATTTCTAGAGAAATCCTGAGCAAAATAAGAGAGTTCCGCCCCCCCCCCCCCAATTAGAAATATTTCCAGGGTAACCTTCATTGTCTCAGACCACACAGTGCTGATCAGCACTGACCACAGTGGTGCCTTTCATATATATTGGGGCTGTGTTCCCATAATTCCCTAAATTCTTTTAGGGAATTCTGGGAGATGCAGTCCTGGTATCTCTAGAACAGTATTTCTTAACCTTAGCAACTTTTAAAATATGTGGTTGCCAGGGTTCAGAAGCAGTACTCTAGCAAAAAAGCCCAGGCCATCTTCTGAAATTCCATTCAGATACTGTATTTGTCCTGTGGAACTCATCTAGACTCACTTTTTAATCCCCCAGCCTGCTGTTCTTGAGATAAATGTGATAACAAACTGCTGGCTAAGAATAATGGAAAGTGGAGATTGAGGACAGATTGCAGTCTTAATAATTTTCCAGGGATGAAAGTACCTTTAAAAAAAAAAACATTTAAAATTTAGGCTGCAGTCACAAAGAATGCTAATCCAGAATGATTAATCATTTATTGAATTAAATAAATTAGACTTGAATATGAAATATTTCAGATTTAATTAAGGCCTTATACTTTTATCACATCATAAAAATCCGGAAATGTTCTAACCTAATTATTTGAGTACATTCCAAACATCAGAACAAACTATTCCTAAATGGTAATGCAAATAATTATTTATTTAAAATAATTAAAAAGTATTTTTGAAAAGAATAGGTTTTTTTTAAAAAAGTACCTGCAAATAAAAATACTATTATATATTTGTATCCAATGATATCTTTGGGGGGCTGCATCCATATTCACACATTGTTTTGTCAGGAGCTTACATTGGCATGCTTAGTGTCCCCTCCTCCTTTTTTCCCTAACAACAACCTTGTTAAGTATGACAGGCTAAAAGGGGGGGGGGCAACTGACTGAAAGTCCCCCAATAAGCTTTCATGGCTGAGAATGGAGAAGAATCTGGCCATCCCTCTTTAGTCAACACCTTCATCACTATCCCATAATGGAATGGATAACATCATCCTAGATCAGAGGTGGCTAGATTTTCGATGGCTAACCACCACATACAAGGGCACTGATGATGATAACTAACTTGATAATGAAACATCTGCAAGAAAACCACCAGAGAACACCAAGGAGCCCACATATAAAGTTTGCAAATAACTGGAAAACACTGCAGCCATCAAAAATGTGAGCTGGTTGCCAAGCATCTGAATTGCGATCTCTCTCTCTCCCTCCCTCCCCCTCTCCCTCTCTCTCCCTCCCCCCTCTCTCTCCCTCCCCCCTCTCTCTCCCTCCCCCTCTCTCTCCCACCCACCCACCCTCCCTCCCTCTCTCTCTCTCTCTCTCAGAAAGATTGGTTTATGGAGAGCTGATGCAAGATTGGAGGGTTTTTTCCCACATCAGTTGCATGTTTATTTATTTATTTATTTATTGGTTTGATTTATATGCCGCCCTTTTCCGGAGACTCAGGGCGGCTTACAATGCGTTAAGCAATAGCCTTCATACTTTTTGTATATACCTGCTTAGTAGGGCTTTCGGGGGCCCCCTAAGTGGTGTTCTTTTTTATACAAAGTCAGCTTATTGCCCCCACAAACCGGGTCCTCATTTTACCTACCTCGAAAGGATGGAAGGCTGAGTCAAACTTGAGCCTGGTGAGATTTGAACTTGCAGTAATTGCAGGCAGCTGGTGTTTCTTAACAGTGCTTTAGTCTGCTGCGCCACCAAGGATCTTGATGTTGTTCTCTCTAACATCAGTCATGTTCTCTCTATTCTTTTTTAAAAAAAATTATTCATAGGGAGGAGTGGCCCTGACTCTACTCCGAAAAGGAACTACAGCGTCATAATATGGGAGCTTTTTTTATAGGGAGAAATGAGTTATCTTTATGGTGTTTATTTTTTAGACTTGCAATACAGCTATTTTGTCCTTCCTCCAACCAGCAGAACAAAACTTGGAGGAAACTTAATAATACTATCATGATAAACCTGGGATTAGTAACAGCTGAAAAGAAAACATAATTCACCTCACATAAATTGTAAACCTATATAACTTCTGTGTACTTTCTCTCTCTTTCTCCTTTACATACACACTCACATGCACTGTTTAGTGCAACATCTACCCTCAAAGCAATCTAGCTTTTTACCACCTTGAGTCAGTTCCACTTCCATTGATGTTCTGTCTTGTTTCTGCAAACAGAGAAGCTGACGCATATTTAAAAATAACTCAGATGCATTCAAAGAAGCTGGAGAGTGAATGTATCTTTTGTTCTCTCTTCAAGGAAGAGCAAGGGGTCACGGTAAAAAAAAAAAAAAAGCTTCCAGTTTCACGCAAACCCACATACACACTCACTCACACACACAAATAATTCTGCATATGTAGCTACCCACAGTCCTAACCAGGCTGTTAGTGGATTGAGCGAAAGAGTCTAAAAATTCTAGTTTTTAACGTCCCATGAGATCCACGTGGACTCTGGCATCCTATTTCTGAGCAGATGAAAATTCCTAAAATTCTTACAATAAGCAGCCTGATCATGTCTCAAAAAAGAATATTGTAGAGTTTGAAAAATGCAGAAATTGGCAATAAAAGGATCAAGACTTACACTGTTATGAATAAAGGCTATAATATCAGGAGCTTTTTTGATCAGACAATAGGCACGTAGAAGGGCAAAACAGAGGTATATAAAATCATGCGTAGTTCCTGGAGAAAATGAAGAGAGACGGATAGCTCTTCATTTCTTATAACATTAAAAGCCGGGCATCCAATGGTGCTGAAGTTGGAAGGTTTCAGCAGAAATAAGGAAGGATTTCGCCACACTGGGCATTGCAAGTAGTCCTTGACATGATCTGACCTAGGCTTCCTGAGTCAGTAAAACATACGAGTAGTCCCAAAAACCTGTTTTATTTTAACAGCTGTGAATTCTGTTCATTCACAGATGAGTCCCAAGTAGTTGTAAAGAGTCCTTCGGGATAAGGCTGATAATCACCCACCTTTATCTCCCTTGTCACACTGCCAAAGACCTAATTGGCAAAGCCACACGGAATCCAGAATCAAAAAGAGCTTCAGACTTTAAACTGTACAGAATTAACAATGTTGCTTCCTGCACAGGCCCACATGCCTTTGCTCCTCTTTTAAGTCTTATGGGAGGGGCCAATCATCTCCAAGCCCTACTCCCGAGTCGTCCCTTTTGTTTTAACTCTTCTTGCCTTCTGGCAGCTCTGCGCATATGCGCACTGAGAACAGGCTCCCCCTGTTCCTCTGCATCGCTGAGGTCCGACTCTGGAGGCACATGTGCTCCCGTCGCAAACCGGTAGTAAAATAAACCCACCCCTGCTCCCAACCCTAGCAGTTGTAGCTCCTTCTATGGGGCTTTTTCTATAGCAGTGTTCTTGCTACAACAAAGGACAGTCTTGTGCATAAGAAGTTGTAGGAGAAGTTCTGGCATCCCGGCCACATAATCTAACACGATGTCTCCTCTCAGCGACAGCCGCTCTGCAATTTTCCCCTCCTCCACTTCACTTCACCAAGCTCCATTATCTAAAGGTTGCTGAGATTTATCCTGCCGGGACATTATATATGCAAAGCCTGCTATGAGCCACAGAAGACCAAAAAGGAGTGTTCTTCCCATGGAAAATGCAATCAAGAGTCATTTGCAGGTGTTTTTTTTTTTTTAAGCGTAAGAACTTGTGCAGAGAGGTGAATGTCCCTGTATGAATTTCAGTGAGACCACAAAGCCGGAAAGCAGGAATGCGGGGAGAAGATTAACCCCCTCTTTCCAAATTATTTTGTTTTCTCCAAAGCTGCGGATTTGTTTTGTAAAAGACAGATGGAGACAGCTTTTGCGTAGGAGGAAAAGGATTGGGTTTTTTAAAGAAAAATATAGAGGCGAGTTAATTCCACATTTCCTCATTATAGGGCTCGACCAAAGGTGTTCAGTTAAGCACGTAAGTCGTCTTCCGCTACGGCTTTCCCCATTTTTATGAAATCTGTGGAAAATAAAAAAAAGGGGGGGGGAATGAGTTTTGTGCATTTAGCAATTGCTCAAAAAAGACAAATGTTTGGCAGCTGTTCGTGTTGGCAGAAAAGCCGAAAACCTGCAGAGTTGCCACTTTGCTTGGGGGGAAAAAAAACAAGGAGGGTTTTTTTTTTTTTTTTAACCACTTAGCTTAGTTTTGCCTGGTTTGGCTGACAGAGGTTTGTCGAGATTTCAAGCAAAGGGTATTTCCCCTTCCTCTTCTAACTGGAATCTGGTTCTAGCTAACTAGTCCCAGCCTATCGTCCCTATTCCAGAGGTCCTGATGTCCTTTGCATTATGTTGACTGCCCATTTTTAATCCCTAACATCGATGGTACCCGATTGGTCTTGCAGAAGGTCTCCTGTTCTATAACCATGACACCTCCCATGCTGGAGCAGGGGGTTGGACTGGATGAGGTCCAGTCCAGTCCTCTGAGGTCCCTTCCAGCCCTAGATTGCTGTGCTGTTTCAAAGCATCCACTGAAGCTAGTGCTAGAGTTTGTGGTCCTTCCTTCCTTTCCTTTCTCTCTCTCTCCCTGCCTTCCCACCCTCTTCCTTCCTTCCTTCTTTCCTTCCTTCCTTCCTTCCTTCCTTCCTTCCTTCCTTCCTTCCTTTTCTTTCTTTTTCTTTCTTTTCTTCTTGTCTCCCTTCTCTTTCTCTCCCTCTCTCTCCCTTCCCTTCCTCCTTCCCTCTCTCTTTCTAAGGCTAGGATACCCACCCAAAACAAAAACTCCTTTGGATGAAGTTGGCTTCTGGCTGCCAGCATTGGCAACTAGCTGATTGGCTGGTGGCTAACTGTCCCAGGAGGCGAAAAGCCCGGGACTAACAGTATGGCATCGAATGGGCCGTGCCGAAGTGTGTGGGACGGAGGGGCCATGGGCGATTGGCCATGGTGAATGAACAGGGGCTTGTCAGCCAAGGAGAAAAGCTAGAGGAGAATCCCCCGAGGCGGAAGCCTGGTGGAGAAGCAGGCGTGGCCAAGGTAGGAGGCGAAAAGTCCCATTCTGTCCTAGTCTGGGATTACACTAAGGGGAAGGAGATGCTCCTGTTCTGATCGAGGTGTCCCAAGAGCATGAAACAAACTCCTTGTCCCGACAAAAACCTCTTTTATTAATTTCCTGTGAATTCTGCTCATTCACAATCGGCAAAGTCTTTCAGGGGAGGATTTACGGTCACAGACCTTATCTGGCTTGGAGAGCTGACAGGCTGATATCGGCAGAACTTGGCAAGGAATCTCGGAGTCACGAACCAATTAGCGAACTAATTGTCTCCTGCAAACTCCACTCCTCTTTCGCTCCTCTTTTATTTCCTCTGGGAGGGGCCATTCAACATCTGGCCTTACTTGCAAGTTGACCCCTGATCTTTAGTTGTTCCCTTCGTCTGGCAACTCTGCGCATGCGCACATTGGGAACAGGCTCCAGCTGTTCATCTGACTCACTGATGTCTGACTCTGAAGACAGCTCATAGCTGGCATATGGCTCTGGACCCTCTCTGCCTCCGACACAGAGCCCTCATCAGAGCCTTCCCCAGACTCCAGGACTGGCCCATGTTCCTCCCCAATCTCCTCACTGTCTGAAATTGCTGCCAGCTCCACTGGCCACTGGCAGGGCACAACAGCCCCTCAGTAAAGATTATTCATCATATTTTTCTAAAGGATCTATGATTTTGCGCTGTGCAGAAATATAGTCCTGCCTTTTTTTTTTCTACTAGGTTTCATCAGCTTGATAAAGGACAATTTATTTTCAGAAGTATTGTGAAAAAAAGAAGAGAATCTCAAAGACATTATTTGGGTGGAATGGGGTATTCTTGTAGCAATTTAATAGGGAAAAATAGGGACTACCTTTGGTGGGAAGATAACAGTGTTCTGTGCGCCTTTGGCGTTTAGTCATGCTGGCCACATGACCATGGAGACGTCTTCGGACAGTGCTGGCTCTTTGGCTTTGAAACAGAGATGAGCACCGCCCCCTAGAGTCGGGAACGACTAGTACATATGTGCAAGGGGAACCTTTACCTTACCACATTCTACCCGAAATTAAGGTGGAAAAAGATAACCCTCTTTCTCTGGAAGTCTGGGAGAACTTTTGAGAAATAGATAGATAAAGTTAAAGATAAAGCAAGATAAAGTTCCCAATATAGTCAGTTGACGCCATCACTGACTATTGGGGGCGAATCATTGGCCCCCACGGAGAGGGCTCGCAACTTGGGTGTCCTCCTGGATTCACGGCTGTCTTTAGAAGAGCACTTGACGGCCGTGACCGGGAGGATTTTTCATCAGGTTCACCTGATTCGCCAGTTGCGTCCCTTTCTGGATCGGGGCTCGTTACGCACGGTCACTCATGCCCTTGTCACCTCCCGCCTGGACTATTGCAACGCTCTCTACATGGGGCTCCCCTTGAGGAGCACCCGGAGGCTCCAACTGGCGCAGAGTGCGGCCGCGCGGGTGGTTATGGGAGCGACATGGCGTTCCCATGTAACACCTCTCCTGCGCGAGCTGCACTGGCTCCCGGTGGTCTTCCGGGTGCGCTTCAAGGTTTTGGTTACCACCTTTAAAGCGCTCCATGGCTTAGGACCCGAGTACTTGCGGGACCGCCTACTACCACCAATAGCCTCCCACCGGCCGGTACGCTCCCATAGAGAGGGGCTCCTCCGGGTGCCGTCAGCCAAACAATGCCGACTGGCGGCCCCCAGGGGGAGAGCCTTCTCTGTGGGGGCACCTACTATCTGGAACGAGCTCCCCCCAGAGATACGGAGGATCCCGGATCTGCGCACCTTCCGCCGCGCCTTAAAGACCTTACTATTTCACCAGGCCGGCCTGGCCTAAATTTCCCCCTCTTTTATAAAAGATTTTTAAAATTTTAAATATCTTTTAGTATTTATATATTCAATTTTAAATTGGTTTTAAAAGTTTGGGGTTTTAAATTTGTCGGGGCCAAAATTATTTAATTTGATTTTATTCTATTTTTAAATTTTGTATTGTATGTGTTTTTATTGTTTGGCTGTGCACCGCCCTGAGTCCTTCGGGAGTAGGGCGGTATAGAAATCTAATAAAATGAAAAATGAAAAAAAAATGAAAAAAGTTCAACCCATTATGATGATTCCTGCAGCCTATACAAAAGG